>NC_089752.1:46781674-46954174 GCF_040412425.1 Macrobrachium rosenbergii | reverse complement strand
ATATATATATATATATATATTATATAAGACAATGGCATTTTAGAGCCAGATCACTGAAGTCCTGTGCTTCTCTCTTGGGTGCCAATGGACTAACGATGATGCTGGATCCCAGAACTTTCCGCCTAATAGAATTTCATTTCTCATGCTTTATATATTGTTATTTTGTATGTCAGTTGGTTTCATAAATTAATTATCTCAAGCTCTGCCACTATTTCCCCTAGGTTTCTTATGTCCATATTTCCTCAGAACAGATGAATATACTGTCTATGTATGTAAATGTACCAGGCAAGACAATGAAATAAACAATATCTACCGAAACCGCTTAATAGTCTACTAAAAACCCGAAGGGCGGACCGTGAAACAGGAACTTTAAAAAAAATAAACTTCATCGATAATTAAAAGTCAACGGAAAGTGACATCTTCTTAGGAGAAATGCTTAGAAGAACAACCAACTGTCTCTACAGACTAAAGTGTTAAAGGGAAGGAAGAGACGACACTACGTAAAAGCCATTTCAAAAAGGCAAAGTTTGTTGAGTCAAAAGTCTTAATTAGGCCAAAGTCTTCTCGAAATAAACTTGCAGAAAGCAAAATATAATTCCAAAGATTAAAATGCAAACCAATTAACCTATTCACACAAAGTCGAGGAAAAATTCCAAAATCTATAAAGGAGAAAACAGTGAACACAGAAAGTTACCTTCAGTTAAGAAGTAATTTCCCAGACGAAAACTTTTCCCAACGGTCAGCGTGCCTGCGTTCCTTGTTGTAAAATATGTAAATGAAGAAACATGATGGCAACAAAGATGGCAATATTCAGAACCCTGTAAATATTAATAATATGTGTAATAGTAATATGAAGGGAGTAGGCCCTCTTTTAACCAAGATCTGTTGAAAAGTGAACATGTAACGATAATAGTCATTTTTACTTCTTAGATCTCACATGAATAAGGAAACAGATCACTTACGATTAAATGAAAATTAAAATATGCACTGATCAGCACAAAGATAATTCTCTTTAGTCCTTCCTTTTTCTCTGATGTTTTACATTATCTATAAATTTCCGTCAGGAAGTCATGTAGACTTAGCCCTGAACGGAACAGCAAAACTACATCTGCCTAAACAATTCTCTAGGCGTATTTCTATAATCAAGTGACTGCGGCATATTTTGGGAAATAAATGTATAATGCAATTAGCAACAGCTCAAAGTGAATAGCTCAGTTTATTCGGAGTAAATTACGCGAATGAAGTGGATGAATATTGCAAAAGAGTAATTGTGTCACTGTCAGAAGCATCCGGCAGGTGTCCTTTACTCTTTATGTTTTATGGGCAAATTTTTCGGCAAATTCTTGACTACAATTTTAATAGGTAATATCAATATTTGGTTTTAATGTGTATTCTAAGTATGTTTTAACTTCAGAAACAATGCCAACGATGATTATGATAAGAGGTAGAAAATAGATCACATGATGTACATAAGTCATGGTTTAAAGTCGATGACAGATGAGCAATTTCTATAATTTGAAACATGAAATATATATATATATATATATATATATATATATATATATATATATATATATATATATATATATACATACATACATAACGGAGCTATGGAAAAGCATTCTGTTTTCTATTAATTTATTAAAATGCCGATGTTTCGTATCGCTTGATACGGTGACCGCCCTATAGTCCGAAGGCCCGATAGTCCGAAGGTCCGATAGTCAGAAAGTCAGAAGGCCCGATAGTCCGACGGACTGTAATCAGCCCCCCACCCCTCCATAGCTAATACGGCAAAATTGTAACCAGTAAACACCCATAAAAATACCAACATAACGTACCCTAGGGGTGTTTACTGGTACTATTTTGCCGTATTAGCCGTGGAGGCGGGGGGATTAATCAGGCGGGGATGGGGGGCGCTTGCCTCGGAATGCCGGCTTAGACCTACGACTATCGGACCTTCGGACTATCGGGCCTTCGGACTATCGGGCCTTCGGACTAACGGACTGTAATCCTTGATACATCTTTCAGGCTGAAATGGCGATTAAAAATAAACAGTATTTGCGTATAAAAGATAAGATACATACACATTACATACTTATTTACACCATATTAGCGGTTAAAAAACAGAACAAGGGGAAAAACCAAAAGCAGAGGCAAGAAGCGTAAAACACCTACCCACAATGGTAGCGTAAACCAGGCTAACAAGAAATGCAGAACAGGAGGGGGAGAGAGAGACGGGGGTGGGGGGGGGGGGAGCACTGACACAGTGGCTAAAAACAAGAGCAAACTATGCAATGAACTGTTGGGTTGGTGCTGGTTGGTGATTGAGGGTAGGGACAGTCAATTTGATCATTATAGATTCAAGGGTGGTTAGTTCCTCCATACTTCGTGTTCTTCCCACAATACTAAAGCCCTTGGCGTCTATATGTGTTTTGCAAGTCTTGCTATGGTTTCTCACATTCGCCTGATCAGGATTAGATAGTAGACTACCTGTTCTATAGCTAATCCCCTGGTAAGAGGAGATTCGGATCTTTAGCAGCCTTTCTCTTTATTATCTACGTGAATGACCTGACAAGAAATGTTAAGGAAGATAATAATAATAATAATAATAATAATAATAATAATAATAATAATAATAATAATTCCTTTATTCCACAAATACAGATGGATTTCTCGGATGGTTACATATTTTGATGTTAATGGATGATACTGTTTTGATAGCAACGTCAAGAGAGACTATGATTAAGAAATTGAAAATTGTACATAAATATTGTGATGAATACGGTATGAAGATTAATGTAGGAAAGACGAAATTCTTTGTAATAAATGGTAATGCTGATGATAAACGATCAATATGTACTGAAGGCATGGTTATCGATCATTGTAACAATTACCTCTATCTCAAATCACACTTTGGGCTCATCTGATGGATTGCGAGCACAGCTGTGAAGGAGCATGCGAAGGCCAAGTTATGTCATGTGCTGAAATTTGTGTCATTTGTTAGGAAACACAATGATGTGCCTTTGTTGTTAAGTTCGTTTATTTGATGCTGCCATGTCCACGATCTTATATGGATGCGAGTCATGGCTGGGAGCTGATCTAAACCAGTGGTTAAATTTGTATAATTGGGCAATGAAAGAATTTTATATTGTATCATCTAATTATCTTATTATTGTATCCTGTACGCTGTGGTCAATAAACTTATCTATCTATCTATCTCTGTGCCTAAATTACATCTGGGACTTGTATATTTGTAGATTACACCGGGGGTAAACAGGGGGCTGATTCTAACCTTGAAATGAAAGAGGGACCCGATGGTTCTGGGGTTTTCATCGGGATTAGCTTTAGGTTGAGTGCAGGTAATTGTCTATTGAATAAACTAATACATTTTTTCCTGAATCTGTTGTCTGGTAAATAAGGGAATCTAGCACATAGACGTAATTTAGGAGCTCTGAGAACTATGGTTAGGGGATTTAGTTTCAAATTAAGCAGTTTGTTAAGGGATCTATGGAAGATTGATGGTGGGAAGTAATTGTTCTTAAAATAGTCAGTGAGGAAAACAATCTCATCATGAAACCCAGGCCAACTGGAGGTCAAATTAAAAGCTTTATGGAGGAGAGTGGACGCGGAATTCATCTTAAAAATAAAAAAGCAGGAGCTGTAAAAATTAGTACCTAAGCCAGTAAAAGTATTCTTCCTATAAATGCCAGTGTGGAAACCTGTCTCGTCTTTAGTAACTTTTACGTCCAGGAAGTGAAGTGAGTTCTGGGTTTCTTTCTCAACAGTAAATCTAATGTTTTGGTGTTGGCTATTCAAATGTTCTAAAAAAGCGTCAACTTGATGACCATGTTTAAAGACGGCCAAAGTGTCGTCAATGTAACGTTTGTAAAAGAGCGGAGGGCGGGAATCAGAGGGACAACTATCGATGGCTTGCTCCTGCAGGGAGTTCATGAAGATGTTGGCGAAGGTCGGTCCCAGAGGACTGCCCATCGCCATCCCCTCTATCTGTCTGAATAGGGTACCGTCAAATATAAAGGCAGTGTCCAGCACAGCCAATTCTAAAAGAGATCTGAATTGAGTTTTGTTAAACTGATTAAAAAGGGAGTTGTCGGAGGGGAATAACTTGTTTAAAATGATATCTATGGTCTCTGTTACTGGGACGTTTGTAAATAGGGACTCGACGTCAAAACTTACCATGAACAGATCTGGGTCCTGTCTGATAACTTCGTCTTTGAAGGTGGCTGAGTTAGTTAGTGTGTACGTATTATTGGTCAAATGTTGGAGTAAGGGAACGAGGAATTTAGCGAGTTTATAGCTAGAGGTGTTGATGGAGAGGATAGGTCTTAGGGGAATTCCTTCTTTATGTAATATGGGCAGTCCGTAAATAATTCCGTATGATGGTCCTGTCACAAAAAGGTCTTGATATGTGTTATCGTCTATCGTCTTGCTTTGTTTTAGTGTCCTAAGAAATCTATTAATTTTGTCTTCTGGTTTAGTTATATTGTAAAGGTCACGATCACCGACTTTCGTGAATTTAGACGGGTCATTCAAAATAACATTAATTTTCTGCACATAGTTGGATCTGTCGAGGATTACTGTTCCTTTGCCTTTGTCCGGGCGTGTGATTACTAGATTTCCGTCTTTAGATCGGTTTCTCAGAATGTCGAAGTCGTTTTTGGTGAAGAAAGGGGCCCCATCTAGTTTTCAGATTATTGAAGGAGCTATGAGCTAAGGCTGAAAATTGAGATCTTAAAAATTCAACGTTTTCACAGAAGGGAAGTTTGATTATTCTCTGAAAGAGCATCTCAAGGGGCAAAAAGAACTGTTGGTAGTTTGGTCGGTAATTGGGTAGGCAAAAGTCCGGTCCTAATGATAACAGGAATTCTTCTCTTTTCTATAGTATACGTTTGGAAAAATTAAATACGGAATGGGTGTTATTACTAAAAGAGGGGAGAGTGATGCCCAAATTTCGCAGCTTACTGAAATGTCTCTCTTCAGTAGTTTTTACAAAGGAGGAAATGGTCTTGTTAAATAGATTATTAAAAATGACAGAGTCCAACAAGGTCAGTGAGTCAAGTACAACAGTTCTGTGTCTAGTCAATCTCATGTGTGCGGCTTAATTCTCTGGACTTGGAACGGATTTCCAATTCAAGGAGATTTCTCGTAGCTTCGCTGTAAAATTCTGAGTTGTATAGAGAGGCTTTGTATACTTTAAACTTGATGAATTAGGGAATACTATTATTAAATTGGCAATATCGTAAGAAATTTAGATCCAGGCTTAGTTTGTTGTATTTTTGGTGTATTTCTCCAAGGAACGACAGCTGGTCAACAGGTGTGGGTCGTATCTCGTTCTTATTAGCGTGTGGAAGTCGTCAACGCGCCGTGAGCGAAGTCGGAGGAGGAAAAGGATGGCGAAGAGGAACTAAATTTCTTAAGATACTGCCAATTTAATAATATTGTTCCGAAATTCCTCTTCTCTTCTCAGCCTTTTGCAGTATCTATTCTAAATTCTTCACTTCACCTAGTCTGTGATTTATCTTCCCTTTTATCTTCCAACTACTGCATTTAACTCCATAATCCAACAGAGGAGTAAATACAACAAACGTATCAGTTATTATTACACCAGTTTTATCACTGAACTATAAATACAATTACTACTACAAATATGAATATCACAAAATATATCGATATCAACCACTCACTGACCTTTAAAGTGACTCCTGCGTGTTACGAAGCCTTTCACGAATTGAACTACTTCATTCTCA
Source organism: Macrobrachium rosenbergii (assembly GCF_040412425.1). Taxonomy (NCBI): domain Eukaryota; kingdom Metazoa; phylum Arthropoda; class Malacostraca; order Decapoda; family Palaemonidae; genus Macrobrachium; species Macrobrachium rosenbergii. The sequence goes on along the minus strand of NC_089752.1, from coordinate 46,948,409 downwards.
TAATTTTGAGCGCTGAGAGTAGCATTTAAAAACGCCTATATTAAGGGTAAGTATAAACCAGAATTTCCAAGCGATGTGATTCGCTAACAGGCAGCTAGTATACTAGGATTTATAGGTCCTCTCTCTCTCTCTCTCTCTCTCTCTCTCTCACACACACACACACACACACACACACACACACACACACACACACACACACACGCAAAAACACAGACACAACTCAGAAAGGAGGTCCACCTTTGGCGAACTATTCGTAAAAATTCCCACAGCATGTTGTGCTATCCTACTGACTAACAAAAGCCAAACAGATGATAAAAGAAAAAAATCCGGAGAACAACATGACACCTCCAACTTCGTTGGTGGAAATGAAAGATAAACTTACAAAATCAGACAATCAGACATCATTGTTTCTTACACGTTTCAAAAGTAATACCTTTCAATTAAGCAAGAACTAAATTTCACTATGCACTCCACTGAGAAAATCGCACAAACAGCAATTAGTCTGCCCAACGGAGCACAAGGCAAGCTGTCTCTCTCTCTCCTCTCCCTCTATCTCAATTTCCTCATGCAGATACTCCAGAGGACTCTCTCTCTCCCCCCGCCCAACACACACTTTTTGGATCAAAATGATTTGTAACAAAGCAATTTGTATTTCATACTTATAAAAATAAGGCAATCCACAATTACAGAGAAATAAAGCCCATATTTTTACTAGTCTCAGTCCCCTGTCGCATCCTGCATCAAATTCTGGAAACGATGGCGTTAATTAAAACATGAATTTGCTGTTATGGTGCCAATGAGAGGCGTTGCTTCTAAAACGAAATTCTCCAAATACCTGCAAGATTCTAAATTACAGGTTGCTAAACTGATTTCGAGCAATATTTTCTCATTAGGGTGTAGAAAAGGTGCTGAAAAAATGAAGGAATATTAATATGGACACTTCATAACCGACTGCATACTGGCTTTTTATGCGATTTTGTAATCTTTAGTTTTTCTATTTTTGACAACTAGGAATTAGCAAAACGTATGAAAACAACAGCACTGAATTCACTGCAGGACATTCCTACTGCGACTTCAAAAACGATACTCTAGGAGTCTAGGTATAAACAGAGAATAAACATTTCACCTCTCTTCATATAGAGATCACAAACGCTACAGCTTCCAGCACCTAGGCACTGTTATTTTAATACTTGGATCAACTCCATATGTTAAAAACCTAAGGGAAAATATTGAATTTTTCAACTCCTTTTTGTTTCTGTTGTTCTGACTGATAACACTGCACACAAAAAAAAAAAAAAAAAAAAATATATATATATATATATATATATATATATATATATATATATATATATATATATATATATATATATATATCAAGAGCAGAAGGGTGTTGGAAGGGGTAGGAGGGGAATGGGAGGAGAGGAAGGGGAGGAGGAATTTAAATATTAGTTTTTAGAATGGAGCCGCGTTCTCGTTTTAATGGAATTTAAACAAGATAATACTTCGCATTCTTCTTCGACGAGAGAGAGAGAGAGAGAGAGAGAGAGAGTTGTTGTCCGGATGTCTTACACTGGAGGTTTAGTCGGATGGGAACGGGGTATTTTCTGTATTATTCTTGCGGTTCTTGCTGAATGTCAAAGTCAACCAAAACCAATAAATATACACGGATATACACAGCATACATACACGCGTAATTACTGTAAACCCATATGGTCCGGAGAAGTACTACTACTACTACTACTACTACTACTTCTACTACTACTACTACTACTACTACTAATAATAATAATAATAATAATAATAATAATAATAATAATAATAATAATAATAATAATAAATAGTTCAATATTCCTAATACAAAAATCAATGAGGGGATTCTCTCAAAAGAGCAAGTTCACCAAAGGATGCTTTGGTATGACGACAGCGGAAACGTTGTAAGTTTTTGAAAGAGATCTTCTATGAGATATTTTTTTCCTTTCGGTTGTGATCAACAGGAAGAACTCTTATCTCGTTCAACGACACTTCGATTTGTTTCACTCATAAGTTTTGTTGGGCAAAGGAGGAAAGGGTCCTTGACCTCTTCAGAGAGAGAGAGAGAGAGAGAGAGAGAGAGAGAGAGAGAGAGAGAGAGAGTGTTATGTATACCTTAGTTTAACCAGACCACTGAACTGATTAACAGCTCTCCTAGGGCTGGCCCGAAGGATTAGATTTATTTTACGTGGCAACGGGACCTACAGCTTATTGTGGAATCCGAACCACGTTATGACGAGAAATGGATTTCTATCACCAGAAATAAATTCCTGTAATTCTTCACTGGCCGGTCGGAGAGTCGAACAGAGAGAGAGAGAGAGAGAGAGAGAGAGAGAGAATCTGATATATGGTTTCATCACGGTGGGTGAGGATCTCCTGTTTTTAATTATGTGGACGGAACTCTGTTCACTAACGTCAAATTTTTCCGCCCTCCTTCTATTCCCAGCTGTGACGCACACCAGTTGACCGACGACCAGTTACTCTATTCGCAGAGGCACATTAATTTTTTTTAAACGTGCCTCTCTTGATCCTTCCTAGTCTCCGGCTCAGTTACTTGTCTTCCCGGCTGCGAGCCGGGAGTGCTACCAGTTGTGGCAAGAGGACCAGAGAGAGAGAGAGAGAGAGAGAGAGAGAGAGAGAGAGAGAGAGAGAGAGAGAGAGAGAGTTATCATTTGTTAAATGAAATGAATCCCTATAAATATTCATTTTACTTTCATTTTGCATAATGAATCGGCATTAATCAGAGCTGATCCCACTGAGGAAATGTTACAGGCCATCAAAAATTCATGCTACCATGAATGACATGACTGCCTCTGGGCTCCGAAAACAACGATGGCTATGAATGTCATTCTTCTCGATGTTGATTAACATTAAAGATGACACTGCCCTTGCTGTTTCAGTCTTTGCTTTCAGAGCTAATCTGCTACTTTCTACGACAGGCTCTAAAGTTTCCCTGTAATATATAACAAGTGAGACTCGAGTTACGTAATGTGTGTCAGTTACAGGAAATATGTTAATCTGCATACCACTAGTATTACAAAAGCACAATAAATGTTGACAAGGCATATACAATCACACCAAAAGACCCGGACGCAAAACGCACTGTAAAGGAGCAAAACCATTCGGTGCCCAAACTTCGAATTTCTTCTTCCTAAGAGCCAAGCTGGTTACTGCATAGAATACAGAATCAAATGTTATAGCTGTTTTTTTTTTTATGGCGAAGACCCGCTGTTTTGCTAGTTTCGGTTCCCTTGACGAAAAGGAAACAAAGCAACAAAGAAAAAATTATTTTAAAACAGGCGCCACAAATGTCGAGTGTATATTGACAAAAACGTTTGACCCGATTAACCAAATTCATCAACCGTCATCGGTGGTTCGCAATAAAACCCCATAAAGTTCAGTGGTCAAAATAACGGGTAACATTTCTACCTCGAAGGGGATGGATGTCAAGACTCCTTTAGGATCGCCTGAAAGGAAACGACTGACGGTTATATTCGCCGAATTTGTCAAAGAAAGCCGGTTTTAGTTTAATGTAAAAGAAAACTATTGAGATTGTTATTTGTCTCTCCGTCCACACTTTTTCTGTCCGCCCTCAGATCTTAAAAACTACTGAGGCTAGAGGGCTGCAAATTGGTCAGTTGATCATCCACCCTCCAATCATCAAACATACCAAATTGCAGCCCTCTGGCTTCAGTATTTTTTATTTTATTTAAGGTTAAATTTAACGATGGTCGTGCGTCTGACGCCATTATAGGTGCCAAAAACACAGGCTACCACCGGGCCGTGGCTGAAAGTTTCATGGGCCTTGGCTGAGAGTGTCATGGGCCTTGGCTGAGAGTTTCATACAGCATTATACTCTGTGCAGGAAACTGGATTGCGTCGAAGAAACTTCGGCGCATTTTTAACTTGTTTATATTTTATAAATAGATTCGTTCTCATGTGGAACTGACGCCAAAACACCGAGGGACAACTCCGCCGAGAGCAATTTGATTATACACGATGAAGAAAAATGTTCAGAGGGTTCCTCGGATGAAATGCTCACTCGGCTGGTAAACAATATTTCTCATAAACATCATTCCGTACATTATTTCATTTGCATTCAGAAATGAAATGGCTACGGCAATGAGCGAAAGAGATTTTTGAACAAATTTACAAAGCATCTGTTGCTAAACAAACCAAAGCACTCACACGGTAATAAAAAAACAAATTATAACCTAGACTAAAACTAAACAGCAGCACAGCCTGCAACGGAAATCCTCAGATGCCATTAATAATCAGTTGTAAGAAGAATAATTTAATATTTTCACACACTTTTATTTGTTCTTTTTCATAGAATAGGCTTCCAAATACAAAATCAGCAATAATGAAATGTTAATGAGAGAGAGAGAGAGAGAGAGAGAGAGAGAGAGAGAGAGAGAGAGAGAGAGAGAGAGAGAGAGAGAGAGAGATTTCATTCATCATAGCATTTGGCTGACTCAGTTATATTAAGATTGGAATCATTAGTCTTAACCACGTTATTTTTTTTTATTGGTCGGAGAGATTTGCTTGTACCTGCGCGCTATTAAGCACAATATACTTACACATTTCCTCACCCCTAATTTTACTCTCATAGTTTCTTGGAAAGTTAACTCATAGAAAGTGGATCACAAAAATGTAACGATTATGGTAATTTAGTGTTACTTGACATAAAGTCATTCATTTCTTCACCGTTTGACCTTGTCTTCCATGTTTTCCCATTCCGTCGTTTTTCCAACTTTCCCATTTCTCCCTTTGAGATGTCTATTTTCTTACAAATGAGACCGCTAAATTTCATTTCATATATTTAATTCCATCTAAGATTACTATCTTCCAGCAGATCCTAGTTTTGTAATAGTTTTTTTTTCTGATTGTGTTTCTTTGGATATTTCGTATTAAGTTTTCACACTCCCTGGTTATGTTGTTTGACTTTATTTGTTAAATGTTTTTACCTTTATAACCTTACAGATGTGCACAATTTAAAAATGTAATTATGTGTACATTCATAGATAGTGTTTTATCTTTAAACTCCAAGTTTAATCTAAGTGCTATTTTCATCGCAGTGCAGCACCTTTCAGTGGGGCTGAAGAAATTCTCTGGTGTGGAGAGGTTGTAAAATTTTTGTAATATTCAGGAACACACCCATTGATAATGGAGGGTTACGCCTATGAAAATTTATTGAATGCATAGCAAAACAGAGTTCAGAAACAAAAAGCTTATGGAGGATGAGCTGCATTGATTTGAAAAGTGTTGCAGAACTCTTGGCAAGTACTGATGACTCCTTTGTGATATGAAAGGGAAATTTACGCAAAAGGGAAACTTTATATTATTTTAAAGATTTTGGAGATACACCTTTGCCTCTTCATTAAGCTGGATTGCTTTTGATCGCTAGCTGTTATTCAGCATTGAAGGTACTTTTTGGTGCTGTTGATGTAATTGACTTTTATTCATAGTAGCTTCGGGTTCAAAATTTTGAATAGATCGCCTTTTTAGTTTCTCCCTGATGTCCGAGTTCTCTGCAGAAGAACCTTAAATTCCGACCATTGCTGATTCACTACACTTTTTCGGTGGGTGGAGGGGTTGAGCGGGGTGGGCTGGGGTGGAACGGGGTTGTGTTGGCGATTGGAAAAACCTCTTTACTCTGAGATACAATGTTTAAAGCTGTCAAAGCCTTGAAAGTCCATTCTTAATACTGTATATCTGGGTCAGCCAGATTCTTTCACGAGGCAATCAAAAACTAATCATAACCTATGGAGACGAAGACAAAGAACGAAGAAATAAAAGAATTCATGTTAAGCAGCGCCATAAATGACCATATTCGTTATATTTATGTTATCCCTTATCTGTTGTCAACATATCCAAAGGAATATGAGGCCAATGTTACTGCGAGGAACAAAATGTTTGTGTATAATGCATCTGTTTAACAACGTACAGGGAAAGGAAGTTACTCCTGCAGAAAAAAAAAACACAGAATGCGGCCAAGATTAGAGATCTCAATAAAAGATGTCTTATCGAAGAAAAAAATAATGATAGCAGTGAGCTGTCTCTAGATAAGCATATGTCAGAGGCTGGGGAACTACAGAAGAGAGAATCGGGAAACTGATTCGGCCCTCAGCCAGCGTCACGCCATGACTGGACGGATTCTGGTCATCCTCCTCCCCTTCTACCAAAAACATTTCGAGTCGCAGCTGATATTTGCGAGCGAGACCACGAAATGGACTCACAATCTGTCTCACTCCAACCGACTGACGCCTGAGTGTTTTTGGTTTTGTTTCATTTGGAAAGCTTGACCAAGGGGAAGAGAGAGAGAGAGAGAGAGAGAGAGAGAGAGAGAGAGAGAGAGAGAGAGAGAGAGAGAGAGAGATGCCATGTTTACCCTTATGTTATTATACGCATTAACCTTAAGGCCTTTAGGGTATCTCATTCTAGATAAATGCAGGGGATGCTGTCACTAATCTTATGTTGATTAAAAGCATCCCTAAATTTTTACATATTTCCTGCAATCATTACATATATAATAAATTACATTCATTTAGACAAATACTCAGGGTATATTCCTAGGAAATTCACTGCGTGAAGAACTGCAAATTATGGACTTTAAACTCTGATTCCTGCAACTATCATTATTTGTTGGACTAATTGGAACTAATCTACAAAAGTTTCAAACTCTGGCCGCAGGTTTGGGGGAAAGATAAAGCGGCGCCTTTTCTAATAATCTTGCGTATACGGTTGAAAAGGGTTGTTGGGAGTGCCATGTCAATGAATAATAATGGTCCAATGTGGACTAGTTTGTTGCAGGGTATTTAAAAGTTTCTCATTTATTGTCTGTCTGTTGGTGTTCCCAGAAAAAACCATCGTCAAAAAGAACATTGAATCGTATCTAATGATTGATCTTAGTCTTGAATGATCAGTACAATTCATTCCAAGCATCGTAAGCGGCATACAGAATGGAGTAAATGTAATACTGAAAACTAAGATTTCAGAATAAAGGCACTGTTGATTAAAAATAAAGCTAATATCTTTTCAGTTTAGGAGAGTGTATACCATACAGAGAAAGTGAATGGAAGATAATGATAAAGACAACGAAAATACCGTAAAATTAGAGAGTAGAAAAAGGAGAAATAGAATTAGAAACAAGATGTAAAGCTTCCATAATGGTGGTGACAAGTGTTTCTGTCTGTCTCTCTTAAATTTCTGTTAAACTAACCAAAAAGAGAAGGGAATTTGGGAAGGAAAATTAGCATAGCCACATTCTGACTGATATCAGACCACCGAGACCTGAGTAGGCATCGTATGCATAATCATGAAAAGGATTCAAGGACCTAGCAGGTCATTTGGTCTCGCCCAACTGAAAGCTTTTTGGAAAACTATTCTGGCTTGAATTGTCAATCCTATCTAGGATACCAGATTCAGTGATTCAAGTATAAAAAATCTCAGACTCCTTGCAAGGATGTGGAAACGAAAGTATCATATGTCCCAGTGAATCAACATCTTTAAGCATTTTCACAATGCTACAATTGCCTCTTTTAATTCCCCTAAATATCAGGTTATCACCGAGATCGAGGGGAGGAGACAAGTGAGTGACGGGAAAGAACAAGAAAAAGCCGATGGATTGGAGAAATTTTGGAAGGACATAAATGCAAAGTGAGATATTCATTGAAAAGAAGGAACAATGCACCAATTCCAATTATTTCAACGAGTAAAAAGACAATTTAATCTATGAATAAAAAGAAAAGAAAAATAGTATATATATATATATATATATATATATATATATATATATATATATATATATATATATATATATATATATATATATATATATATACATACATTTTTGTACATATGTATGTATATATAAAATGTATATATATATACTGTATATGTGTAGTGTATGTATATATATATATATATATGTATATATATATATATATATATATATATATATATATATATATATATATATATATATATATATATATATATATATATATATATATAATCAGAAAGCTACAAAACGTCCTTTTAATATCCAATTTGCTCTACCTCGGAAATAATATATTTTCATATATGTTACCGAAGGGAATTTTTAGTTGATAATAAGTCCACTGTCCCGTGGGGGTCGAACCAGCGACGGACGAGGACTCAGGGGACTACAGGGACGCACTAACCCAGTCGGCCACAAGAGAGGGTATATGAATATCACTCTCCCATCAACTCACCTGTCGAACTCAGGTGTTTTGCATTTGGAGAAGATATCCACCCACCTCTGCCATGTTGACCGTAGTATTTGTTGCACGTAGCCATATTATGACCATTTATCACATCACCGTGATTCATATACAATCAGAAAGCTACAAACGTCCTTAATATCCATTGTCACTCGGAAATAATATATTTTCATATATGTTACCGAAGGGGAATTTTTAGTTGATAATAAGTTCTACCGTCCTGAATCGAACCAGTGACGGACGAGAACTCACAGGACTACAGGGACGCACTAACCCAGTCGGCCACAAGAGAGGGTATAAGTGAATATCACCTCTCCATCAACTCACCCTGTCGAACTCAGGTGCTTTGCATTTGGAGGACGATATCCACCCACCTCTTGCCATGTTGGGACCGTGTAGTGTATTTGTCGCACGTAGCCATATTATGACTATTCATCACATCACCGTTATTCATATACAATCAGAAAGCTACAAACGCCTTTAATATCCACCTGCCTCTACCTCGAAATAATATATTTTTCATATATGTTACCGAAGGGAATTTTTATTGATAATAAGTCCACCGTCCCGTGGGGTCGAACCAGCGACGGTCAAGAACTCAGACTACAGGGACGCACTAACCTGGAAGTCGGCCACAAGAGAGGGTATAAGGAATATCACCTCCATCAACTCACCCGGCGAACTCAGGTGTTTTGCATTTGGAGACGATATCCACCCACCTCTGCCATGTTGACCGTAGTGCATTTGTCCATCGTAGCCATAGCTTATGACTATTTATCACATCACCGCACTATATACAATCAGAAAGCTACAAACGCTCCTTTTAATATCAAATCTCAGCTCTACCTCGGAAATAATATATTTTCTTCACATATGTTACCGAAGGGGAATTTTTAGTTGATAATAAGTCCACCGTCCCGTGGGGTCGAACCAGCGACGGACGAGACTCAGGACTACAGGGACGCACCTAACCCAGTCGGCCACAAAGAGAGGGTATAGGAATATCACCTCCCATCAACTCACCCGTCGAACTCAGGTTATGCGTCCCTCAGTCCTGAGTCCTCGTCCGTCGCTGGTTCGACCCCACGGACGGTGGACTTATTATCAACTAAAAATTCCCTTCTCGGTAACATATATGAAAAATATATTATTTCCGAGGTAGAGCGAATTGATATTAAAGGACGTTTGTAGCTTTCGATTGTATATATGAACTATGTGATGTGATAAATAGTCATATATATATATATATATATATATATATATATATATATATATATATATATATATACATATATATATATATATATATATATATATATATATATGTTATATATATATATATATACATACAAAAGAGTATAAGAATTTGCATGAGAAAGTGTTCAGGCATCTTGCAAAACTCCCTTTCTTTCTCGAATTCATGAGATATCCTCAACTACAGCTGTAGTTTGGTTTCTGTCTGTCTGTCTGTTTGTTTACTACTCTTGAAATAATTTTTTTTTCTGTTTTAGCTAAACCTTATTTTTCTCTTTAAATGAAATAATCTTACTGCACCCTTCTGCTCAAAATTTTAATATTTAAAGAAGGGCAAAGGACATGATATTCCGGTGCCTTTCCCATTTGATTCTCAGTTACACAAAAATCTACCTTAGACCTGAGGCCAGTAAACTATATACGAGTTTAAACAAATATTTTATCTATTCTAAAATATGGATGATATCTAGATAAGAAAGAGAAAAATCGAACAAAGTGCTATGAGTGATAAATTTGCTGACATAAAAGACATTTACATCATAAAAATGCATTTGTTAGTGGGTACAAAAGCAGCCTCTCGCCATGAAAATGTCTTACGCATGAGCTACCTATAATTAAATGTAAGAGTGTGTTTCCTGTTCCATTCATCAAAAGTAAGTGAATACCTATTACAACTTGGAAACTTGGGGCAAATTTTGTGTGCATGTTTGTGTGTGTGCGCGCGCGTGTGCGTGTGTTTGTATGAGTAGGTGAGTGGGTGGGTGGATGGGTGGGTGAGACGGTGCATGTCTGTGCACCTGTCTGTTAGTCTGTGTTCTCAAAAGCCCGTGTATTCATGAAAGAGCAGAAGTTTCCAACACTTTGGCAAAGAAAGCACTTGTGACTTTTTCTAAATAACCTTATTATAACTTTCGTCATAAAGACACTAAGAATACTATGTAAAGTATGCCGTAATTATTGTGTGAAAAGTTCAAAATAAAGAGCAATATAATCAGAGAGAGAGAGAGAGAGAGAGAGAGAGAGAGAGAGAGAGAGAGAGAGAGAGAGAATCATTCCTCTTTGCCACGACTGCAAATACCTGTTGAACATTTTAGAAAACTTTCAGAAAATGACTCCTGATTGAAAGTCTATAAAACCAGTTTTGCTTAACGGATATTAAACGTCTTTATTCAAAGTCATTCATTCTGACAGAATGCCTCAAAGATACTGCTTGCAGGTAAAGAAATGTTCCATAAAACGCAATCCTTACAAAAATTTTGACCCCACTAAAATTACTGTAGCTATTGCTAGGCCAAAAAACTGAGTTGGGACTGTACGTTTTGGATGGGCTTAGAGGCCTGATGATGATTCCATGTAGTATGACAGCATTAAATGTTTTCCCACAGCATCATACTTCATAAAACGAGTCTGCCGGTTGCTTCCAACTGCTAAAAACGTTGACAACAATTCCTTCCAGTGTAGTAAACTTTTTCACAAATACAATCACTTTAACCTAATACTCATAAAAAGTTAAAAGCCTTAAAATTCTCCAAACGCGTTCATTCAATTAATGGGGGATGCTACAAGAGAGAGCCGGCGCTGGAATCCTAGAAACGATGAAAAATATTAAAAGGAAGTATTATCGTGGGAAACCTTTGTTCGTCAGAATAAATTCTGTCCTACTTTAATGAAAATTAAAGCTGGAACACCACGTTCACTAGTTACAGAATCCTCTAAAAACAATAAAGTTGTATCTAATAAGCATTTGACAGGTTAGGAAAAGTTATCCCCAGAATCTACACACACTGAGATAAGGAAAGCCTTTATAACTGGAAAAAGCTTTCTTGACACGAGAGAGAGAGAGAGAGAGAGAGAGAGAGAGAGAGAGAGAGAGAGAGAGAGAGAGAATATAGTATCTGCATCAACTTACTGCAGAGGGCATATGGAACTTCATCATGTCGGGATGTTTCGGTGGTCGAAGCTAACCCTAAGAACTGCCAAGAGCACTCTCGAGACCCTTTTGGTATTCTTGAACATGAAGGCCGACACTCAAAGAAACGGCGCCGTGACAGGCAGTGTGGAAAGGAAACAGAACCATTTCCTCAATAGAAAGGCCCTTCATACTACACATTTAAAATGTAAAATAAAAATTTCATTACGGATATACGATGAAATAATCTGTATTTTTACTTTCATGAATTAGCAGGAAAAAATGTATACAGAAAGTATTTAAATAGGGGAAGCTTGGTTTACTGGAACATTACCCAGTGGAAAAAAACTACATAAACGTGGATCATTAGTTTAAAAGTGGAATTAAGTCCAAGAAAGCCTCGAAAACCGACGTATGATTTTATTGGAAATTGAAGTCATATGATACCTGTTTTCCTACTGAAAAAATTAAAGACCGGATATATTAGATTATTTTCTACTCTCATTAAGGATCTGAAGTTTTCTAACAAGTAGACTGACACAAAGAGCAACAGAATCTCGTAATTACGAAGGATAATACATACTGTAGAATATTTCCATGCATCTTGGACAATTCAGGAATTTTCGCTCAGAAAGAGTTCTCCTTGCTTTTCAGTATTACTTGCCCAAACGAATCCACAATCAACAATCAATGAAACAACAAGAACATACCGACTAACACCCAAAAAGCAGACGTAGTCAACAAAACATCAACTAGCGATTCAGCTGAGCGAAATACAGACTCCATTCATGAAAAAATTTGCAACCAAACTGTCGTTTGTAAGCTCCATGAAATAACTACACTAAGCTTTTATACATCGTATATATAACAGTTACGTTTTCACTGCCGTATTTCACAAAAATCAGAACTACTTTCAGCTAGATTATGGATATTACCTGTTATGCTATTTCTTTACTCTTCCATCTTTTGCACAGTTGTCATATTACACACATGCATATATAAATAAAGAATGAATGAATCTCTCTCTCTCTCTCTCTCTCTCTCTCTCTCTCTCTCTCTCTCTCTCTCTACAGAATGAAACATGTAAACATTATTTTTTACAACCGATGATAACCAAAGCAATGATGATATCAATAAAAATTGTTATAAAATATTAAGATAGATTCCAATTCCGAGTTTCAAGAAAGAAATGAGGTCGATGAACTACGTATTTAACATTACAATGCTCAGACATAAATATAAAATAAGAAAAACAATAATGAGACAAGCTTTACCTTAGAGTAAAATGGGGTGAGAGAATGGAAAAGGGCGTTGACCTATTTTGCTGCTTGTATTACCACCAGAATAGTAATCAGTGAATTCTCTCATGCACGTAATATGTCAACGAGTTGAAAGTTACGATGGCAATTTCTCTACCTGAAGCTGCATTCAATTTTCAACCTCTGGGTAATTATCACGCAAGGCTAATCAAACGGCCATAATAGATAAAGAATGCACCATGCAAAATGAATACGTTTTGCACCCTATATACTGATACATGTCTATCAAACAGATTTTTAGATACGGGTGTCTTCGGTAGGAATATTCTTTGTATCTGAAATACTGGAAGCATATTATCAGACCTCATGATTAATATCAAACCAAGATATGCAATGAATACAAAAAAAATAAGTATACAAACAAAGTAATATGTTCATACATGCAGCCACACGCACAAACGTTCTTAAAGTTCACAAAACGAAAATCAGTACGAATCTAGAACACCTCAGTTATAATTTATACGAATTTTTAAATGTTCATTTACTGCAAAAGTGCGTAAACTTGAGATATAAAGTGTCAAAATGGCTGGCATGTTTAATCGCGAACGATTAATAGTTGAAAACGCTCGGTAAAAGCGATTCATTTCTAAAAATCTGAAAGAAGCGGAGCGAATGGCGCTCTTGATACGATGTTTCCAAGTGATTGCCTGCTGACCTTTCGGGGAAAAAATTAATATTTACTGTACTGTAAGCACATATATAACGAACCCGAGAGCAAAAATACTGTAGTAGAACACCGTTTTCACATTTTCTTTTTGTTAAAATAAGTTTAAATATTTTAAAGTCTGGGATAGAAATACACACACACCAACACACACACACACACACACACACACACACACATATATATATTATATTGTATTTTATATATATATATATATATATATATATATATATATATATATATATATATATATATATATATATATATATATATATATATATATATTTTATATTTTTTTTTTTTTTTTTTTTTCAGAACGAAGCAGTTTCTAAACTGAGGGTAGAGTTAGAGATAGAACAGCGTACAAACAACAGTTACAACTTCATTCACCTTTTAGCTGTTGAATTAAGAATGCTCCGACCTTTACAAGAACAATTCCATAGCCTTACACCCGCCTCCCTCACCTACACACGATTAACATCACCCATCAGCAACACATTCATCAGATACCAGAATCACCACAGATACTAGAATCTTTTCGTAAAAAAGAATGTACGCCTGGAAACCATAAAAAGTCAAGATATGCATGCTGGGAAACGAGTTTGTGGGTGACTGAAAATCACAAACGAAACAAGAAATAATCATATAACTACCTCTCTCTCTCTCTCTCTCTCAAACCTTCTCTGTAACAGTATTGGTCGCCTCTCTCTCTCCTTCCCTCTCTTGAACAGTAAGAGATGAAGAGCACTTAGAACAGTAAATTCCCTGAGAGAAAATCTTGAAAACCTGATCTTAATAATATTTTATGGAAAATATTATTGAGATAGATAACAGAAACACTAGACTCAATATTAAGATTTACTTTCGGAAATCAAGAGACAAACTGAAGGTTGCCCAATTTACAAATGATTATTACCGTTAACCAGAAAGACCAGTTGAAGCTTAACGTGAATAATAATAATTATCCTAAACACCAAACAGTAGTATATATAACCCTTGGTTTACCTATGCGGATAACAAAGAAATAGTTGAATATTAAAATAAATTTCAAAGAATTAAGTATATCTTAGTTTAACCAGACCACTGAGCTGATTAACAGCCCTCCTAGGACTGGCCCGAAGGATTAGATTTATTTTACGTGGCTAAGAACCAACTGGTTACCTAGCCACGGGACCTACAGCTTATTGTGGAATCCGACCCACATTATGACGAGAAATGAATTTCTATCACCAGAAATAAATTCCTCTAATTCTTCATTGGCCGGTTGGAGAGTCGAACGCTGGGCCAACAGCGTGCTAGCCGAGAGCTCTACCCACCTCTCCAATGAAGAACTAAATTAATTCAGTATAATGCGGGGTTAGGATAAAATATATCCGATGGAAACCAAGTGAACCTAAGTCACGTCCTCATGCAATAGAGCAAGTCCAAATATTAATTCGGCCCGAGGCATTTATTCTCTGCAATCTTAACATAACTGGATTTGCATTTGCCATTCATACACAACGAGTCTTCGGCAAAAGGGTTCCCAAAGAGAGAGGGAGAGGGAGAGGGGGAGGGAGGGGGAGGGGGACTGAATAAAAACTGAGTATTTCTTAATGACTGTGCAGCTCTAAACATCCAAAAAATCCCGAAAACCCTTATAACTTGTCCCATAGATGTCACCTCTAGAAGGTGAGGAAGGGTGCAACGTGAGAGACAGGAATGTAGCATGGGAGCAAGAAAAGTCCAGAGTGATTATGAAACAATCCAGTTTGGCAACTCTACTTACAAAAGCGTGTCAGTGCATGATTTTATTATTTTACCAGACAAAAAGGCTATCGTTATCCAACAATAATAACGCAAGGAGCGGCCCTTAAATTCATTCGCCGTGCATCCACAGTTTCTATTAGACACAATGGAGGGATTGCTACCAGGACTAACTAACAGTCACCTTTAACTCCTGACAGTTGCCACATCAATAATTACTGACTTATAAAATCTTGAGAAGAATAAGAATGGAACACCTTGAATAATAATGAGAAACACCTTGTTTTCTTTTTACGAGGAAGAAGAGAACTGAAGCAGGCTCCAGATGCAAGTTATTTACAGTCACCTAGATCATGCTATTTGGAAACATTAAAATGAGGGATATGCCCACACAGCACACAAGTACAGTCTATTTGTTCTGTGTAAAACAAGAAAGAGCAAAATGGTATAATATCCGCAATGACGTGAAACGCAGCCTACTGAAAAACTGGAAATGTAAACATGTTGGTGTAAGTAACTTGGAAAAAAGGAAGGAATAAATTCACCGGAATAAAAGAAAAAACCTACGAAACCGTCAGCTTTAGAAAAATGGAAAATTTTTTGGGGGGGAAAAGGTTTGAAATTAAAGGATTTTAGAACACCCGAATGAAAAAATGACCTGTAAAAGAGAGATGTGCGTCAAACCATTCTAATGACTGTCATCACGACACAAGGGAAAAACACAACTTTTATAGAGAAGAAAGAAAATATAACAGAATGGAGGCAACTCTAACGAGAAACGTAAACTGCAAAGCTACCTAGTTTTGCAAAACTGAAAAAGAAGGAAAACTCGCAGTCCATCAACCTCAGCCAATATAGATAATAAAGGGGAAAGAAACAGGGGCATGAACAACACATGTAAGGCATCCTGAAACCAGCTCAGTGAACATGAGATGGGAAACCTGATTTCTTATGCGTTTCTTTCAAATTCATAACCTATTACTCTTCTGTAATTTTGTCTCATGGAGAAGTTGATAATCTTTTAGCTCTTTACGTCTTAGCACGTATAGAAACAAATGCGTTGCAACTGATGGTGAGTCATCTCATCGTTCCGATTCGCGATTAAGTCGACAAAGATCATCTCCATTTCCTAAATGCAGAGCCTGGACCAGACCTTACAAAAACTACATGCCAACTTATCACTCTCTTTTAAATTACCTTAATTTATAATCTTGAGCATAAAAGAGAGAGAGAGAGAGAGAGAGAGAGAGAGAGAGAGAGAGAGAGAGAGAGAGAGAGAGCCCAAGCAGTGCAACGAGACTTATGTTGAAAAGAACCGTCAAAGGTTGCCCACATCAACAAGCCAAAAGTTCTCATGCAGAATAACTGCACCGTTGTCACCTTCCTTAAGGGACAATAGGGCGTCCACTACCTTATAGTTAGTCAAAGAAGAACTGCAGAAAATAACCCTCGACTACCCTCGTACCCGACTGTTCGTGACGTGTTTGAGAAATCCATGAAATAACTACAAAGACGAAACAATAAACAACACACAACGAACAGGTGCACGTATAGCTTCAGGCAGACAAGAGGTTGTCAGCCACAAACAACCCAAGTCGCTGGATTTCAATGTAGGTGTTTTTGGGAAGACAGGCAATTTGCATCTTTGACGAGTGGCTTCGTTAACATTACTATTTTGTTTGCTTTATACATTCAATAGGAACTGTTTCTATAGTCTTTATCTTTAGGTTATTTGCACAAAAGATCGTGGGAAAGTTTTTCGTTTCCTTTTTAAGTACGAATATTTAACCGGCATTTCAGTAGCATAAACTGGGTAGAACTTGATCTTCTAAAATTGTATCCTGAATTTTATAGCCTTAGCTAAATAGAATAGTAAACACAAGTTTACTATTCCTTCATGAAAGTGTCACTTTAGTTGAAAATGTAATTATGGTCAATTTTTTTTAATTCTGAAAAGATAGCATGAGACTGAGATCCCCGTCCATTTTTCTCTTTTCATTATTATGATTCATAAAGGGCAAGCACATCTTACGGATAACGCGTAAATAAATACTATAAGTACATAAAAACTAAAAAAAAAAAAATGGTAAAAATACATGTACAATACATAACAGCATTTAACAAAGTAGTCAGAACGTTTTTCAAGAAGAGGTTTTCGAGTATCAGAATCTGCATCGCCACCTGATGACAGTTCCCGTCTCACAGCAAACTGAACGCATCATGACGCCTCAATTCTTATGAATATTCAGACTAAGAAACAACTATCGATTAGAGAAGGCCTATCATCCTCTGGACACGCCATCCATAGAGTTCCAGTAACTTGGCACGACTTTTTTATGATTAAGAATACTTTTTTCATTTAAAATTGAAAAATGAGTAGCTTACGTTTATACACCACGAAGTGAGTCTTTGCTGTCAGAAACATGAAGTTTACATCTGAAAATATCATTTATACATATGCATATATACATACGTACACAAATGAATAAATGAATATATTATATATATATATATATATATATATATATTATTATATACACACACATATATATATATATATATATATATATATATATATATATATATATATATATATATATATATATATATATATATATATATATATATATATATATATATATATATATATATATATATGTGTGTGTGTGTGTGTGTGTGTGTGTGTGACTGAGTGTGTCACTGTAGTTTGTGTATGTGTGTTTGTAGAGTGTGCATGTGTGTGTGTCCATGAGAAAGAGTGATGAAAGAACAATTTGATTAGAAACCAAAATATCTTCTTAAACAAGAGAAGTCAGCATCAGTAGCGATGCTGTAAAAATGCGTTAAAAATTGCAAAAAAAGATCGAGTTAAAATTTTCAAACCTTTAAGGACTAAGAACTAGCATAACATGGTATGCAGTACTAACACGAAAAATACATGGGTGAATTCATGATATTAATACTAAAGTAAGCGTACTTATATGAACAAATATATCATTGCACATGATTTTTTGAAAACAGTATCAAATACAAACTATATAATGTTTATTTTTCTATTCTAGTTACAGATGTATTTTGAGAACTTTTACCCATCGTGAGGTTTACACTTCAGCCTTATGAACTGCATTTCTTTCCTAATGACATCACGCTAGAAAAATTATTATTAGAGTTTTTGGAAAAAGCATTAACGAAATATGAGCTATGTTGCAGTACGCGTCAATTTTACGTTTGCTCGAAAGTTCAATACAAGCCAGTTAGTCCATATTTTCTCCCGAAATTTTCAGAGTCCAAAGCAATGATCTCATTTGCAGCTTTGATTGGAAGTTTCTCAGCGAACACGGAGGAAAGTATGCAAAAGTGGTCCAATCTCCGGGATGTGCCTGAGTATAAGATTACCAGTGGGGTGGGGGGCGTTGCATGGGTAACAAGATTTTAGACTTAAAAGCCGTAAACAATATAACTTTACAGAATTTAAAGGCGATTGTTTTACGAAGCAACTTCAGTGGGGAACGGTGACCGAGAACTGAATGGCCTAATACACCAAGATAAAGGGTGAAGTTTTATATTCCAATTAATACACTATTTTCGCACATGGAGAGAAGAGATAAAAATAATTAGATAGTCAAGAAAAATATCTAAGTACACCAAAACCAAAACAATGTTTCTCTTCCTTCAAAAATTGAATATAAACAACTAAAAATTTTTAAAAATGTCCCTTAACGACACCGTTTAAGAAGAAAATTCTATGTTTGTAAGTCAGCTGCACATAATTAAATTTATAAATTCAATATTATCCTTAATACGATATGACGTAAATAGTTTTTTTTTTTTGACAAAATAGTATTAGTTTTCCAATATTTGGGGAGATTTCTATTTAAAAGTTATGAGAACAATTATACCATATCACTATTTCTGACGGAGGACCTGATAAAAAATAATTCTATTGTTATTGATTGCAGAAAAAGTTTTTGATGTTAATCCACTGATCAATCCTAGGGATATGATTTTATGATGGATTTAAACAACAGTCAAGGGAAGTAAGTTACTGGCTCACTGAAAAAATTGATGTCTCGTTATTAATATATATTTTATGACAAGTCATTCACTGGTTTAGATATAGCTTATTTTTTTTCCATTGCATTTACTGCCTATGTAATTACCAGCACCACAGAAATCAATTTTGCGAAAATCACAACAAAGCAGCAGTTTGTTTTTGTTCAACCATTTGCATGCTCCTTAAGAATTTTTAAAGCCCCCTTACGCTTTTTTTGTTTTGTTTTGTTCAGTCGTTATCTTCTTTTTACAATTTAGATTTGGTGTTAATAAATTTAGAATAGCTCTTTGTTGGGTGAGTCGGTAGAGCTGCGGACTGTCACCCGGTGGACCGGAGTTCAATTCCCCGGCCGGCTGATGAAGAGTTAGAGGAATTTATTTCTGGTGTTAGAAATTCATTTCTCGCTATAATGTGGTTCGGATTCCACAATAAGCTGTAGGTACCGTTGCGAAGTAACCAATTGGTTCTTAGTCACGTAAAATAATGAGTCTAATCCTTCGGGCCAGCCCTAGGAGAGCTGTTAATCAGCTCAGTGGTCTGGTTAAACTAAGGTATACTTTTTGTTTTAATAAATTTAGACACACACACACAAAGAGAGAGAGAGAGAGAGAGAGAGAGAGAGAGAGAGAGAGAGAGAGAGAGAGAGAGAGAGAGAATTTTCGTACAGATCACATACCAAACGTTCTCAATCATCTTTGGGTGAATCCATGTTACAGATGATGACTTTATTGGCAAAGGTTAGCCTTTAATCCAAGAATCCAGATTAGTTAATAAGCCTACCGGTCTACTGACGTTCAGCTTAAAAAGACAGGCAGAGATAAGCCCGTCCACAAACAGCAATACTTTATTCGACAATTTCAAGTTTAACTATTTCTCCGGCTTTTATTTTTCCACTGGTTTATTTTAAAAATAAAAACAAATGATGAAAATACAAATTTCAAACGGTAACAAAATATTAATAATATCCTCTCCCCTATAATTTCATATGTTCACTTTCAATGTACTTGACCATCCTTTCTTTGCAAAAGCTCTCCCCAGTCCACGATTTAATGCGTAATATGTAAAATGAAATCCTAAGAAAGTAATGGGAGAAAGGAAGCACAAGGTGAACGGACTTCCGGACAGAAGCATCAGTGAAGAGATCAACGATCAGACTAAACAAGTAATTACTGCGCCGAAGTTTCTTCGGCGCAATCGAGTTTTCTGTACAGCCACTGCAGCGTGTAATCAAGGCCACCGGAAAGAGGACTATTTTTTGGGGGTCTTGTTATGGTGCTGTATGAGCCACGGCCCACAAAACTTTAACCATGGCACATTGGTGGTCTGTCCTATACCGTTGGCAGAAGCACGATTAGGCTAACTTTAACCTTAAATGTAATAAAAACTACTCAAGCTAGAGTGCTACAATTTAGTATGTTTGATGATTGGAGGGTGTATGATCAATATACCAATTTGCAGCCATCTAGCCCTTGTAATTTTTGGATGATCAATATACCAATTTGCAGCCCTCTAGCCTTTATAATTTTTAAGATCTGAGGGCGGACTGAAAATATGCGGACAGAAAGAAGTACGGGCGGACAGATAGACAAAGCCGGCACAATAGCTTTCGTTTACAGAAACCTCAAAATGGGTAATCTTCTAAAACTTTTGTATCAGGTCCTCCGTCAGAAATAGTTGCAGTGCCTTTTCTATTTTGAAATGAATGAAGTGTCTTATTTGATAACAAT
Organism: Macrobrachium rosenbergii; assembly: GCF_040412425.1. Classification (NCBI taxonomy): domain Eukaryota; kingdom Metazoa; phylum Arthropoda; class Malacostraca; order Decapoda; family Palaemonidae; genus Macrobrachium; species Macrobrachium rosenbergii. The sequence continues at coordinate 46,927,460 of NC_089752.1, read as the reverse complement.
GATTAAAAAAGTTTCCAGAAAAAGCTGTGTAAAAGTAGAAGAACGGGAAAATCTTTTCTGTTGAAACTCATAAATATAGAAAGAAAAAGAGCTCAAATAGGTCAAGGTACTTACGTAAAAATTTGAGGCGCGCGCGAAAGGGAGGAAGAGAACTAGCATAATGGTGTATTATAAAATGTAGGTCTCAAGCTTATTATCATGACACCAAGTTCTGGTCAATTAGAAAGTTCTGATGAATTAAAAAATTTAAATAATAATTCTCTTTCCTGAGTACAGAGGAACTGTCATTAACAATGTTATTCATCTCTAATTTGAAATAGCCAAAATGAATCCACGTATACACAAACTGTTATATATATATATATATATATATATATATATATATATATATATATATATATATATATATATTTAAACAGTTTGTATACGAGGATTCATTTTGGCTATTTCAATATATATGATTTATATATATATATATATATATATATATATATATATATATATATATATATATAAATATATATATATATATATATATATATATAACATTATATATATATATATATATATATTAATAAAAATATATAATATATATGAATATATATATGTTATTCAATGAAAGTATTTTAGGTATATATATATATATATATATATATATATATATATATATATATAATATATATGTTTATATATATATATATATATATACATATATATATATATATATATATATATATATATATATATATATATATATATATATATACCTACAAAACACTTCCACTGAATAACATCTTTTCCTATTCATCCGCTTCCGCTTTTAATTTTTACACTCACCGGCCACACTTCTCTCTCTCTCTCTCTCTCTCTCCCTCTCGCATTTTTTTAGGTCAGTTTTCAACTTCTGTGATCTTTTATCTTCAGGTGTGTCAGTGTCTTACTTTCCCTCAGTTTTTCACACTATTTGTTTTTTAACAGCCAAGTTATCCTTGTTCATTTCTAATTTTTCTCTCTTTTTATTTCCAAAAAAATGTGCCTTCCAACATTACTGTTTTACTTTACTTTCCCAATTTTTTTTTTTTTATGCCATATGGTAAGTATAAAGACTTTTTCTCTCTCTCCACATTTGTGTGTTAACCTTATGCATTTGTGTGTTAATGATGGAGGTAAATGGTTATTGGGTCATGTAATTGATTTCAGTGAACAAAATTTCAATAGTTTTAAGCCCAAACAGTTTAATAAATCGCTCGATCCTTAAACTTATAAATTCTATTACCTTTGCTAATGAATATCAATTACTAGAAATTTTTAGCTCCCCTCTGTTTCCTTGATGGTAATCATTTTAATGAGAGAGAGAGAGAGAGAGAGAGAGAGAGAGAGAGAGAGAGAGAGAGAGAGAGAGGAATTACGAATTTCCTCTCAGGTTCTTGGGAACCTAAAAAGGAAAGACAAGGATAATCCTGAATATAATTGAAATGAAAGGTTGTTTTTGTTTTCGGATGATATAATGCACCAATATGCCTCATCATCATCTATCTGTAATAACAAAATCCGAGTGGATCTTTCTTGTTTGTCCTCCCCCGAGTGACAGTAGGGGAGACATGACACAGCCACCCACCCCCTGGTAACCGGTTTGTCGGCCTCGGGTGGGGACGGGGTAGGTAGGAGAAGGGGAGGTTAGGGATACATCCACCCTCCTACTTTAAACTCATTTGTCCTGTTCCCGGGAGGGGGGAACGGGGTTAGGGAGACATCGAGTGGAAAGGGGCCAGGAGACAGGGAGGGGCTGGGAGTTCCAAAGGCTGGGTGCAGGGCGCGCCAGGAAACTCGTTATATAATAAACATACGAGAAATTGGAACGTTACTTGGGTCTGATACATATTTCTGAAGGCGTAAGGAACAATGTAGAGAGAGAAAATATTTTTTATATCGCATACTGTACTTTCCAGCATGAAAAAAAGATTGAAAAGGTAAAGTAAAAACAGTAATGTTGAAGGCAATAGGAAATAAGAAGAAGAAAAATTTGAAACACTATGAGAAAAAACTAAAAAACCACTGACACACCTGAAGATAAGAGATCACGGAAGTTGAAAACAGACCTAAACAAATACAAGGAGAGAGAGAGAGAGAGAGAGAGAGAGAGAGAGAGAGAGAGGAGAGAGGGAGAGGATGTTGCCGAGCTGAGGGGAAGGGATGTTACCATGGAAAGTGTTACTCCAGCTCTAAAGAGGATTTAGTAACGATCGTCTTCCTGCCCGGGACGCAGACACTGAATTACAAGATTACACAAGAAACGAGAAATGAGTGTTTTTACTGATTAGAATAGTAACTTGAAATTGTACACATGTAAACTGAATGAAGAATTTTATACAAAATTATCCTTTGTACAAAAATGATGACAAATTATTACTTATTCTAAAAAAAAAAAACAGTTAAATATACTGAATAAAAACTATGAAGGAAATAGGTAGAGTGAAAATGGCCATTTTCAATAACGACGTGAATTACATTAATTTTTTTTTTTTTTGCACTTTTAACGGAGTACTCGTCATAAATTCTCTCTCTCTCTCCATCCACGGCTTGGATCCACCTGATACCAAAATCCCCAATTAAACATCATAGTCGCAATTAGTGTCAATTAAAGGGACATAAACATATAACTCGTCCCTTGTCCAAAATAAATGGCAACCACTGAGGGCATTTTTCAAATAAAAAAAGTTGCATTTCTCGTTACCTTAAGGCCCAGGGTACAGACACCTTGAATGCCCTCCTGAAGACAAGGCCTAAACACATACGACTGAAAAAAAAAACATTGAAAAACGGGTCTAATCAATTCAGGACTAATTAAAACGAACAGTTTTCAGATTTTACCTTACGGATATGTTGTGGGAAGGAGTCAAGATCCTACCATCCACAAATTGTTCATTTCGACAGATCAAATGTTTGTGTGGGTGGTCAAAACGAGCGGTGCAGGACTACTACCCCAATGAATTGAATAATTTAGTCAACTGAACGGAAAGTACACACGTGCATACCAAACACATTCATACATGCATACATACATACGTATCAATATATATATATATATAAATACATACATATATATATATATATATATATATATATATATATATGTGTGTGTGTGTGTGTGTGTGTGTGTGTCTGTATGTATAACATTTGTGTGTGTGTGTGGTGTGGGAAACAACGAAATTTTTTATCTTCCTGAATCCTAAGGGAAAAAATTTAGTGCGATGTATGACATGCTGAGCAATTTAGCAAGGTTTGTCATTATGACCTGAAATCTAAGAAAGAAAGAGCGAGAGAGATACGCAAATGCGAGATTCAGAAAGTGTAAAAATGTGCACACCTTGAACCGAATGAATCTTCCTTACCGCAGTAGCAGACTTAAACAACGATATAAGCTTGCACATAGTAGCATTAATCCAAAATGGTAATCCTTGAAGGATGTTTAAAAGATTAGAATGTTATATGACAGTACAAAATGAATCATTTAGTACATTTGTCAGAATGACTAATTGTTCCCCATAATAAATGGTAATACTCATCGAGGCTCGAAGAACAACAGAGAGCGTTAATTGCTCTTTTCACCTTAAACTCTTTCTAACTGGTTACGAAAGATGTAGTAATTGTTAATACTTCGTCATTATTCGTACTGTTAATCAACGACGAAATGCTCCAGTAACGATGCACATCTCAAAAGAATAAGGAGAAAGCTGTTGTTTTACTCCATACCGGCATAAATTAGTACAGTACCACCAGCACCACCACCACCACCACCACACCAAAGTTTAGTAATAAAACAAAAATTACAGCAGAAATGATTTCACGTTTGATTTCAGTGCGCTCATGAACTAACATTCTATCTTTTCGGCATGTTACAGAGACAATATCCCTGACAGGATCCTTCGGAAGGAGAGAGAGAGAGAGAGAGAGAGAGAGAGAGAGAGAGAGAGAGAGAGAGAGAGAGAGAGAGAGAGAGCTAATAAGAGTTTAGATAATTGATTATTGTATTTAACCCTGACAACAATCACACCTTGGTTTCCCCGTCATCATTTTCATCGGCATACTTAGCTTATGTCCATTCGTTATTCATCACCCACTGAAGAAAACCGCCGTATTTTAGACGTGTGTGCAAAAAAAGCAATAAACGATAAGGCAATACGATCTTGTTTTATGATCTGAACAAAATAGCAATATGGTTCTTTCTATCCCCGCAGAACTTCAGTTCTTTGGGGAACGCTCAGTCTGCGGGACCCCTGGAAAATTAATTAACTGTTAGCCATCTTGGAGGTGATCTCTATCCTTTGACATCCTATACCTTATAAATGCCAAGAATAAATCAACCAATTACGAAAGATAAAACTGCAATGACAAAAAGCCACCCTAATACCAATCAGAGAAAACGATTACTGACCTATCAAAGGATATTGGCCCAGATTCAAAACAGACCGATCAGTCAGTCTACCAATGTAGTAATTCTCAAGATCAAATGGCTTCATGAAACATAGATACTTAATATTTCCGTGTACATGTTTGCAGGTTCATACATAGCAAAACAAATATAGAAGATCAGGAACATGAAAGGAACCTTATCAACTTGACTATTTTAATTTCTATTAAAACTTTGAACGAATAGGACTGTTGACTGCGTCCCATGTGAAAGTTACCAGGGCAGTGTCAGGGAGAGAGAGAGAGAAGAGAGAGAGAGAGAGGAGAAGGAGGTGGGGGAAGGGCGGTACTGACAGAAATGGAAAAGGTAGGCGGAAAATGACGTTAAAGCAGTGATTCGATGCAAATTCTCGATGCAACCCAAATCATTCAGTTAAAAGACAAGAACGTAAGCATTAACGAAAACCCCATATGACATGACATTTGTATCACATGCAAACAGATTGTTAATCATTAAGAATCTCACTGGAGTATCTTTTGTGACACTTGATAACATCGTTGTTAGCAAGGTCGGAGGAGCAGCCGGTTTATGGCTCCTTAGGCTGCACATGCCATCAACTTTACCCATAAATCTTTTCAGAGTGATATTAGAGTTAGTTAAGATCCAGTTAACAAACTCTGAAGTCGAGGATGAGGAGGGAAGTTGTAACATTTAAGCTTCTACGGATATTAGGTCAGACTGAGGGAAGTCAAGGAAGAGATCACGAATGGGAATTTCTCTTAATCTTGGCATGTAGAGGGAATAGATTAGAGAGTTGGAGGAGCTCCCCGCAAAAGGGAGACAGTCGTCCTTCAGAATGACCAGTGCTGGTGACCGAGGCCTCTCTTGTGTAGAAGTAATGAACCACTTTATTGGGGAATCTCTTTCCTTCATTCCTTCAGTATAATCGGGGATTACACTGATCATAGTGTCCAAATATGTTTTATTTCTTTTCTTATAAAAAATCAATTTTTCTTCGAATAGCACCTTTGCACTGACTGTATTGGACAATTGGCAAATAAAATGATACCTGTGCCACTTATTCTCCGATTTATCCTTTCTATCTAAAGGAAAAAAAAAAGGAAAAACTTTCATTTATTCTAATAGTTTTCCTGTAATTTTACGTTCTTATCGTTGTGGCAAGGTAAAATGCCAAAATCATGTTTACTAACCTCAAAAAACAGGGAAATGCATATTCTACGTTCATATATCAATGCTATGACGTGTTTAGAAAAATCCTATTTTCCCACATTTCCGTTTTAATCTGAGACGAGTTATCATCATACATAACCCAGGAAGAAGAGGAAGCAGAGCAAACTTAAAAACAACGACAGAAAGAGCACTTACCCCAACGGGGACGGTCACAAAAAAATCTCGGTATGATAGCGAAAACAAGTTTCCGTCGTTTCTTCAAGCGTCACCAAGAGTTTTACAGGTATTTATTTCAGAGTATTCCATTCTGACTTTTGTAAAATCCATCAAATATACGCTAAGTAAAAACAGTTCATGATTTTCTACTTAGCTCACAGTTTATGGATAGTTTCTAAAAGTCAGAATGAGGCAACGAAGTAACATATCAATGCTGCTATAAAACTTTTTGGAGCCGCTTGAAGAAAACGACGGAAACGTGTATCTGTAGATTTTTTTTTTTAAAAATGGTCCACTTTTCAGTAATGGCAGAAAACTTCCATTAATGAAAATCCTTCTTTTGTCAGTGAATTAATGATTTAATTAATTTGAATTTCTGGAAAGTCTTTCTTTAGTTAATGCGTTAATGATTTAATTGATTTGGATTTATAGAAAATCCTTCTCTTTTTAATGTGTTAATGACTTCATTTATTTGGATTTATAGTTGCAGTTTTAGATAATAAAGTACAATAGATGTCTCTAGGACACGGCATTGCTTCCGACTGTTTAAAGGAAAGGTTATAATCTATGCTCAGATTCGTACGTGTGGTAACTGACATCGTATAATGCTAAACCCACACACACACACACATATATATATATATATATATATATATATATATATATATATATATATATATATATATATATATATATATATGGAATAATAAACACATGAGCACATGTTCACTGTAATAAATTTCTGACTTACATCTGGAACCAACCCCGGTCTCCCGATACAGGTTTTCTTACTTAATGTTAAAGATGCCTTAAACACTAGGCAGACAGTCGACAGTATGTTCTATCACAGTAAATGCCTTCCCTAAAGTTTGATTTTTATAGACTTGTTTATAGAGAAAAGGAAACGCATGATTTTAGTGCAATACTCGTGTATATGTACACATCTTTTGCAAGAGTGTGTATGTGTGTATCTGCGCATATGTGTATGTTTGTGTCTGCATTCTATGAGAGAGAGAGAGAGAGAGAGAGAGAGAGAGAGAGAGAGAGAGAGAGAGAGAGAGAGAGAGAGAGAAACTCCTGATTATAACATAAGTAATTACATAAAACATGTTTAAACACATATTATTATTATTATTATTATTATTATTATTATTATTATTATTATTATTATTGAGTAATAAAATCACAATTATATAGTAAATATATTACTTAAAAATCAAAGATCAAGATTGAACAATTGTTACTCATCAGTCTTAACGTTAAAATTTTTTTTAACGTTAACATTATGAGAACACCGTTAATGTTCGAAAGTCTTTGATTTTTACATAGTAAATATTACTATATAATTGTGGATTTTTATTACTCAGATTGTTTTTCACGAAATTGTGAATCTATTAGCATTATTATTATTATTATTATTATTATTAACAAAATTTTTACATTCTGAACAAACATACCTTCCGGAAAACAACGCAATTTCCACAGCCGTGCAATTTCAAAATAACATAAAACTTTCTGATCCAATTCTATTCCAGTTTTGGGAAAGGAAACAAATGTGGCGACAGGATCCAGACAAAACCCCATGGAGACGACAAATGACTTTGGTCGGAATAAGGTTGAGAATTAAGTTCGACGGAACAAGATTTACAGACTTCCCATGAGAGCATGAGTATTGAGAACCCAATTGACAAAATGAAGACCCATTCATATGAGAATGCCCAACTATAGGCTACGAACAGAATGACTGTATGTATTTTACACGTATGAATGAATTCGAGAAATATTTCCTTGACCTATAAATGTTATAGTATAACTCATAAATCTATGTAAGAACATTCACTTTAAAATCAATGGCATATTGAAATTCCAGGATCGCGAACTGTCACGAAAAGTACAGTGTTATAATGTCAAGTGAAACCTCTGAACTTTCCTTCCATTTACCAGATGCAATCCTAATAAAACCAAACAAGTTATTTTTCTTAGAATATCTTATTCTGAAAAGTTTGGCAAGTTCCTGGATTCCCTAAAAGCCTAGAATCATTGCGAACACTCACGAGGCACCAATATTCATAATGGAACGAGTGAAGTAACCACGACCTTGCATTATGAGGATTCTGCTCACCTGAAAATAAACACATAACAAGGATGAGGAAATAAAGATACATAGTTTTTAAAAATAAAATAGTAACCGATAATTTACTGCTAAAACAATGAATAGAGAAAGAAGTGAACTGGTACTAGCATAGATAGAAACTTAAACCCAAGACTGAGGAAAGGTCAGTCTGTAGAGCTTAGACAAATTCAAGTATCAGAAAATCTTGATATGCAAAACCTAAGGTGAACTACTTCAAGAAATAACGGCACAGAACACTATACAACTGAGAGGATATAATGCTGATTGCCCTCACACTATTATTCTTACCAATTGTAGTTCCGTCTTATAATGGATACACGAAGGAAAAAAAGTTCAAGATCTGTCATATGGATACCTGTTTCCTTTTGAATTATATTTAGGTAGGGAAAAGAGCAACAGCAGTCTTTTACAAAGAATAAGTCTCAGAGGTCAAGATTCTGAGAAAGTCAATTTGCAACTAGAAAATGAGGCCTGTTCAAACTTATCACATACTAGGGAAGAGAGAGAGAGAGAGAGAGAGAGAGAGAGAGAGAGAGAGAGAGAGAGAGAGAGAGAATTAGTGGCAAAATACTAATACATGAAGGTTTTTAGCATGTGAAATCTAAGGTTGTTCAGCACAGAGACGTGAGTAGGCAAATTTTCTATACAAACACTCAGGTTTGGCATGAACAAATCTAAGGTGTTATAATAATAATAATAATAATAATAATAATAATAAATAATAATAATAATAATAATAATAATAACTGATCACCATTCACAGGTTAAAACGTCATATAGATGCCGGTTACATTTTTGAGTCCTCGTCAAGTTTTATTACTGATCATCAACATAATTTCACCCGAACTGTCCGGTCTTGATGGACGTCTACAATCACATACATGCCACTATTTTTTTTTTTATAACAAGAAGAAATATTTCGACTTCTTCCTTTATCTACTGTACCTATGCAATGCCGTAGGGTCACGACAGATATTTGCATACATGAATTTCCCATTCCAAACACACACACACACACACAGGCTATTGGGCTCCAGCAAGAAGACATTTACACACGCACGCACACACACATACACACGCACACAAGGACCTCTGCACGGAGAATACTTTAAACTAAAGCTATAAATCTTGGGAGTTCGGAGGATAAGATATGCTAAGTGTCCTCTGGAAATATATGTGAAGTCAAGTCATTATAGTCTTTGTGTAGGACAAAGTGAAGAGTTATAAACTATAAATAAGTCTAATGTATATATATATATATATATAGTATATATATATATATATATATATATATATATATATATATGTATGTATGTATGTATGTATGTATGTATGTATGTATGTATGTATGTATGTATATGTATATATATATATATATATATATATATATATATATATATATATATATATATATATATATATATATATATATATATATATATATATGTATATATATATATATATATATATATATATATATATATATATACTAATATATATATATATATATATATATATATATATATATATATATATATATATATATATATATATATATATATATATATACACACATATATACAAACAATTACAAATATGAATGTACGTAAAATATTGCAAGTAAACGTACAACATTAAAATGCATAACTGCATAATGACGATCAGTAACAAATCCATGCAGGTTACGACATGACCAGGGAAACATTGGTCTCACGAACATACAAGAGCTGGAACCTACAAACAATATCCCCAGGGATGCTATTTCATGGCAGTAAATAACACAACGTGTAACAGAGATTTGATGGGCTGGTGCTAATATGCATTTTGCAACCATTTTCGTGAACAAATCCTACTCAAGTGGTAATCTAATTAAAGTAGCTCCACAGCGTGACAGACAGGCAGCGAAGCAACTGCTAGACCAAATTAGAGGCTCATGTCTTGACCACTTATGTAAGATATCCAGATAATAATTGATAGCAGGCATATGTTGTCATCCTGAGTAATTTACTGAATTGCAAAATAAGAAATGTCACAAAAGTCATTGTTTTAAGCTCTCTAATCCCTAGAGAGAGAGAGAGAGAGAGAGAGAGAGAGAGAGAGAGAGAGAGAGAGAGAGAGAGAGAGAGAGAGCCTTTTGAATCAATTAACTGAAGAAATCTCCATGTAATCGAAAGACTGCTAAATGCCTATAGGAAATAAAACGGAAAATGTATATATACGTATGTATGTATGTATGTATGTACAAAAATTGTTAACAAATTTACACACAACTCTAGTACACACCTCGTAATATATCTTAACTTATGATACTATGATTACTAAGTCATACGATCGCACAGGGTCCACAGATGTCTTCATAAACTGACTCCAATTATATGTCAAAATATCACAGTAACTGGAAGAAGGGGAGATCCGTGATTCTGTCTCATCCAATTCACAGAGATGGTTTCAATCTGTCCAGTTGAATTACAACAATTATGACAGGCCGCCTTAGTAGAAACCTCACGTCGTTATTCTCCTCTGCCAAAATAATTCCATGCCTTCAATCATTAACAAATCCTGCCTGACAATTGTTATTACAAGTGACTCACTTATTTGTGCAAGGGGTCCCGAAATTATTGGGAGCTTAATTCGAGAAGTGTAAGCAACCTCTACAGAAGTTAAAAGAAGCTCATTCTAGTAACTCGTCTTAGTCTGCCTGTGTATTTGTCTCCCAAGTTTCTTTCTTTCCTTGACGGACGGCATTCGCGTCATCTATCTGTAATCTTAATGTCTTTCTTGCTACTTCATATATCGAACAACCGACAAAACCAGCCACTTTCGTCAGCGAGGACGAAAAAAATTATATACTGTAATAGTAACCTCATTATCCTCATTCCAGAATATATTAATAACATATTTTCGTGTAATTTTCATTCCCTTACCCATGCTTCAGACAATTATTTCAGTAATGTGTCTTCTGAAGGACAAGCACTTCGATCAATCAGGAGAAGACGAACATCATAAAGAAAATCCATGGCTTCGACTTTCATTGCCGGTTCAGAGATCTAAAAAATACTCGAATACTACTATACCAAAGTCTAAAGCTATTTCCTGATTTCCTGATCGAAAATAAACTTTCAGCAGCTGATGTAAAAGTACTTTGACGTTCAATCTTCAGAAACGTTTCGATATTCCTCGTATTATCAAGGCTCAAAGCTCTGTTACACAAACCTCTCTAAAAATGGCCAGAAAAAAATCATTAATTTATAATGGCTAAAACTAATAACATTTTTTCGCCACGAGACGGAAAGTAGCCCTGGCCACTTATTATTGTTATTTGAATCAGGAATAAATAAACGGAAAGAAAAGTGACAGAACACAAAAGGGAACGACAAAGAACAAAGGAAGCGGTAAATCAATAGCTCAGTGTCCTGATCATTGGAATAGAAGGCATAATAATACTATCGAAGTCCATCGCAAAGGAAACAGTTTTCTTTTAGAGAGTCAAATGTCAGATACAAATAATTTTCCGACCCGGGTATTACACGATAAGACAGACTTCGTGAAAGCTGATTACGTGTCACAGTAATTCCTTGTAATGTGATAAACATAGATATGATAAAAGTAGTGATCGGAATCGGAATAAAGATGGTAACTTATTGACAAATAAAGTTTATATCTTTATATATATATATATATATATATATATATATATATATATATATATATATATATATATATATATATATATATATATATATATATATATATATATATATATATATGTATGTATGTGTGTGTATATATATGTATATATATATATATATATATATATATATATATATATATATAAAAATATATATATATATATATATATATATATATATATATATATATATATATATATACACAGAGAGAGAGAGAGAGAGAGAGAGAGAGAGAGAGAGAGAGAGAGAGAGAGAGAGAGAGAGAGAGAGCACAAAAGCAAATTTACAAATTAACTCATACGCCAAAAATATTTTATTTAGAATAACGTTGAATATCTCTCTCTCTCTCTTCTGTATATGTATATATATATATGAGAGTATAGTCTATATATATATATATATATATATATATATATATATATATATATATATATACATATATATATAGTATATACATATGCATTTAAATAAACTTTAAGGCTCAAAAGTGCCATGAAGAATTGGATAATGATTGAGATGATACCTCTCGCTATTTACTATTTCTTGGTGTCAGGATGAAAGACCATACGACAATTGTGATAACAAACACACCAAACACTGAGTCTCTGCATGTCCCCACATAACACCCAGAAAGTATATGCATTCAATGGCTACAAAAATATTCAGGAAAAGATAGGTACATGAAACAGTCATGAAAGCAATAACGATCAGTAACGCATAACTATACATTAATGTAAAAGAACATAACCACAAAAAGTCGACGTAAGTGTACCTCGTGTGCACTGTAAACGCGCAAAGATACTTATGAAAGCAAGATAATCAGCAAACACTTTGCAGGCGTAAGTACATGAGAGTTCATTTAAAGTGGCATTATCCTAAACATCGTATGCGTTGCTTAATAGGGACCAGGTTATCTAATAGAAGAGGAAAAGAACGTGAAGAAAGTGTCATGGGCTATCCCGATTATCCGGATCTTCATTACGATGAGTTGACGTGTTATTCACCGGACTGGCTCTCTGAATTTCAATATTAATTCTTAGTATTTCTTTACAATGGTTCAATTGATGGATTAATCTGCGATCACAGTCACAAGTAGAGGGAAGCAAGAAATCAGAAATCATTGTTAATCAATGACGAACAATGCCCAAAGATACATATGTACCATTTTGTTTGCTGTTTTTTTCTAAACATATAACACTATTAAAAGGGTTTGACCATAAGACTTAAGAAACCTGGGTCTGAAAGTCTGTAAGTCAGTAGAAACAGATTATCTATCGGACAAATGGTTGTAGTATTAATTATGCATTTTTCAAAAACAATATGAAAGCCATTATGTAAGAAATCTAGATGTCTGTGACTTCATTTAGCATGTTTTTTTTAAAGAGGTTAAAACCGTTTACTTATTTGTTAACGAAACAATTTCTTTTAACAAGTAAAGTCTATGCAAGAATCAACCATTTCCACATCGCCAAAATTGGTCGTTCCAACAGCACGAGGAATGTGCAAGTCATAAATATATCCCATTTCATCAATCAGCTTTTTTTCCCGTTCCAATTTAAATTGCTTTTAAGCCTTTTGACAGGTAGTTTGACGATGCAATTACTCTCACGAATAAAAACTTTGATAATTAATACATCAATAGTTGACAAAAAAACAATGTTTTCGCATAAACAAATGATAAAAGAGTTTTGATCCGTTTAAACGCTTTTACCAAATATATTTATAATAAATCAGGACATAAGAAGCCTTATTCTGTTTAAGAGATGTTTCATATATATATCTAATAAATATTATTCCAGCCAAAATTCCTATTCCTTTTACCGGAAGTTACAAAAAAATGTTCGATAAGTAATTCAAAATTTTCGGGTGACGATACTTTATAATATATATATATCTTCTTCTTCTTCTTTAACGTGCTTTTTTCCCATTTTTGTATGGGGGTGTAATGATGCCTCTTTTTGAAGGACTTTTTGATTTGGGGTAGACCGTAGTCTCGATCGGCTGCCCTGCCTGATATCGCTTAGACCCCGGTAGAGCATATGTTACATGTATCATACCAGACCCAACGCCCTTTTCCCAGCAGCGGAAGTTGTTGCGCGGGTAGGTCGAGGTTTGAGACGTGAGATGTTTGTTATGTTTTTTAGAAGATGTTGTAGTGGCTTTGTTTTGTGAGTGTATTTAGTCTGTAACACCCATGTGCTTTAAGCAAAACCTATCTGTTGATTACATACATAATCCTGGGGTGTCTACACGATAACAAAGTGCGCGCCTCTCTGATCAGTCATGCGGATTTGAACTCCGCGCCACAGACCTCACGAAGTCCGGAAGCTGCTGTAACTGACTGTGCCATCGAGGCTCCTATATATATATATATATATATATATATATATATATATATATATATATATATATATATATATATATATATATATACATATACACATATACTGTATATATATATATATTGTCACGAAGTGACCAAGTTCCTGGTTATCACAAACTAGTTACAAAAATCCAAAAGTTTACCTCATTCAGCCAGATACCTGAATCTTCACAATAAAAATTAAGGACTGAACACTCCAAAGGTAACAGTGATCCCTTTAAGCGTACTTATCACTTGAAATATCAAACTAGGTTTATCAAGTTCAGATATACTAGATAAAAAAGGGCATCACTCCATCAAACAACTATAATTGTTTCCCTGGTCTTCATTCACTTCCATTTATGGGAGGAGAACAAAACATGACCATCACTTACCTTGTGTATATACAAATAACCCTATTCATTGGTGGTCAGAAATGAAACACTGTGTTTTTAAAACTTTAAATACAAAAATTTATTTCTAACTTCAAAAATTATAATTAGAATTCACAATCTGAAAACACTTACCATTACTTGAAAACAACACAAGACTTAATTAACTCTTAAACAAGATTAATTCACAAAACTTTAATTTATCAAGAAATTACGTTAACTATGCAAATTTCAAACTATTAAGGTTTAATCAAGATTTAAAAAAGAAATCTTAACAAATGTAAATCAAACCAAGTATGCAATGTTAAAGTATCAACATAAGTAAAATGTTAAGTAAATTAAAATGAAATCACCAACACAAAATTTTGGGTAACACTATGAAATTGCAAACATAAGAACACACAAAAATTGTAAAATCAAGAACACACAAAAATGAAAAACAAGAACATACAAAAATGTACAAAATATTTATCAACAGTAATTTCACTAAGTCAAAATCTGTCTCACACTCAAGGCAGTGTGCGCTGGTGCATTGTCGTGATGAAGCCACCACCCTCCACTTTGCCGACAGTTTCTGACCAAGAATGGCATGACCACACTTACCCACCCTCCCTATTCACCTGATCTTGCTCCCCAGACTTCTTTTTGTTCTCCGAATGAAGAAAGCCCTCAAAGGAAACCGTTTTGCAGACGTTGAAGAGGTTCAGAAGAAACGACGGAGCCATTAAAAGCCATAATCTCTACAAGAGTTCCAGAATTGCTTTCAACAGTGGAAAACACGTCTGGATATGCATTGCTTCAAATGGAGAATACTTTGAAGGTGATAAGACTGTAAACATGTAACAATAACTGAATAAAATTCTAAGACACAATTCCGTTACTTTTGGGTCCTCTCGATATATATATATATATATATATATATATATATATATATATATATATATATATATATATATATATATATATATATATATATATATATATATATATATATATATATATATATATACGAGCCCTGATGGCTCAGTCGGTTACAGCAGCAGCTTCGACTTCGTAGAGGTCTGTGGCGCTGGTTCAACCTCTGCAAGCTGGTTGATCAGAGGCAGACACTTTGCTATCCGTGTAGACATCCCGGGATTATATATGTAATCAACTGATAGGCTTGTTTAAAAAAGCAAATGGATGTTACAGACTAAATACACACATAAAAACAAAGCCACTACAACACCTTCTAAAAACATAAACATCTCACACGTCTCGAACTTCCGCCATACCCGCGCAATAACTTCGCTGTTGGAAGAAAGGGCGTTGGGTCTGGTATGATACATGAAAACATACGTACCGGGGTCTAAGTGATGTCAGGCAGGGGCAGCCGATCGAGACCACAGGTCTACCCTCAAAGCCAAATCAAAAAGTCCTTCAAAGAAGGCACGTGCTTACCCCATACAAAAATGGAATAAAAGCACGTTAAAAGAAAAAGAAGAAGAAGAAGAAGATATATATATATATATATATATATATATATATATATATATATATATATATATATATATATATATATATATATATATATACTGTATATATATACTGTATATATATATTTACAGAGAGAGAGAGAGAGAGAGAGAGAGAGAGAGAGAGAGAGAGAGAGAGAGAGAGAGAGACCTCACTCTCAACGACATTGAAATACAATATTGTTAATAGAAAAATTATTGAATTTATTTCACTTATTAATATGCAAACTTGTATCCTCATCATATGAATATAAAATATTCTAACACCTAAATGTATCAACTATATTTGTTTCAGTTACTATATATATCACACCATATATCACACTAAACGCCTAGTTTCCTCCTGTCGATCTGCCATCTTGCATATTGACATAAACTGATCGCCTGAATTTCATGTTTTCCCCTCCACCTCAAAATAGTTTCAAACTTGCCAGTGACTGACAAATACAGCATATAATGGTTTTGTTAAGCATAATGAGGCATTTATGTGTATGACTATTAATGCCACAATTACTATTCCATCGTAAATTAAACCAGATATTATGCATTGCGGGATGATTTTGTTTTATTATAAGCAAAAAAAAAAAAAAAAAATCGCTTATTTTCACTTGAGATAAAAATTTTTGCTCATATATCTAGTGGGAGTTCTAACAAAGACGAAGAACGTAACCAAGTAAAACAAGTAAAAAATGCGCCGAAGTTTCTTCGACGCAATCGACTTTTCTGTACAGCGTATAATGCTGTATGACCCTGCAACCACGGCCCATGAAACTCTCAGCCGCGGCCCGTGAAAATTTCAGCCACGGCCCGGTGATGGCCTGTGTTGTTGGCACCTATAGCGGTGCCAGACGCACGATCATGGCTAACTTTAACCTTAAATAAAACAAAAACTACTGAGGCTAGAAGGCTGCAATTTGTTGTTTGATGATTGGAGGGTGGATGATTTAACATACCAATTTGTAGCCCTCTAGCCTCAGTAATTTTAAGATGTGAGGGCGGACAGAAAAAGTGCGGACGGACAGACAAATAGCCATCTCAACACTTTTCTTTTACAGAAAACTAAAAATAAAATGGACTCATCAGGGGGATTTCTTTTGGATGGCGTCCTTACATCCTCAAGCATGGCCAAAAACCTTCCACATCCAATAAGGATATCTCAATAAGTTATTTTCCTAGCGTGGCAATACCACACAATACTAGATAAATTTTGCTTCAGTGAAGAAAAGACAACCATCAGCCAGTCAATAACAATTAAACTGAATGACATCAAAGAAGGAAAAAGACTCCGACCAAAGAAGGAAAAAGACTCCGATCAGAAGGTACCAAGAAGATCTGCTAATGTGTACCTCAATTTGTTTCTCCCTTGCCCTGTCTCCTGCTTGCTCCGTATCTCTTTCCTTTTTATCCTTCTGATAAGAGTAAGGAGGACTAAAACCTCTCATTTTTTTTAGACTTGGGAGGTATGACTGAAAAATGTTTGTATAACGTTATGTCTGAATAACGTAAGAAGAATATTATCCAGGAATGAGTTACTCTCCACTACGAGACATAGCATATTTCTAAGAACAATAAAGTACACTAATCTCAGCTTGCGCCTATTAACACCCGAGTCAGTATTTTGAAGAAAAACACAACAGAAACTCCATCAAATAATTGGCCTTTGAGAGATCAGTGAAGACGTGGCCTTTGAGAGATCAATGAAGACGAATATTGAGCGTCTCTTTGTACCATTTATTCTTTCCATCTCTAATTTAGCCTCCGACTGAAAACCTGTTTCGTAGCCAGAATATCAAATATCGAAAGTGTTCCGTCTAGCTAAGATATGATACAAAGTGATCTAGCTGATTAAACTTTTGTTGAAGATTTCAGTTTTTGTCGATTACTTTTGTCTTTAAATTCGAATTTACAATTCACTGACTTACTGCCCTTTCATGAGGAGAAACGGGTCGGTGTGCTTTAACTACTCGATAAATTATTTTTTTTATTTACTCTTTTAATATTTCAAACTTGAAACACACTCGTTTTATACGCACAATAAGATCATACAAAAAGATTTTTTTTTTTTTCATTTGCAGATCATTTCAGTAAAAAAACACACACACTGGAAAACCTTTATATATAATTGCAAGTTAACTCATCCACACTAAAAAGTCGATTAAACAGATATTAATGACAATGTACGAAATGTAAACTATTTTTGTAATCTAAAGAAAGAAGCATAATATGATACCAAAAATCAACATTCATCTTAATTGTTTATTCCTTTATAAGCATGGTGTTTAGTTACGTAACCATTATTCTAAATATATTCATCAACAAATAACTTTTACGAATAAATGAATGATTTTCCTTAAATGACAGATCCCTTTCGTCAACACCTCATTATCCCCAAATGAGGTGTCGGTGATGCAAATCATCCCTCAAAAATTACATTATTTGTAATTTATTTATAATACTACAAAAAAAAAAACTCTTCCAGAGTAATTTACACAGTAAAATTAAACGGGATAACTTTTTTCGTCACAATTAATTCACTTAATGATATAAGCTGATGAGGCGTGCATGATTATGTTGAATTTCATTACGAATGGAAATGATAACGTTAAGGGGTAAGGGGTATGGCAATTTCATACACAAAGGAATATCGATCGCCGTATATATACATATATTTTTTTTTTTACTTGTACCCTTTCCTTATGGACGAGTTTCCCCTGTGTAATCAGTACCCAGCAGAGAAAGCTTTTATTACATCCTGGCATTGTTTACAGTCTATTCACCCATTCTCATATTGCTGTCAAGTAAATAAAGTACGATCTAAAACATTTTCTTACATCATCCATCGCAATCATTAGAAACTAATGATTAACGCAATGCCGATGATGTTGCTATCAAGCCACAACGATTAAAATTACCGTGGATCAAATGTTCGCCATGAATATTGTGAATATTACTGGTGCTGCCACTTTAAACTAAATTCCGTGAGAGATTTTGCCTTTGCTTTGGAAACTTGTGAGTGTCTTGTATCTAAAACTATTACCAAGTTCAAACGTCACAAAAATTACCTATTACGATGATATTCCTGTAGAAAAGTAGTGATTAGTGGCAAATAAAAAGGAGAGAAAACAGAATAAAATACTCCAGTTTGGAATTAATGTCTGATATCCTAAAGCTAATAACAGTCCAGAAATCCAAACAAAACTGAAACTGGAGATATGTTTCTCATTCTTTAGCAAATTTCACAGAGCGGCGTACTGCTCCATTTAGCCATATTTAAATTAACACGAGAACGTGAAGACGCAATGCCAGGGAGGAAGGAAAATACTGATGGCCACCAATTCACGTCAAAGCACTCTGTGTTTACCTCCAAGATGCAAACGGACATCGGTGCACGCAGGGAGAGCCGTCATTTCCAGTACAGCGACCTGGTCACATTCTTTGCTGCCTAAGGTATAAAGGATAAAGTTAAATTGCTCTGGCAATGAAATAACCGGTGAAGACCGGAAGCCTAAACTATTACAATTATATTCAGGCTGTAACGGCTACTGGTATTCAAGGGAGATAGAATCTCCAGCGTTGCTGAGACCTAAATACACAAATAAATAATTAAATAAAGTCTTAACTGCCCTGACGTTATATTTAAGAAGAGCTCTTCAAGTATTCCAATTAGCATTTCAAAACTTTAGCTTCAAAGATGAACAAATTTCGCTTGAATGGTGTATGACAAACAGAGTTCTCTAACGAACCAAATTATGTAAATGACAGATTGTTCTCCTTCCATATTTTCTTCCACTATTCCCCAAATTACTGTGAAAATAATGGACGTGCTCAGACCTTGAAATAAATTCAACCTTAAGGTTGTTAATTAAGTTAGATAGATGCCGGATGCACATAAATCAGAGGGGATCAAATGAGATGCAAAGGATGTTTCAGAAGGACAAGCAGACACTACACTTGACGGTTACAGCCACAACTGAAGGCCATGAAGGATGCAAGAGCGTAAGTAACTGCTATGACTGCTTCATAAGAGTCGCATTACTCCAGGATACGCAAGACCACAGTAACTTGAAGCAAGGAGGGTATGAACAAGAGAAATCAGATACCTTCCTATTCTGAAACACGGCACTATATTTGATTTTATATAATCTTTTTAGTTAACAGCGATTTTAAGCGATTCTTTTGTAATTTTTTTGAAATAAAGTATTTCCAACAATGTTGAATTTTAACCAGCAATGAAGAAAAATACGCAACACATTCCCTTGTATAGAGGGACCATATTTATGAAATAACTCTTGCTATTAAAATCATAAATAAACTCGTTAGACTTTCTAACAGTGAATTCATAAAAGCACATTCACAGCTGAACCTGTGTTGAAACAGCCAACTATTTA
This sequence comes from Macrobrachium rosenbergii, assembly GCF_040412425.1. Classification (NCBI taxonomy): domain Eukaryota; kingdom Metazoa; phylum Arthropoda; class Malacostraca; order Decapoda; family Palaemonidae; genus Macrobrachium; species Macrobrachium rosenbergii. The sequence goes on along the minus strand of NC_089752.1, from coordinate 46,907,163 downwards.
AGGCTTAATAGGAATGTTATATAATGACTGGGCGTTTTGACCCTGGGAAAAGTAATGACAAGCATAACAATGATACAAAGATATACCTGTGAAATAAATGGCGATTGACAAGTTTACGGGCTATCATCCAGAAAAAGCACCGGAAGTTCGAGCTTCTGACCTGTTTTAACTCTCATATTTCTCTTTTTCCAGAATTGTTCATGGAACTAGGAGAATCTTTAAATGTTTACACATTTCTTCCAGGCTGAATATGCTTCTCTGAAGGAAAGGAAGATACGTTCAGAGTCAGAGAGCGTTTTCTAACCATTAAAGTACCTCTCCTCAAATAGACAATATACTTCAGAAATATACTATAGCTACCAGGTTATGAAAAGGAAATATGAAAAATGTTCCTAGAAAAGAATTTTCACTTGAGTGCCTTAAGGGGATTTATATCTCTCATAACACGACTCATCCAAGGAAACAATCTACTAAGTCCGCGGTTAAACCACGCGTTACATCATAGATCTGAACAAATTTCTCTCTCTCTCTCTCTCTCTCTTTCTCTCTCTCTCTCTCTCTCTCTCTCTCTCCTCCTTTCGGTAGCAAGGGGATGTACTGGAGTGCTTTATCTGTGAACCAAGAATAAAGGAGATGAGGGTTATTAGGGAGAGTTTTGAAGGGGTTCCTCAGGGAAAGGGGAAGAAAAATCGACTAGCGCGAATGTGGGACTCACTCAAGTAAAAACATTTCCAAGTACCAAGCACCATGTCCAACAAGACCTCCATAAACATTCGGAATAACGAATTATTTTCCTTGACGTAACACAACAGTCACGCGACAGATGTGAGCCACGGCAGCCCCTGCAACCAGAAGAGAGGTCTGATTTTTATCTCCAGACGCGTCTGTTTTTCCAAAAGAATCATATCTAAACATTAGAATATAATTGCACGAAAATGATATAAAATAAAATACCTTGCTGCATTCGTCTGCCAAAAATCATACCTCGCCTATGACAGTATAAGCTAAACCTTACCTGGCTTCCGCCGTACGATGCTAGTAAAATGTCAAGAAGTGCAATGCCTGTTTGTAAAGTTTCTGGTTTCACCTATCACAGCAACGGGCATGATTTCCAGTGTAAAAAATCTGGACAATATACTTACAATATTTCTAGCGGTTTCGATTGCTCTAGTGGACTGAGATAAATCCAGTTCTACTGCTGCTCTCTTTAAAAGATAAGAAGAGGGATGCAAAAATCGAATACTTCATTCAGTGAAACACTTTTCATTCCCTTCACAATCATTCCTCCCAAAACAACAGCTCGCACACACTTTTATCATCATAACACCGTTCGCTGACCTTACCTCTTCATCACGAAGCGAGGAGTACACCCTTCACAAACATGAAAAGTAAAAGTTTCCCTTACTTCATATGAAGTTATTAAGGCCCTCAAAGTTGAAAGGTTTGGGACCTGAAGAACTAAAATTGCCTCGTGGCATCAGACTACCTACCTTGCCATTTTTTTTTTATTACTTTTGAAACGTTTATAATAATTCAAAATTCCTTCTCTCCAAAAGGATACCCGACTGTTATAATAAAATGACGAAAGCAGGTCCCTCAAAGTAAAACTCATCTCGACGATCAGTGGTGTAAAGATTACGTCAGCACCTAATCTCTGCCATACAACTGAGTTTTATGTCCTGAATTTATCCACTTTTCTGTAATATGACAGATGACCTGATTGATGCTGTATTCTCTCTCTCTCTCTCTCTCTCTCTCTCATGCACATCGGGAAGAAAATGGTCAGTACAGCTATCTCCTTAGCTGAACGCAATGCACAGAGAGAGACAAGGTAAAACAATGATTTATAAATGCATTTAAATTGCATCAGTATCCCTTAGCAATGTATGCAACATTACTACGCAGCCTCTGCATCATTAAATATTTCCTACATGATATTTCGTACAGAGATCATATGAGACATGCGCAAACATTTGCAACCGCAGGAATAATATAAAAAAAAAATCCAGCGATGAATGAAAATCGCACTGAATTTGAAGTTGCAGAATTAATGCATATTCATTCATCATCTGAATGGTTTAAGAAAAGGGAAATACGAAAGGAATTCCTGGAGCATTCAACCTCTTTCGGGGAACTGGTAAACTACAACAAACACGACAAAATTAACTTTCGCAAAACAAAATGCATCCAACAGAGAGATGGATATGTGCCCCGTCATTTTAATTATGGGAGGAATTAAAGCTGAAGTAATCGAAGTTTTTCTTTTTCTACAACAGAACGAAACTCCAACAGGAAGAGCAGCTTTGACTAGGGCGAGAGCTGGGAGAGAAATAACATACACCACGAACATTCGTCAGTAACTTGGCTAGTATAATGGCTCCCGACAAACGCACAAATTTACTCGCCCTATAATTTCATCTAAGTGCCATGCTATCGTGGAGGTGGGAGATGGTGTGGGGACGGTGTGGAGAATGGAGGACGTCCGTGTGCATTACAGTTTTGGCGATGACATATAGCCGCCGAGTGCCATTATTTCACCATGGCTGGTTTTATTGAAGGCACGTATGACAGGCCAAAATGGAATACGAGCGCTTGAGGCGACGCGGAACTCAGACCTTTGGATAAATGGGAAAGAAGAGCTAATATCACCAACATGTGAACACTTTCTCCTGCTTCCCACTTCTTTCTTATTTCGTGTCTCTCTGTCGACAGGTGTATGCACTCAGGCACGGTGTAAATTCATTTAAGTATATTTATGTCTAAAGGTGAATATTTCATAAAGCTTTTCCACGACAGAAAAGAATTGTGCATTCTGAGGGAAAAATGCGACATTAGAATTTAGCTGAATTTATCAGTGGCCATTACAGTTAGCAGGAAAAACACAGATCCTTGCAAGAGAGTAAGGACTTCTTAAGTAAAATCGTAAACACATAAACACACTTTCTAGGAGAATAATACTAAGAAACTCTTTCTAAACAGTGAAAGGATGTTTGAAATGTGTGAATAAATCAACATTATCTCTAAGCACTCAAAGAAAGTGACGTAGAGATCAATATTACCATAGAAGTGAAGTAAATGGATGATGCAAATTTTTCATGTCTGGAGAGAGAGTATCTCTCTATGGCTTTTGCCCTAAATATCATACATCCATCCATCTCTATGTTTCTTTCTTTTCCAGTGTTACTACTACCACAATATTCCCGTCACTCCTGCTTTAAAACCAAATTCATCAACACCTCTTCGTAGAGCTGAGCTCTTGCCTACTTTCAAAGCCTGAAGGTAAACAAACATGTCTCCCATCGGCATCATCAATGACAATCACAGGGATCTATGGGCGAAGAGGGATGAAATGCTAATAAGAAGCATTGAGATCATATGATGTGCATATTAATGAAGATGATAGAGCTCCTTTAATGAAACCTAAAGGAGGAATCTAATGACCCTAAAACAATGTTGATTAATGTTGTAAAACAGGTCTTGGATGAAACTTAATAAAGATTAAGATGAGCTAATGTAACTTACAAAAATGACTGAATCTGTACTACGAACACACACAGACACACGCACACACACACATATATAAATGTATGTATATACAGTATATACACATACATATATACATATATTTATGTATGTATATATAACAACGCAAACGGAAGAGAGAGAGAGAGAGAGAGAGAGAGAGAGAGAGAGAGAGAGAGAGAGAGAGAGAGAAATTTGTGATGGAGCTACGCAATTGAAAGGCCAAGAGTCAAAGGAGAAAGGCTGAGATCAATTTTCCCTTATCAACGGGAAAATCAGGGACCAGGGAACCTCAAGTTAGGAGATAAGAAGCTTTCGACTTCTCCAAGGGAAGATTAAAAAGACGATTGTTCACGTATTAACGAAGTCGACGGGATGGTAAAAAATGAGGGAGTATAATCTAGCCGTCGCGAGAACAAAATAGCCTTTCTGGGAAATTTGACGATTAGAAAATCTAAAAGACCAAGAATACACTGACAAAATTAAATAAGAAAATTAAAAAGCGAAGCAAGCGGCACCTAAATAAGTCAAAAGATTAATATTTGAAAGAACCGACCAAGTGAGGTTGCAAAGCGTCTGTTTCCAAGCGGAAACAAAGAAAAAGATTCCTGTGTTTGAGAGAGAGAGAGAGAGAGAGAGAGAGAGAGAGAGAGAGAGAGAGAGAGAGAGAGAGAGAGAGAGAGAGTGTTTCCGACGGCCGTAATTAACAGAATTAACAACTGCCATAAGAAAACAGCTGCGTCGGTTCTCCGCTAGAAATGATGGCGTGATAATAAGCGTAAGAATAATTCTTGGTTCTATGTACTAGATTGGTCAGTTTTAACATGCTGCCCGCCTTGAGTACCACCGTTGGTATACATTGCAAAGTACTAATTGCTAGCACATGTACCATCGGTGGGACATTTTAGGATTTTCCGAAATTTTTTATTTTTAATTATTTCAAGTATCTAAGAGTTAAAAGCATTAAAAATGCTTGCTGATGAAAGTTTAAAGATAGATTTTCACCTTAGTACAAAATAAACACACTTCTTTGGGATCTTTTCTAGATAGTGACCCACAAGGTTTTTAACCCAGTATGTACCCACCATTGCGGCATGTTTAGTACAAAAACGCTTTGGGGATTACCGTAAAAGCATAAACAAAAGACTGCAGATATCATAAAGATAATGACCCCCAAGAAATACTAGTCCTAGATAACGACTTTTGAAAACCCTTGGGGGTCACTATCTAAGAAAGATCCCTTTCTTGACATACGAATAACAACATACTGTCCGTATTCTCGGTATTGTTACTTTTAAATTAATAGAAATAAAGATCCAGATTATTGAAATCTTTCTTACATCTTGGATAAAAGAGACTGACACATTCTAGACGTACCCAAGTAGCATATCACTATTCATCTGAGCGTTTTCTTTCAAAAAACATGATGGACATAAATGGAGCTTCCTTCACATTGACCACATATTGTTTTTACTCTCCTGGCTCTTGAAGCTACATTTGCACTACTTTCATTTTGACTGATCATCACATAACATCCTCTGCATCTTTCCCTTATTGCTTGACACTGTCCTTCCAATTCAGTCAAAACATGAGATGATCCTCTTCCACCTATGGATTGAAACTCCTTCCCAGCCTTTATATTTTCATTTGGTTTATCTGTCAAAAGGGAGAGAACTAAAGATTCACCAAATTTATTTAATGATAATGGTTGCCTTGCGTAGTAATTCTTGTAAAGTACAAAGACATCAACAACTGATGTTCCAAGGAGCAACTCAAGAGCTCCTTTCTTGTACCATTTTCCAACTTTGAGAAAAGGTGAGCAGTATGGCAGACATTTGATCAGAGTTATCAACTCTTTTTTTGGCTGCATTGTAGTCCAAGGCAGACCGTGGCTCTTCTTCTATATCCTACCTTGTTTTGCCAGTTTTGTCTAGTTCTATTGTATACTCTGGAACACTCGTCAGTATAAGAACATCACGTTTATATTTCCAGTTTATAACTTATATACCTTCAGAGTTCTGCTTTCCTGTTACTCCACCTTGTTTGAACTTCTTCTCTGTTACAATTTTGGGACGAGGAGCCTAGTGGAACTTTACCGGTAACAAAGTTCACGCATTGGTAACCATACTGTCTCAAGTGTTTTGGCTATAAGCCATACTCTAGCTATAGAAACAACCTCGGAAATGAACCACATTATATGTACCCCAGACAAAATAATAAAGGCCCCAACAGTAAACTTGAAAATTTGTGTAAACTTATGTAGATATAAATTAATTCACTGTTCCAAATTTCCTATGAACGTTTACCTAATCACTAAAAAAATATATTATTAGTTTGCATATAGTACAGTATTTTATCTCTACATAAATTAAATCAGCTACCTAGCCTTAAGTAACCGCTAAAATACTTTTGGCAAAGATGAAGTAGACAATGAATTATTATTGTTCAACACAAAAATAAACAAAACAAATTACGTTGTCGGGTGCATCTTTGAACGAAGTACATTATATATTATAGGTACGTGAATGATAGATCTCCTTTTTAAGAAATGAGAAATGTTCTGAAAGCATTTCAAATACACACATATATACATATATATATATATATATATATATATATATATATATATATACAGTATATATATATATATATATATATATATATATATATATATATATATATATATATATATGAAATATGAATCAATATACGTCTATATATATATGACAGGTATGAATCAATAGACGTCTACAAATAGTGACAGACACACAAAATTCACGTGTGACGACACACAACACAACGATGTTCAAAGCACATTGTTCACACAGTACATTTTAGATATGCATTGAAAATATTTAACATTCACGAATGCGTTCCCTTGCACAGAAATACAGTATTTTGATGCAACAGTTTGGTTCAAGGTACTGTGATTGATACCAGAAGTATATTTATGTTCTGGGACAATTTTATTTCCAAATTTCCCAAAGACAAAACTTACAAAAAACGATCAAGGGATCTGTATAAAGACACTTGATAATGTCTCTTCAGCTGGAAGTTATCCAAACCAGACAAAAGTAAGTGCAGACATCAATACCACTAGGGGAGAGATAATAGGTATTGCAATCATTGCCAATAACGTGCAATTAGAGCTTACGGGTCCACAGGGCGGTACGCATTCGTCGGTGTGCACACTCACAAGGAAAGTAACGCGAAGCGCTGTCGTAGGAATTATTTAGGCCGCACATGAAGAGTGAATGTTAGCAGACCCTTCATAATAAACAAGTCGTAGGATACAGAGGGGCTCATAAGGATGCTTTAAAGGTGGGAATTATCCAGTTATAAACAGTTACATCACAGGAAATACTGAAAACACGACAGAAACAAAACCAATGACGTTAATAACGATTCGCAGAAATAATGCATTTAAAACAATATCTTAAACCATATGATTCAGAAATTTATTTGAGACGGAATTATCTTAACTGCTGCAGTCTCTGAGAGCCCAATGTATATGAAAATAGAAAAAAAAAAGTTGCAGGGGGCTAATGTATAAGGTCTTGTATAAATTCAGGAAAAGGAGCTTATATCTACATCAAGTGCATAAAAAAGGTGCATAATATCCCTAAGGCATACACTTTCAGCAGTGATAGGTTGTAACAACAGTAATTCAGTCTCTCTCTCTCTCTCTCTCTCTCTCTCTCTCTCTCTCTCTCCATCTGTGTGTGTGTGTGTGTGTGTGTGTGTGTGTCAGGAAATGGCAAAACCGAGCCCTTACGAAATAGCCATTTAAAATGAAAAAAAATGAAAATGGATTCGAATTCTGTTTCATACTAATTTCCAGTCATTATTTTAGTTATCACTGTTGTTGTTGTGTAACCAAGTATGACATAACCTAATAAAAAAATCACCTCATATTGAGTTTTTATGAAGCGAACACTGGCAGAGAGAAACAGCAGAGCAAACAGCCCCTATGGGTGAGTTTTTCCATTACTGTGAAATAAAAGAAAACTAATGACGAACCAGAGGCTCCTTAGAAAAAAATAAATGATAACTATGCAATGCATAACAGAAAAGGTAATCATAAAACAACGAATGACAAGAATAAGCTTAATTTTTCATTAATAAGGGTGAAATTCAAGTTTGAAAATATACAATATTAAGAAACTATCCTTTTTCCCAAAAAAATCTAACAGATAACAATCCAGAACAAAAGATTCTTCTGTCTTAAGACTCGAGCTTTGAATTGCTCTAGTGGAAATTAACTGCTTACAAAATTACGGTGCTACCGTGTATGTTTTATTCTAATAAAACTCCTGCTTGAAGAACTAGAAATCTCCTTCACCTCCTGGACTTTATATAAGCAGAGCGTGGCTTATGGACTGCGGCGATCGAGTTGAGATCTGAATTTTACTTGAAAATGAAAAAGGAAATGATGAGTAGCCAAAATTCCTGAACATCGGGGATATAGGAGTATTACGGAAGTTCTATTGTGAAGAAGTTAATGAAATGAAAATGGTATGTGAGCAGGAAAACCAACGGATTTCGACTTACGAACTGTTAAAGGGCGTAGTGGTTCTGTCGACCAGAGTGTCTCAGGGTGCAGATATCGTGGACAGAAGAAAGAAACCAAATTTGTTGGTGATGATGCTGAACTTGATATATGGTGAGGCGGACGACCTGAGCCCAAAGAGCTTGTGTGAAGAAGAGTGGTAATTACGAGCCTTTGCAGTTGCTTGGAGTGTTTGAGTGTGTTTGGGGGATCTTCTGGAAGAAACCTAACCCTGATGTTACTACCTACCAGAAAGCGATAGCATTTATAGTCGGACATTGGTTGATATACATTTTTGGAAAAGATGGAAAGTTCAAACCCTGCAGTTAACCCACCATGAAACATTGAAGATGAAATGAGTAAATGAACCAGATGACAGATTGGTTTAATTTGAACTTTGACAATGCTGGAAACTTTTATTTTCAAATTTTGTTATAAAATTAAAGGCCATGGTATTGGGACAAAAGAAAATGGAGATGAGAGCCAGTAAAATAGGGAGTTGAATTTTTGGAAACAGGTAAAATGGTGCTAGAAACAAATGAACTGAGAAGTAGCGAAAATCAGTTGGACCAAAGGTATGAGGCTAGAATTTGTAGACAGGGTAAGCTATTTAAAACAGAGCGACCATTTTGCATCAGAAAAACTTTCACAAAATTGGGATTTCGGTAAAGAAACAAACAGGATAATGTATGAAAAGAGTGATTTAGATGAAAGACTAGACAAGTTATTGAAAATCATTGAAAAGAATTTTGAGGTAAAACCATTTGAAGTGGAAAATAACCATGTTAATTTAGTTAAAAATCGGAAAAGCACCAATCTGGAAATGGGCAGAGATTTGAAAGTTATTTAACCAATTAAGACTTTGAATGCACAGATTGGGTTCATTCCTCCAATTCAAAAGTTGAATTGGTTGATAGTTTAAAGACAAACAAAGAGATAATAGGACTATCAGAATTTGTATCAAGAGAAGCAGTTAAGTAGACACAAACAGTGTGATATTTGAAGACGGAAACTATGTTAAAATATAAATATGAAAAACAATCTTGGAAAAATGTCAAATTGGTTTCTGAAAATACAAATTTTGAACAGAAAGATAAAGAAACAGGTGAAGAGTATCTGAATAGATTTGAAAATCTTTATAAAATGGATAGAGCAAACTTTTGATCACAGTGGAAATTATGGACTATGTTTTGTTTTAGATAAGTCTAAATTGGAAACAACAGAAAAAAAGGTCAATTATGAAACTACTAAAAATGTAGAAGATAAAGAAACAATAGAAATATGGGAAAAGGAGTTCATGAACTAAAGATAGAAACCAAAGACCCGAAAAAGGAAGACGAATTTTATACAAATAGACAAAGATCTACATTTAGAAAAATGATAGGAAAGAAATAGGAGACCATACTCATGGAACAAGTGACAGAATCCAAAGAAAGAGAGTCAAGCAGAGATATCAGAGTAGAAGATATAACTCAAAAGAGAGATACCAGGAAAAGAAGTGACCTTCAAACAAAGAAAACCTCCGGAAAGGAGAAGTGAGGATCCCAAGAGTCTGAAAGAAATCAGCAAAGCTCATCCGATGGAACATAAGGAGGCCGAGATCAGAATCGGAGAGGAGAAAAAGAAATGAATGCTCTGAATAAATTAAGTAATATTAGATTTGTGGAGTGTTGAAGATCCAGAGACTGGAAATGCCCGAAATTTACTTTACGGATGAAATAAATTAAAACCGAGATGATTATTGATCAAAGTGCACCCAAAAATGTGGCAGGAATTAAATGGATAGAAGAATATCTGAAGAAAATCAATTTGAAAGGGCTGTTAATGTGAAAAGAATAGAAACTAAAAAGTTCAAATTTGGCCCTTTGGTGAAACAGCCCTTGAAGTTCCATTGATAATTAAAGGAAAGAAAATGGAACAGAGTCTCAGTAGACTACGAGTACAAATTATTATTTTGAAGCTAATATTCCTTTTTGTGCCTTGTGAAAGAACAACTCCAGAAATGGAAATTCTCAGGATTATGAGATTGAAGGAAAACTAGTTATCAGTTTTTCCAAAACTTAGAAATAGAAGATAACCACTAAAGGTAAATCTTGCTGCTGTATTGGGAAACCAAAAGAAATGATAGCGAAGAAGAGATTGTAATGTTTGAAGAAAAGCTGGAAAGCAATAAAGAGATATCAGAGTACAAAAGAGTAAAAGGGTGCATCTGGTATCTGGTCATAAAGGAGAAACTCAACCCTCCATTTGTTCACACTGGCAAGAGTAGTAAGAAACTAAACCAAAAAGATTATTTAAGAAACACAGTGAATGTATACCCTGCCAAAAGTATAAAAAATCATTAGGAATACCAAAAGTTGCCATTCCCAAATTTAGATTTTCTCCGCAAGAACTAGATTAGGAAGCCAAGAGGAAGGCAAAGAGGATATGAAGAAAATCTTGACGAGAAAAAATGACTTTTAGCTATATATCAATAAAAAAAAACACATTATTTTGTGAAGGATACTGACATTCCTGGCCGGAAGAGATGATCTACATTCTTTTTAGTCCCATTCTGGTAGCCAGACTTAAAGTTCTTCCCTGCAGATGCATCGAATAATGGAAGTGCTATGTAAAAGCAACTTAATACTCGCAGATGCAGCATTTAAGATTTTAACATAAGCTGATTATCAATAAGAGATGCAAAAGGCACAGGACGACCGTAACAAAGCCATCTTTAATGGATGAAAAACAAAAAATGCGTATTGGTCAATTCATCATCTGGGAAAATTTGTTCAAGTAATGACTACATACCACCCAATGCATTCCAAATAATGAGTTAACAATGAAAATATATTTCGAAGAATATTCATATTTTCTATCCAAAAACTTCAGTTGCAACACTGCTCGTCACATTTTAATGGAATGGGTAAGGAAGCTTTCTCACATAAATCCTTTTTTATCAAAGTTCTTCTCAAATGTTTGCAAACTGAATTCACATTTCAGACTAAGTATATGACCCTCCATTCTAGTCTCTTACCTCTACTTATTCTTTTTATCTTACCTCTTTTTCGCAACATTATTATCGCCTCACCTTTCTCTCCTCTTCTCCCACACTCAGACCTACCCACATATCTCCCTCCAGAGGTGAAAAGGATGCCAGTACCGAGGTCACGGAGATTGAAAAGCCGATAACACTTTTTTAAACAAAGAGCACTTGGCTGCAACGAAAATTTTCCTTTGCTAGTAAAAGGCATGCATACATTTCTATTTACGCTTAAGAGTACATATAAGTCACATTTATCTAAAGAACCCAAAATAAAAACAAATTAAAGCTCAAAAAGATTGGAAAAGAAACTAAATACGGTGTAAATATATCCATATAAATAAGTCTTGTTCAACTTCGTTCAACAGATATTTCTCCCTATACTAGTTACTTTAATGAATGATATCTGCTTTTTATAAGAAACAAGTGAAAAATGCGCCAAAGTTTCTTGGACGCAATCGAGTTTTCTGTCCGGTCGTGGCCTCAGCCACGGCCCATAAAACTCTTAGCCGCGGCCCATGAAACTCAGCCACGGTTCGGTGGTGGCTTATGTTGTTGGTACCTATAGCGCTGCCAGAAGTACGATTATAGCTAACTTTAACCTTAAATAAAATAAAAACTACTGAGGCTAGATGGCTGCAACTTCTTATATTTAATGATTGGAGGGTGGATGTTCAACGTACCAATTTGCAGCCCTCTATCCTCAGTAGTTTTTAAGATTTGAGGAAAGACAGACAGACAAAGCCGGCACAACAGTTTTCTTTTGCAGAAAACTAAAATGTATGTACAAACACACGCACAAACATAGTGGCGTTGCTACCTTTCTCTGTCAGCAGCTTTGGATGGTACCCCTTTCCAACAGTCTGCCACAGAGAGGAAAGAGCTAGAGTTCGAGAAAATGGTTTATGATCTAAACAAAACGCTCGTATAAAAAAATAAGGTCCAGTTCATGTATTCCTTTGCATCAGCTTTGGTAAAAAAAAAAAAAAAAAAAAAGAGGAAATTTAAAAGAAGTTTTTTCAAGAGCTTGGTTTTTATACCTGTTTATGTCCTTACAGGAAAATAAGACGACAAATCGCTTACAAAAAATTTAGCAATATATAGTCTTCGATTGAAAAAAGAAAAACAGATGGAATGAGACCCTACTCTTTTTAACAGTAGTGAAGAGCTTGGTTTTTATGATCTCGACATTATTGAAAATGAGAGAGAGAGAGAGAGAGAGAGAGAGAGAGAGAAGAGAGAGAGATTTACTGGAAAATAAGATTCATAAAACGCTCCTCAGAAAAAAAAAAAAAAAAAAAAAAATAAGGAAAAGAGAAGAGAGAAAAATTAGTGTAATTATCTACAACTCATGCGTCGCCGAGGGAAGGACGGGGGTTGGGGGTTGGGGTCAGTCCTGCAGGTAATCCCCAGAGTGCATGAAATGTCCAGGGCAGCAAGAGGAACGAAAGATTATGATGCAAGACTGAAGATAGGACTGTACTGCTGCGTAAGCCAGTCTACGATCCAGCTTCCAGTCCTACTCTACTTGGCAATCAAGGCCATATAGGGATTCAGGAGGCTTTGGAGAACCTACTACCAAAATTTCAATCGGTTTGGAACGTGTTTTGGAAATTTAATATTTACCTGCAATTCTTACGTCAATTGTAATGTTTCACAAAACGATGAATTAAAAAAAATTAACAAACATTAGAGTTCAATTCGAATTAAGAAATGACAAGTCTCTGAATACTGAACTGTAAAATGAATTTTATCATAACCAAAACTCCAGCGAACATCATATATTTGATCTTATAAGGCTTAATGCAACAATGCAAGTAGAAATAGCATTTCTCTGAACGCCAAAATTACGAGAAAATCACATTCCAATGAAATTCTTAAAATTGGAAAAGATATTGCATTAAAAAAATAGACTGAACCTCTAAGAACATAATATTATAACGAGACTTTTAAGAGTTCAGAGAATATTATAAAGACCGGGAAAGATAAAATGTCTAACAGTGTCAAATTCCAGTGAGAATTCTGCCTTTGATGAATTATTACGTTCCAGGGAGGTGAACCTCATAAACTTATTTATAATCTTAATTAAGTATTTTTTGTAATCAGGGAACTGAATAATCTGGTTCCCATGATAAAATTTTTGTCATCATTGAGTTAATGTAATAAATATCATTTTTACTGTTATTGATATTTATGACTTAACCAGCAGTACTTTTACATGAGGATAATTTGAACGGATATTATCTTATGAGTGCGTATGAATGACGTCACTGACACGTGACATGACGGCCATAATGAACAATATGTATCACCGGAAGGGAAATTTTTTCTAAGACGCCTCAAGAAAATTACTACATATTTTGTACATCCCAGCGCAAGGCATCACTACATTACCTTGTACAATCCATATCTATTTATAACGTTCTATATATAATGTTCTATTTAAAATGTTCTCGAGGTACATTCACAACAAAACTTGAAAGTGGTGACACTCTGGGATACAGGTTGAGTTCAGATGTTTCTTTCATCACTAAATCAGAAAATCTTTCAACAAGAGAGAAGACTTACAATGTAAAATATCGCTTTCATTGGCCTTTCCCCCAATCCCTACCACGTCCACCTCTAGGAAACTTATGTCGCGAGTTACAGACTTTTCTAGGAGGAAAAAGAGGGGCTAAGCCTTACGTTCGGCCACCAACCACCCACCGACCCACAAGGATTAGGAAAGAGAGGTAAAATGAGGATGGGAAAGGATGATAACAGATAAAAGCGGAATAAGGGCAATAGTGGAGAGGCGTGAGAAAACAAAACAATGGAAGAAATGACAGGGTTATACATAATATGTGACTAGAGTCTAACGTGCAAGAATGCACTTCATGCTTTACTAATCTCTAAGCAGCATACGATTAAAAGATTCGTGAATTTGTGACGTTTCATGACTCATTCACATGCCTCAAACAGTGATGGACAATGAATGAAGCATGACGTGTTGTTATTCATAACAACCATCTACCTCCAGCTTCCTCTTAAAATGGCGTGAGAGGTCATTCTTCCAGTTTCATTTCCATACCTGAGAGAATGGAATATCAGGGGAATGTGAGAAGTATACAAGCTAAATAACAAAATCCCTGCATATATAATTAGATAACATACGAAGAAATGAAAAAGCTCGGATGGAACAACCGAGATATAAGAAAATAAAAATGAGAGGCTGAGAAAAAAGGGACGAGTTTTATCTTAACAAAAAGATTTGTTGCCAAATCTGGCGGTCTTTTGCGCTACGCTCATGGATGGTATAACCGGCCTTAATTAACTTTTTTAAAGCTGCTCTGCAAATGGATGTAAACCTCTCCGGGAATAAAACGAAAAGCTTTCCCCAAAAAGGTCGGGGAGAGGCGCGTTGCTAAGCGCATTAACACAAGGTTTATGCTGTTAGCGTGTAACATCGTTGCCCGAAAATTTCGTTCCTTAAAGATAATGACCTTCCGAACTGTCTGCAGGTTAATGCAAGTCGTATTTTACCAAAGCTGCTTTTTGAAATATTAAGAGAAAAAATATGTCGCAATGCTAATATGAAAAGCTTCTTTATATTACTGCACATTCAAATAACAGGCTACGAGACACTTTCCAAAAATGACAACGTTAAAGAGAATCTGTCAGAAGTTTGGAAGCATCAATCATAATTTTACTCGGATCTCCATCTGACTCGTGGGAATCGTGCCAGTATCCTCAATTAAATGAAGCCCTTCCAAAATTTGCATGCACTAATCAGCTTTTGCTCTTCCGTTAGCTTGTAGTGATAATGTCTTCCTCCTCCTTTACAGCATTCCTCGTATTCTTCATTTGGGTTGTGCTCTCTTTCCTGGTTTCCCACTTTTTCGTTTTTACTGGCTTCTCTGCCGCCACCCCGTCGCCCCCACCCCATTCTCTCTCTCTCTCTCTCTCTCTCGCTTTCCCAGTTACATCATCATCTCTTACCTCGCTGCATTTAGCTCGATAAATCTGCACTCAATTACATTAATTCATCTTAAATTTCTCTTTCTCCATATTAGTTGTGTCCCCATAAGGACAAGACTGCATATTTTTTTCTTCAAATCCTCCTCTTCTTTGTGTCCTTTGATTTCAAATCTATATTCTAAATTTTCTAAGCTCCTCTAAGCATTTTTATCAATTTTTTTTCTAGAGAGACCCTTTCAGCCTTTTCCTTTTCTTACTGATGACCATTAACAGAGAAACAAATGAAATGCCTCAAAAAATGAAATCTAAGAAAGAGAAATTGATAATTTGCCAGTGACAAAAACATCAGAGAGAGAGAGAGAGAGAGAGAGAGAGAGAGAGAGAGAGAGAGAGAGAGAGAGAGAGAGAGAGAGATACGAGCTTAACTCATATTCGTATAAGACATGCTACAGACGGGAGATACTCGTCCCTTGTTAATTAGACCTTTCGCTTCTTGGACGCTTCATTGCTCCACTATTTTGTGTTATTTCTCTCATGCAACACCGTCCTCCTCTCTCTAACATCCTCCCCTTCCGTCTGCTTCTCAATACAACATCATATTCAAGTGTTTCCACCTTAAAGATTCAAATGTTCTATCCTGAGCCAATTTTTTTTTTTTGTAAATATATCTCTCTATCTGTCTTAAATTCGAGCTATGTCTTTTTCTCTATGTTTCTAAATACTTTATCTAATTTGTTAATTTGTATATTTTGCCTAATTAGGAGCAAACTTTAGAATAATTGTTGTATTCATAACACACCCTTTCACACAGACCTCACTTTAATCATGTGAAAATAATCGACACTAACAGACCTGGGCATTCATTCGTCGGTTACGTGTGATGTTGCAAGTGTTTAAGTATAGCTTAGTTTTACCAGACCACTGAGCTGATTAACAGCTCTCCTAGGGCTGGCCCGAAGGATTAGACTTATTTTACGTGGCTAAGAACCAATTGGTTACTTAGCAAGGGGACCTACAGCTTATTGTGGAATCCGAACCACATTATAGCGAGAAATGAATTTCTATCACCAGAAATAAATTCCTCTAATTCTTCATTAGCCGGCCGGAGACTCGAACTCGGGCCTAGCGAGTGCTAGACCACAACTCTACCGACTCGCCCAACGAGAAACTGTGTGATGTTGTAAATGATACCAGATATACAGTAGATGAAGTTGGGGGAAAAGACAGAATTAAGATGAAAGAGATACCAGGTTGCATCGACGGTTACAGCGACTAACGAAGGCAATGAAGGATGACAGCGACTAACGCCACACGGTGCAAGAGAAACTACACAGGATATCTCCCGTCACGTCAGCGCAACTGCTTCTGTGGGAGTGATTTCAGGACACACACACAGGGAAGAGACATCATCCACCATCAAGAGCAGAAACCCTTTTAGCAAGCGCCCAGGAGGTTCTCTGAAGGCACCATTCAAAGAAATGGTCCTAATGTCAGACATGCATTGATTTTATAATCATATATATATATATATATATATATATATATATATATATATATATATATATATATATATATACTTGTCTTATGTGTTGTGACTTTTAATTCACCTTTATTTTATTTTATGTCAAACTTATAATTATATATATGTGTATTATATATATATATATATATATATATATATATATATATATATATATATATATATATAGAATGGGTATGATGAGGCAAACAGCCCATGGTATATTTATAAAAGGACCGACCAGAATACATGTGATGATTATTTCCAACAGTTTACTGATAAAGTTTGTAAATCATATTTACGTCTTCGGGGATTTCTACTAAAATATATATATATATATATATATATATATATTACATATAATATATATATATATATATATATATATATAAAAATATATATAAATATATAATAAATATATAAATATATATATATATATATATATATAAATATAATATATATATGCACTAAATGTATTGAAACTGTATATATATTATATATAAATATATAATATATATACAGTATATACATACACACACACACACACACACACACACATTATATATAGATATATATATATAAAATATATATATATATAATATATATATATATATATATGACATAAAATAAAATAAAGGTGAATTAAAAGTCACAGTACATAGAGACAAGTAAAACACTAAAATGCATAAGTAACTTATAAGATCCACTAAAATGCATATAAAACATACAAAAGATTAACTGAAATAGCATTAAAACACTAGTGAAAACGAACTATTATCTATTTCAGGGACTGCAAGTCGTTGTTTTTCTAAAATATCTTTCAAAACTAATTATTTGATCAAAATAGTACTTTGACACAGTGTACAAGACATCCCACTAATTTTTGCAATAGAATATAGTATCGTCAAAACTGTTAGTTAAGGTGTTTACTCTTTGACTTTTAAAGGCAAAAAGTCGCATGAGTCAGAGGCTTAAACTATGCACCGAACGTCCGTTATCCCCCATAGACAGGAAAGTGGGGGCGGAGTTGGTGAGGCCAGGAAAGTAGGTTGAGGTAGGGATGAGGAGGGGAAGGGAGAGGGAGGGACGGGATGGGGGTAAAGGACGTTGGAATGCGAGTCTGGCGATGCTTGGCAACACCTTGTAAGTCAAGAGTAAACGCCTTAACTAAAATCATTTGACAATGCACTGTATCACCAAAAATTAGCGGGAGATGTCTTGTACACTGTGTCAAAGTACAATTTCGATCAAATACTTAGTTTGAAAGATATTTGAGAAAAACGATGACTCGCGGTTCCGAAATGAATAGTAGCTTGCTGGTACAAAGAACAGAACGGAACTGGAAATAGCAGCAAAGCAAGGGGAAGGAAAGACAAAAAAAAAAAAAAAAAATTGAAAACATCGAGATAAAAAACAACAGGGTAGAGCAGAACTGTGTTTAATTCAGGAACTAGCAGGTTAATCTTAAGTGTTTCAAGTTTAAATAAGTCACTTTGGTTGTTACTATGGGCTATAATACTAAAGTTTTCTTTTTTAATTACCGTTTTACATATTTCGGAATGAGCGCGTATACTAGATGATGATTTAGGGTTGGAAATCCTTGTCCCCGTACGGTAGCTAACCGCCCTATGGGAGTCGATTCGCACTTTGAGTAGACGTCTAGTAGCTACGACGGAAGTCCCCGAATAACATCCCGGACACGTATATATTTATAAATTACATTTGACGCCAAATAGGGACTTAGGCGGTCCTTAAAACGGAATGAGGAGTCACTAGTTAGTGGGTTTTTGGGAATGACCTTGATATCAAGAGCTAATAAGTGTTTGCTCGGGACCTGTGCGTGTGTGTGTGTGTGTGTGTGTGTCTGTGACAAATGCTGTAAATTTTAAATACCATTGATACTATGGGGTGATACCCATAATAATTGCTCCCCCCAGCGGAGATGAGGAGTGTAGAGTGATATAAAGAAAGAATCTCTCTCTCTCTGTGGGAGGGCTTCGTCGAGTGTTGCTGCAAGCAGAACTTTATGGAAATAGGCAGCCTGAGTAGGCTACTTACCTCAAATGATTGCTGATGGCTGTATGGGGATAATAAATTTTTTCAGAATTACTAAAGCGTGCATTTACATTTTTTTTAAATACTGTGTAATGAATGATACAACGTGACATTAAGTATTCTTAAAGGAAGTGACAGAAAAAAATATGTATAATTGTAAAATTGCCTATGAGGAAATAACAACAGGAAACGTTTTTTCGTTCGAACAAAATGACCAGTTTCAGCAAAGAAATTATTATGCAATAAGTCTTTCCCCATGAGTACAAAAGTCACTAGTAAATTATTTCACTGACTCCCTTTTTATCCAGGCCAACTTTTGTGTTGTACCTTTCATGTCAAAACCGACGAATGCCTCTGCTCTTACTGATCTCCCCAAATGAAATAAAACTAAATATATAATGTTAAATGATACGCGCTGATAAATGGAGTTTTTATTACCCTGAACAAATTGCCATGTCCATAATAAAAGAGAATGCCAAAGCCACACCTCTAAAAGTGAAGCAAATGTTAAGTCAAACAAAATGTGGCGAAATTGCAGAATTAAATGAAAAACGTAGTGATATTGCGTCGTTTTGTTCCCCGCAAAGAAAAACGAGAAGTGACGCGAGTCTGAAAAGGAAACGGAAAGGAATCCATTTCGATCATTGTGCGCAACAATAACGAATGGGTTTTATTTTCAGTTCAGGCAACCTAATTTGATAGAGCAAAAGTTCCACCATTTGAAAGTGACAAGAGAAACCACGCAAAATCTGACATCTACCCACACTTTTCCATTGTGAGATTCAAGACGACAGGTCTGGGTTTAACTGATTTATTTTTCGGAAGCCAGGTATACATTGAGGAATGCGGACGGAAAGGTGGTCACCGACCTGCGAATCCCATGTCACGTATTTGGGCAAGAATTTGTGTTTGTTAGATGACATGTAAATGAGAATAATTTGCGTTACAATAAACGTACAAAAGTGGTTACATACATCGGCGGAAAGGCCGGACAATAACGCATGGAGAGATATATAAAAATATGAAATAATAACAGGTAATATACATGACGTGATTAATGCAGAAATGAAGAGGCGCTTTACGCCTTTACACCATCAAACAAGAAAAGAATTTAAAGTGGAACTACTCACTCGACAAAAGTTGCTTTTACGAAGTTATCAATGCAGCGCACAAAAAGCAGTGGCCTGCAGTAACTTCTTTGTAGAATGAGAAAGAAAAGATCACGATGCTGTAAGATAGAATGGAAGGATTCCGATTTCATTTAAAGGTTTGCAATAATCCATTGACTACATTCAAAAAGTAATTTTCCTTTACATAAGATATATCACACTCAGGCGTCTAAAAATAAATAAAAAAAGGAAAATTGTTGCCTTCTATTTACTCCAGATAAATATCGCAATTTCGGTATTTACTGAAAAAGGGCAAATGCACATGCTAACATACTAAATAAGGATATAACAGCAAAACAAGTGAGAGAGAGAGAGAGAGAGAGAGAGAGAGAGAGAGAGAGAGAGAGAGAGAGAGAGAGAGAGAATACAAATGGAATCGTTCAGGTGGAAGGCACAGGGAGGCTTCAACACTGCGATGAATAGTAAAACAGGAACTAAAAATTTCCCCTTATTAAGTTTCTTTAAATTCTCCCCACTCGCGATGTCTCATGAAAAAAAGTAACTCATTATGCCAATAGGCTCCCTATGGCCCTGGGTAAAACACTTTCAACAACAAATCTCAGAACCTATTTCTGTAAAATGTTAATTCTTTCGAAAAGGTTGTCTCATGAAAAGGTCTAGCAAGTTTCACCTAACTCTGTTTAATCATTCACGAAAAAGTCTGCCAACACACGTAAATGGGCGAAAACTTAACCTCTTCCCGAATTCATTATATTCGACAGAAACAAACGAGCTTAAAATGAAGAGAAAAAGAAAATAATTATATTTATATATAATATAAGTGTATACAAACAAAATTTAGTTACAATCAAGATTATATATGATTCTGAGCAACATGTCGAATGTGCCATTAAAGACAATCACACGTATACTCATTTGCATATATTAGAGTAAAATATCCCTTAACCCAAAGGAAGTGACCGAATGATTTCGCATGATGCATCGAATGTCATCAAGAGATATTTGTGCACACGGGGCCCTTCTTTCCACAAAAATATCGCCACATATTGTTAATGAAATTTCATTAAATTTTGTGAAAAGCATCATTAAATTTTGTGAAAAGCAAACGACAGTCTACAAATGTGACTTCATATGACATTGCAGCTTGCTAGAGCTGAAATGACACATTTGTCATAAAAACTTGGACTGATGAACACCGTCAGATAAGTAATCAAACAAACAGTTTCGCATTCAAATTGAAAGGGAGAGGAATAAAGTTAACATTTCAACACGATTTACTTAAGGAAAAGAAAAGCAACAGGACAAGACTTATTTATCATTGCATCATCAGTATGCATAACATTATTTTTTTCATAAAAGTAACGATTCACATAAACACACTCAAATAAACAGACAAAAGACTTAAGCTTAAATACACCGGAGTGCGTTCTCTAATCCCCGGGAAGTTGAAATAAAGCATAACAGTAATTCTCTCTCTTTCTCTCCATCATGAATGACTGATGGTTCGCCATTTCCGAAATAGCGCTCGTAAAAGCAAACGAAACGTTCCTCTTAATACCAAATGAACTTACTGCAGGCATTTGAGAGGCGACCATGAGATTGGCTTTTCGGGATATAATGGCAAGTTCATTTTTCCTCTACCCTTTGTAATTTCGAATTACATGTAAAGACGGATCTAACGTGTTGATAAAAAAAATTTATATCTTTTTACCAAATTCAGTTGACTTCATATCACTGTATACATATTCTATACATGAAGCTGCATTGCTTAAAAATAAGGGAACAGTCACCAACGAGTTAAGTGTCTAACTGCCTGATGAAGGATGAGCCCACTGTGCAGAACAACATACATACATGCATACGTAAATACGCACATACACAAACAAATTTTTGCTTGGGTGTTGTTGACATTTTACACATGCATATTTTTTATATATAATTTGTGTGTTTGTATGCATACGTTAGAGAAAATGGTTTACAAACGTAAGGATAGGAAGATTCGAGGTATCTTTCAGATCATGGTACTCTGTCAAAATATCATTGAAATCATCATTTAAATAATGTGTGAAATGAATGTATAATCCTGAAATTGTGGGTATTTTATAAAAATTTTGTGTGTAATTTTAGCTAAAATTACTTTAACCACAGAACATCTTGAAACATAAAATCAAGTTGTGCTAAAATTCATTGAAATCAGATAATTCCTCCTAAAGTTAACTAAACAAGCAGGGACTCAGGCAAATGGGACCTTCTATTATATTTCTCGATCCTTTGTGGAAAAGTGGAATAAAAAAAGGGGGATTAAGAAGTCATGAAAACCTAAAATAAATCAAACAAATTAAGAACTAGGCAAAGCAAAGGATTGGCAGATGAAATAAAAACTATACTGCCAACGTTCCCTTTAATGGTAAATCTTCTAAAAACTTCTTTATTTTTTGCCCAGCTTTTGATTACTTCATTTTAGTATGATGGTGTTCACCTCGAGTTTTCTGCACAGCCAGTGCAGCGTAATCAAGACCACCATAACTTGATAAATTAGATCTGTTTTTCGGTGGTCTCGGTGATAGTGCCTTTGCATGAATCGTGATGTGAAGAAACTTTTGGTACCACAGCCCAGTGTTGGCCTATCCTGTATCGTTCCAGAACACAATATTATGGCTAAACTTAACCATGAATAAAATAAATCCAGTGAGGCTAGAGAAGATTTGGTATGTTTGATGATTGCATGGATAATATGATCAACATACCAATTTGCAGATTAAGGTAGCTCTCAGCCTCACTAATTTTTAAGATCTGAGGGCGGAACAGAAAAAAGTGGGGACGGAATAAAGTGGGGATATACAAAGCCTAAAAAGCAGAACAGTTTTCAAAACAAATTATAGAAAACTAAAAACAGCAGGAGAAACAAGGACGCCGTTCCCAAATTCGCCCTCTGTGGCGCAATGAGGCAAACACAAGACCAGACTTCTGTCTTTGAAGGAACAGAACATTGTCAGTCTTTTCTCTTTAAAATCTATAAGTCTAGGGAATTCAATCAGACGGGGATAAGACACTGAGTTCATATTTCCAATTATATTATACTGGAAAAGAGATATAAGAAGATTGATAGAGAGAGAGAGAGAGAGAGAGAGAGAGAGAGAGAGAGTCTTGAAATTGTTGTTTCAATTTCATTCATGACACTATTCACGTTTTAAAAACAGATGTCTGAATATTTATCTATCTATTATGCATTAACATATTTTTCATACCTATCTACAAAAGAGTAGAGAATAAAAGGGGCCTGAAGATATCAAGTTAAAAAATCTTCTTCAGTTTAAATTGACAGTGTTATGTTCACAGCATCAGTTTTTGCACTGACATAAAGAAATACAAATAAAGAAAATGAAAATAGAAAAACAACAATATTATACCTAATAACAGTTAACTTGACGAAATCATCGCCTCAAAACGTTACCACAGCTCATTTGTATATTGTCAATGAATCTCCGTCAATCTCTTTACTCAAGTTCCACGAGTGCTTCAAGTGGTGATAATCCTTTCCGTTCATAAACTGACTTTGGGAGATTCGCACCGCTTCTGGTAAGAGCGTCAATTTGAATCTCACTGCCTGATTAAAGCCAAGGATTCAAAAGGAGAGGTGTGGGAGATGGCTCGCTCGCGAGGGAGTTGGGAGAGGAGGCGCGGAGGTGGGGGTGGGAGGGGGGGGACAACTTCCTCAAACTGTGGCAAACAATTGTTCATAGTGTAGGAGGAGGGGGATTAGGCCTTGGTTAAATTTACTACTGCTACTGCTACTGCTACTACTATATCGTATGGACTTCGTTTTTTTTAAATACTAAACTATTTTCAGCATTAGGAAACTCCTTTACGCCATATGTGTATGCCTACATTATGCAAAAATTCTTTAACGTACAACAGCAACCCTCTCCTGCTTATTACCATCATAAATAGGGTTTTCTCATTCTGATGCCCTTTAATACCTGACCGTCATGCTGCCCACTGTCATTTCTTAGTATACAAAAAGTATTTCCGACTTCAAAGTTTCCCCGTCTAAAGTATCCTGTGGTTCAAAGTAATACATCGGGGTCGGAACAAAAGTTACAATTATACTTTCTAAATAGCAATAACTGAAACAAGTTATATAGAGCAAAATTTGATACAAAATTAGGGCCAAAATTGTTACCTATTAAACAAACTGATTTTATGATAAAAGAGAACCAGTTACAACATACATAAAATCAGGTATCTTGGAGAATATAAACCATAAATTTCTTATCCAAAATACTAGTCGAAAACTATATCAAAATCTTGAAAATCACTTACAACTCCTCTCAATTTGTGGTTATCAGCACAGAATATTTCAAGTCGTACATATTCAAGCAAGTAACTTCCCTGCTAACTTTGCAGCACAAAAGCTAGTCGGGCCTCTCTTTAACTCTGGAAAATGATTGTTCATAAAAAGTAGAGAGGCCTTGGCCAACTTTACTACCAGTAGTGCTACTAATATCGCTATAACTGACAATGAGGAACCAGTAAGAGGTGTTCACGGAGTGTGTGATATAAAAAAAATATATATATATATATATATATATATATATATATATATATATATATATATATATATATATATATATTGAAGTATGATATCCCAATCGATTTGACTGGAACAGGAAGGACAGGCGGAAAGGGAAGGTCCTTTAAAACCTACTGTGCCTCTGTTGACCTAGTAGTTAGACGACTGCAGAGTTCGCACCCAGAGTTAAAAAGGGAATGAGGTTAACAACCTTGTCCCCCCAAAAAACTTGCTGAGAGCCGCAAGCCTAAAATCATCTAGCAGCAATACCTCTAATAACTTCCTATATTAAAGGTGAATTTGGAAATCCCGTCTCCCGGAAACAAACCCAAAGTGAATTCACGGTACCTGGCAACTCGAAAGTTGCAGAATGACCATTAACTTACAGCCATAACATAACGGAGCATTATAGGAACATAAACTTTGAAACAAATCGATCCTTCAGAAATGAAAAGTCAGAACTAAATTTTATCTACAATAAAAGTACGAAATGAAGTTCACAGATTGCCGAAAACAGATAAGAGCTTAAATGAGAGAGAGAGAGAGGGGGGGTGGGGTTTGTTATCACTAGCAGTTTATGGCCCTGTATCGTTTGCAGGTTAGCTTAGTTCGTTCGTTTCCGAATGGGTTACACTGCATGTCATATTTCTTCCCCACTCTGAACAGACGACGAAATTTTATTTTTTATACCTTAAATATTTTTTATGATTACTTAATGGTTTTTTATGGTAACAATAATGAATGAAATATAAATGGATTTCTTCAAAGTAAATGTTCTAGTAAAAATAAGTATATTTCTTTTTCATTTCTGGCGCAATATATCGACTAATTAGTTAACAGAAGTGTTATTTAAACAGTGAGACATTTATCTTAATTAGAACTCCAGAAACATAATATTAAACTTTTCTCTCCAATACACATACATAAATAAGTACATAAATAAATTCATTCATTTAAATATTGCAAAAAGATATTTATTCCATTTAGCTTTCACACTTTGGTAACAAACATGAACATCCGATGAAAGTTCCCATAGCAACTAGTCCCAGAATATGGTAGAAAAAACGTATTTAATAAAACGACAAACGTAACTGGGGCTATATACAATTTATGTAATATTTTCCACCTTCCGCCAAAAGCCCTTTAATAAGGTTGGTGGCACCATTAGGGTCGAGCTTTCCAATGCTTGACCCCAGTGACGTTAGTGCCTGCTCGCAACTAGGTTGACTGGTGGGTGGCACTTGGTCTTAAAGTAACGGGTAGGTAAATCGTTATTACACCTAGACCTGCAGAATATAATCTTTATTTAACATAATGAAGAACGAAAGCCATCCTTCTATTTGTTACAGATTGTTTTCAATAAAGGGATAATTTCTTTGCTTTGTTAGAAATTATATGGCTAACAAAGTAAAGAAATATAAAATGTCAGTAAAATCTAGTACAAAACCATACTTTTTGGTAAAGGTTTTAAAAGTAGTGATTCAGAACCAACTCAAAAAAATTGTTTATAAAAACCACAAAGCTGAAACAAGAATTTTCAGAATCATTTTAGATCGTCCACTGAAAATAAAAACATTTAACCTCATAGTGGAAATAAAAATTATAAAAGCATAAAGCAAGTCGAAAAAAAACATTTGCTTTCTTTTATTTTGAAATGAAACCATCAAATGATCTTTTAAAAATGAAACAAATCAAGGGAAACGATCGCACATAAATAGATTGACAACGGTCGACAAAGTTATTTAGTAAATGATTCCTACATATTAACCAAGTTCATTTTTGCCTGAAAAAGTTACTTTCACCTGCAATATTATCCAGCAAGGATTGTTCATAATGCGAGGGGCACAGCGTCCTCCAACTTAACGAAAATGGAAATATCCGAAGGCAGGTGAGGAACCCTTCCTTTCCCGCGAGTATAATAAAGGATATATGTTATAACTGATATATTTTAGCAAATTACCTCGCTATTTAAATTGTCAATGGTGTGTGTGTGTTTCATTATTAATGAAATACCTAGGAGAGTCGACACTGTCTGACCTTAGTTCACGACGCCTTTGCATATTTACCGATTTTAGCAGTTATCCTTAGCTTCCTTGTGTGTGTGTGTGTGTGTGAGAGCATATAAGAAGAGTTAACAACAAAGAGGAGCTGATGTTTGAAAATGCTGAATCACCAAAATTAATAATATTTTAATTGCATATTAATCACAAAATTTAAAAAGTAACACAGTGATTTGGAATTTAAATTCTTAGAGCCCGAGCACACGTAATCCCTATATCAAATAACTTGGCCATAATACCTATGGGTTGAGACCTAATTTAATTACTAGCACCATTAACCGAAGTTTCCAGCATTCAAACAAAAGGGTGGTTAATAAATGTATTAAAGAACACTTAATATAAGCCCTAAATATTGGTCATGTCTGGACACAAAAACAAAAGCACTTTTGTTTCGTGGGCAAAACTATTCTTGTCCATAAAAACAGGTCTAGAAAAATTAAGAACATTATTTTCATATGAAAAAATCTCTGTGTAAATTCAACCTTACCCTTTTCAACAAACGAACTTTAAATATTTATATATACATAAACAGAATATTATATACTTTATATATATATATATATATATATATATAAATAATATTCATTCATTAAAATATTGCAAAAATATTTATTCCATATATATATACGACGATGATGAAGGCGGAAGCCCAATATAAGTTATTAAGCAGATGGAGAGAATATGGTGAGAAAACGTTTTTATTAAAACGAAACGTTTTGAATAATAATCCATTGCATTGCACCTGCAATGACAAAATTTTGTTTAATAAGGCTATTGACGTCACCATTAGGGTCGAGCTAAAAGATAAAAATAAAATAAAACAAAAATCGCATACATTTCTGAAAAATCTGGCACAAACCTACCCAGTAACGGGTGGCCAAAAAGTGACTAAACAGGAAAGGGTAAAACTACTTAACATAAAAGAGAACAGCAGAGAAATCACAAAATAAACAAGGGTGTTGGAGGACGTCTGGGATCATTTAACGGGGAACGAGCTTTGAATGAAATTATTGACTAACCTAAAGTCGTAGGTCCGTCCTCGTGTTGGGATGAGGCCATTAACTCAAAAATTTATTTCTAAAAACAATCTGCGTTTTGCAGATTGCAGAGTGATTTAGATGTTTGATAATTCAGGCCTGACCAATCTGCATCCTGGAAATCCTTATAACTGACGCCCTGATGACTACAGACATTTGCTTTCAGTAGCCGTCTGAAATCCAACGTGGTCCTCAGCCGCACTTGGGACAAGTTTATTTGTAAATGATGCTGGGATGCTAGAGACGGGCACAGTCTTCCTTAGATCTGAAAAGAGACCCTAGCGTTAAAGGGTTTTTCGGAATTATCCTAGTTTCATATTTACAAACGGGAATTGTTTGCTAATGATCTCTATAACTTTTTTGCGAAACTCATCGTTGAACAAGAGGAGGAAATTTAAACTGTAAATATCAAGTTTGGGGAACATCATAAATGACTTTAGAGTCAATAAAAAATTTAATAAAGCACAGTGTTCCCCGTTAAATGCCCAGAGTCCTCAACACACCCTTGTTTATTTTGTGATTTCTCTGCTGTCTTTTTGTTTTCGAGTAGTTTGACCTTTTCTGCTTAGTCACTTTAGTCATGTACTGCAGGTCTGTTTTAAGATTTTTTAAGAAATGTATGTATTTTTTATTTTATTTTATTTTTTATCTTATAAAACAATATAGTGACGTCCCTGTTTATTAAACAAAACTGTTCATTGTCCTTGAAAATGCAATGGATTATTGAAAAACGCCGAACATTACAATAAAAACTGTAGATTGTCAGTGTGCCTCCATCTGCCCTGGTCTTTCCTAAATATCTATATATATATATATCTCTTATCTCTCTATATATATATATATATATATATATATATATATATATATATATATATATATATATATATATATATATCAGGTAAGGGTGACTATCAAGGTCATTCCTTAATAGGTCATACATTTATTACCCCGACGTGTTTCGTAACGACATTGTTACATTCTCAAAGCTAAAAGAGAGACAGAGAAAATAAAGGTACAATTTAAAAATACATGGAATATACAATTTTTTTCTTTTAGAGTCTCAACATATTATAAACATGTTAATGACATTAAAAAGCAAAGAAAAATAAAAATCAAGTAAAAGCACCTGTTAAACCAAAAGTTGGAGACTAAATGACCAGAAAAGGAGAGAAAAGCAACGAAGAAACCGACTCAAGCCAGATACAGTTTTGCAGAGGAGGTGTGTGAGTTTAACTTGACGCTAACTGCTTAATGAATAACGATTCTAAAATGAGCAGTTCATGAAAACAACCTGTCTGGCCCAAAACAGAGAAGTCAAAGTGTTTGATATTGGCTTTACATATTTTAGCATGATTTCTGATGTTGGAAAATTCAGGATTGGACAGTCTGCAACCACTGTGATGGCTAACACCTTTATGTGAATCAGCCCTGACCCTCAGCAATCATTTAGTCAATCCCACGTATGTCCCCGAATTACATTTGGACACTGCCTTCATTTTTAATGGTAATTTATATAAACAGGTTGACGGGATGGCAATGGAATTACCTCTTGGTCCCACGTTTTCCAAGATTTTTATGTGCTCCCTGGAGGAGGGCATGTTGGAAAACTGCCCCCTTGGTTTTTATCCTCTTATGTATAAGAAGAAGAAGAAGAAGAAGAAGAAGAGAGAGAGAGAGAGAGAGAGAGAGAGAGAGAGAGAGAGAGAGAGAGAGAGAGAGAGCATAATGTTAATTCTGTAAGATTTACATGGAACCGTTCCCCCTGCAATCCTCGTTTCCAAACCTCTTGGAAATTTTCAGAGAATGTAGATACAACACCGAAGTCCAGCAGACTACCATAAATCAGATCAACGGAATAAAATATAAAAATATAATCAGTTTATGTCTCGTCTAATCATTTGGAGAAATTAACTACAACCGTCTTATACATTTTCTGTTGATATAAAAATCGCAGCTATTCACAAACGCTTACAAATGAGATCGTGACGTATAATTCACGAATTAATATATGCTTAACTGAACTGAACTGAATATAGAATTTAGGCCAAAGGCCAAGCACTTGGACTTATGAGGTCATTCAGCGCTGAAACGGAAATTGACAGTAAAAGGTTTAAAAGGTGTAACCTCGCAGTTGCACTATGAATCAGTTGTTAGGAGAGGATGGAAAGTAAGATGAAGAAAAAGAATTTGTAAGCAGGTACAGTAAAAGTAACGAAAGGGGGTTGCAGCTAGGGGACTAAGGTACACTGCAAAGAACGTTAAGTAATGCCTACAGTGAACCGCATGAGGTGCAAACGGCACTAACCACCAGCTCAAAAGGGGGATATGCTTAATGATCATGGACTTCACAGTTTCCAGACTTTTACGTTCTAAATTTAACTTTTCACTTACTACGTAACCTTTGCAAAAGGCAGTTCCTTTATTTTGGAGCACAACTGCAGCAGTTTCTAAGTTAAGCACTCTATGCGGGGGAATGGAAAAGCATCGGAATTTTTAAGATTCTCGTTTGTAATTCATACGAATGTCATAAATGAAATGAATGCATTTCATACATACCCCTATCTTATCCCTTTCCTCATACCCTCTGCTTTACAGGAGTATAACGAATTCAATAACAAGAATTAATTTTTAAATATGTTCTGTTTTGTATTGGACGCAATTAATATCGTTAATTATTCACTACAATGACCGGAAAAAGGGAGATTGTCTAGAGAATTAGGCAAGAAAATAAAGAGAATGTGTTACGAACCTTTAAAAAAAAAACTTATACAACTTCAAAAGGTAACCCTCCATTAAATACCAGAAAATACGCTTCGTTCAATAAACAAAGGATATAAGGATAAAGCATGGAACAAAATACAATCCCAAAACACCAGGAAAAATACACAGCTGGGAAAAAGACCTGTACAAAGAACTTAAAAGCAGTAGACCTCGATAAACAAAGCTTTTTTTTTCTGTGGAAAGAGCAAACATATGCCGTTATTGAGAAGAAAGGAGCAGGAAGTCTTTCTTCACGGGGACAAGACAAACACATCGCTGCAATCGAGGACAGAGCAGTAGTCTAGAAGAAAAGGACACATACACAAAAACTTTATAAAGATAAATACTAAGAACCGACACGAATAAACGTATACAAACAAACACTCGTATGTGTAGGGCGACGCCCTTGTCTACAAAAAGAGAGGAGAAAAACCAACACTCCATTCCCTTTCCAGGAAACACAGCCAAGAATTTGGTGGCTTTACCGTAGACAGGTTTTTTTTCAGCTTCACTACCTCAAAAGAGCGTTTTAGTTTTACTTGTAAAAAAATATACTGCATTCTTTTTACTGGTCGATTTGTTCAATAACCCACAACTAAATAAGCATAGCTGATATATTTCAAACAAATTGAAGCATTTATTAATGTACTTACTATACATAAAGCATTTAATAATGTACTTGCTATACACAAGACAAGAGTACTAATATGCATAAGGAGATAAATTACTTCTAGTATACCAATATGAACATGATTTATTCGTTCTAGCGTACTGTTTCTACATTACATAATTACTGACCTTCCTTAATATGTTTTGCATGGAACAGGAAAACATGAAATTTATATAACTAAGCAAAATTTGTGAAATTAGAATACAAAACCATGAAGAAGAATTAAAATATTTCTGAATGAAGAACAATGAGCTGTTAAATACAAGAACGGACTCATAAGTCATTTTTCCGCTCAAACCTCTCTTATTCACATTACAATAATTTTCTATCTCTTTATTTTTCTCTCTTCCAGTTAGAAGAAAGGTAAAAGTTACTACACCGTTTTCATTTTGACATCAATGGGAAAATAAGTTTTCGAATTAGGAAGGTATATGAACAATTTACTTTAATAAGAAATTTGCCAGTTATGAAGGACACCGATGAATGGCATATTGCAGAAAATATGTGACCTTGAACATGATATAGAAAGTGAACTTTGTTCAAGGTGCATAGGTGTTTCACTTGAGGTTGAGGCATTATACTAAGACAGTACTATGAATGAAGGCAGGTATCATGAAAATGAAAAATATTGTGGTCCTGAACTTGGTCCCGAGGTTTCATGCATCATCATAATATTTTATTTATTCATTTTTCGTTCATTTAAACCGATATAAAGTATCCTAGATTTCAAATGGAAGGCAGTCATGTTTCCATTCATGACAGGCATTGGTAGATGGAGACGTTCCATGTAAACGCACCGTGGAAAACTTTCGTCTCTAAGAGAACAGAGAAATCCAAGATGCTAAATAATACTAATTTGTCAAATGTTATCTAAGGCTTGGTAGTTGCTGCTGCTTACCTAACAAGACAGAAAATAGTATCAACCAAAGCGTTAACTTATACCTTATTCATGAAACAAAAATATATACCCTTAATGGCGAACTGGAACATAGGCTTCAATATTCAATGGAACCTTACTCATAACATTCAAGGAAACGCAGATCTTGTTTGTACCATAAACATTAACATGAAATCTCAGCTTGGGAAAGAACATTCATAAACACTTTTATTTAGGATAATCACATGGTTTAGCATTTGGGTAACCGTTAAATACAACCCTCATGGATTGATAAACTTGCATACACAAAACTGTACTGAAATATATGAAAACAACATTCAAAACGTCATCCAGTACTTTACACAGTAAAGAAAAACACCCAGTACTAATCGTTGGCCAGAGGTGAATGTAAACATTAAGGCCAAAGTACAAGACTTCATCATAACTCAAAACTACCAGACTATTACCGATCCCATAATAAGAAAGGGAAATTAATTTTCTCATTCATGTCACAAAAGCTGAAAATTATAAAAATCATGCTTCTAAAAATCCCAGTGGTTACGTAGACAATAAATTTCAAAACATCCCAAATTATGAAATGAAATGGAAAAGAGTTAAAAATAAGACAGAATACATGAATACCTCCATATGCAAATCGTAGTACTCGTGTTTTAGGTTTCTCAACCAACATCACTTTGCACTTATGCCTTCTATGTCTGGTAAGGCCGACAGTAGACGAAAATGTAAAGTGAGTAATTTGGTTAGCAAATCTGACGTCCAAGGTGGTGGCGGCAAAAGAAATTTATTCCATTTCACAGCGACTGTTAAATAGGAAGGAAATTTTACAGAGAATGGGACACTTTAGGGGACTTAGGTATCAAATTTTTAAACACGCACACTATATATATATATATATATATATATATATTTATGTATATATATATATATATATATATGTGTATGTGTGTGTGTACATTATATATATATATATATATATATATATATTATACATATATATATATTATATCCTATATATATATATAGCCTTGAATATATGTAAGAAGTGTGTGTGTTTTATATACACACATGGAAAACACTAACAATTTATATATATATATATATATATATATATATATATATATAGTATATATATGTGTATATATATGTGTATATATATATATAAATATATATATAAATATATATATGTATATATATATATTAGTATATATATACAACACATGACCGTGTGAATACCTAGAGAATTTATATGTATATATATAAATATATATATATATATATAAAACATATATATACAGTTAGTGTCTCCTTGTGTGTATAGAAAACAGGGCTTTGGGAAGTTCCAAGGCCCCCGGGGAACACCTGGGACCGATGAATACCTAGAGAACCCCCGGAGGGGAGCCTGCATTTGTCAAATTCACCTAATTTAGTTTTTGAAAAACACAGGACACAGTTCATCCTTTTCAAAGCTCAATGAAGACAGATTCTATCCTCGGCTACAGAGGTTTTAAGACCCTGTTTCGGACCACACAAGCCTTCAAGGAGCTTTGGAAAAACAGGAACCTTGTTTAGTCTTTTTCACACCAAATCAGACAAATCTGACAACATACAGGCTTTCTTCCGGGGATTCCGGGAGGAAGTCTTGGACCCTATGTCGCCGAAGCCCCATGGAACTATCCCAGAGATATACCTCCAAAGGCTGTTTTATATTACACAAGTATAGACACACACAGCCCCCTCCCCCCACAACAAAAACCACCACTATATATATATATATATATATATATATATATATATATAAACAAGGCCTTTGGGATTCTTTGGGAAGCACCAGGGCCCCTGCAAACCAGCGATCAATAAAACCTCGGGAATCATCGCAGTCTAGTTAGTGCTGCTGGAGTTAAATTTATTCACTTTTAGAAAAGGCCACACCACAGTTCCTGTTTTCCAAGGATCCTAAATTCAAGAAATCCCTCCTTGGCTCCGAGATATATTTTGGTTCAAAGATGAATTCCATGCCTTATAGGTGCTCTCTAGAAACCAGGAACCTGGTTTTGTGTTTTTGTTAAATATATATATATATATATATATATATATATATATATATATATATATATATATATATATATACGTATGTGTGTGTTTATTTATGATTGTGGCCAAAAATTACAAAATTAATAGAAAATACTTCTAACCTGTATTAGATTTCGTCTCGTGATAAACGGCTCCATCTCTCTAGTGTAAGTAAAAGCAATGTTTTGATATCGGTGTATGTCCACACTAACAGTAAGTCAGTCTCCTCTATCCCTTTGTTGTAAATATACACACACATAAATATAAACGCAGAAACGCGCGCGCGCACACACACATAGTATACATAAATACATATATATATATATATATATATAAAAAAAAATAAATGCATTCAGTCATAAGAGGAGCTTCTTGGCCAAGCATCACCCAACAGCTGTGATAAACCGATTTCTGTCGCCTCCTCCCTTTCCTCCAAAAACATTTTTTGTCTTGTGATGAAATACAGAAACTAAGCGCTGTTGAGCTTGAAAGAGACCCGCTCCGCGAAAGGGCTTAACATATCTATTCCATTACAAACAATATCTTTGAAGTTTTTGTTTGTTGTTTTATGGATGACAGATAGGACAGAAAGGAAAAACATGAGAGGCGAGAGAGAGAACCGAGAGAGAGAGAGAGAGAGAGAGAGAGAGAGAGAGAGAGACTGCCTAAGAGTACTACTGATGCAATAGATGTCGCCTACTGTGCCCTAACCAACTCGTCTCTCAGAACATCCCACCATGAAATTTTGAAAAAGACACCTTTGCGGTTCCTGAGAATGGCAAACATATGTAGTATGATCATGATCATAAAGTCATCATCTTTGAAGTCACCTGAAAGACTTTTCATGTTGGAGTATGCATTTCATATTTATGAATTCAGTACTTCTAACAGTTCAAAAGTTATAGCAAAGGTTAAAGTTGCGGACAAAATCCATGACATCTGGTCCGTAATTTAACCTTTTGGCAAAGACTTTACAAAGCAAGGTAAGTATGACAAGCACACAGACAAGACTGGATATCGGTATATCAACGCATGGCGATTTTTGTACCAAGTTTGACTGAAATCCTTTCAGTCATTTAGAATGAATTACAATGAGGAGGTGAAGTGAAAGACACACTGATGAACAAACATACAGACAATTTCTTCCCGTGCACTATGGATGATGGTCTCAAGATATGCGTGATGGTCACCCTTTCTAAAAAGCTTAACTGGATATCTCTTCACCCATGTAGGATTGGTTGCGATGACGAGTCAAGTATGTCAGCCAGACTGACAGAGAGGCAGGGCGAAAATCTCTCTCTACAAACAAAGTGTGAGTGAAATTTATTAATCTACGTAAGAGGAATTGCGATGGCCTGGTAAGGGTAAGAGACAAACAAACGATCACTCTTTGTGTACATCTATCCGCAATGGTTTACTTTTATACCAAGGTGACAGAAATCCGTTCAAACAGACAAGTTCTCTGCGTTCACATCCATTCATGATGAACTATCTGTGTACTTAGTTTGACTAAATACCCTTCCAGCGTTTATTATCAATTGTGAACACAAAGCAAATGTGACAGACCCATTGACAGACAGACAGGAGGGCAGTCTCCTTCCATGCACACCTATACGATGGTTTACCTCTGCGCCAACACAAGACTGACTGGAATCCTTACTAACAGACAAACAGGTAGAGAGGAAAAAACTTTGAAGATAGGAGAGAGAGAGAGTTATTGGGATTCCAGCGTTGCATAAGAAAATTTTATAAAACCTGACGTATCCCAAACGGTTTCACTTCTTGACATATGACCACATAATTTTTCCTGTCTTCTTAGTTTTTGGAAGCTTACTCTCCCACGCCATTCAGTGGTAAAAACATTCCCGGACGAAGATGGAAAGTGCTGGAATAAAAAAAAAATGGTTTAGATACCATGAACTTCACAGTAAAGATTTTATTTCTGGGTCCATAAGAGATTCAATCAGCTCTAGTGATCTATCGATATAAAGAATGGATGAACGGATCAATCAGAGGTCATAAAAGGCTAACAGCCAAATGGACGTTGGGGGAGAGAGCTGATCAATTATTATTCCGATGCCACAGGTGGCATGTCGCCATAGAGACCTCAATAATTTCTTGTTGGTGAGAGTGAGTGAAATATTTTAGCCATGTAATGTACACCACATTTTTTTGCAAACAAACCATAAAGTATATATATATATATATATATATATATATTTTATATATTATATATATATATTTTATATATATATATATATATATATATATATATATATATATATATATATATATATATATATAAGTATATATATATATATATATATATATATATATATATATATGCAGTTATATAACCCTCGGAATATATATAATATATATATATATTATATATATATATATTACTATATATATATATATTTAGTATATATATATATATATATATATATATATATATATATATATATATATATATATATATATATATA
Organism: Macrobrachium rosenbergii; assembly: GCF_040412425.1. NCBI lineage: Eukaryota > Metazoa > Arthropoda > Malacostraca > Decapoda > Palaemonidae > Macrobrachium > Macrobrachium rosenbergii. The sequence goes on along the minus strand of NC_089752.1, from coordinate 46,870,849 downwards.
TATATATATATATATATATATATATATATATATTTTATATATATAATATATAAATATATATATATATATATATATATATATATATATATATATATATATATATATATATATATATATATATATATATATATATATATATATATATATATATATATATATATATATTTTATATATTATATATACTATTTTATAGGATATATATATATATAGGATCACATTAAGTTATAAATGACGCATCAACCCGAAGGGGGATTAATGCGTCCCCGATTGGACCAGACTAGTCAACCGCGCGTTAATGTCCTTCGTCCTGGTTCCTGTCCTTCGTTGGTTCGAGCCCACGGGACGGCGTACTTATTATCAACTAAAAATTCCCCTTCGGTAACATATGAAAATATATTATTTCCGAGGTTGAGCGAATTGGATATTAAAGGACGTTTGTAGCTTAATGCTTGTATATGAATCACGGTGATGTGATAAAACTTATATATATATATATATATATATATATATATAAACATCAGCTAGCTTCGACGCCAAGCTACGCGGAGGGTCTCTGTGAAATTCCACTACTCATGTTTTTCCAGAACTTTATCTTCCACAAATCTCCACTCATCAAAATCCTCCCGTTTAATAGTTCTCATCCAAGTAGGTCTTGATCGTCCACCTTTTCTAGTGGCACAGTAGACATCTCCAAGCCAACTCCATTTACATTTCATTTACATGGAACTTCTGTAATTTTCCCCGTGGTATCATTTCCCATTCAGTCCTGCTATATGGCTGCAAATATTCTTCTTGATTCTGTATTCTCAGAGCGACAAAACAATTGTGCACACACTGTCCGAGTAATAATGTCTACTATGTACAAGTATACAGCAGTACTGACATACGGCGTTGCTGAAAGAGGCTCGGGAGCGCTTGCAGGATAAGGTCCAGGAATAATACATGAAACAAGTAAAAATGAGCAGAAATTTCTTCTCGGCGTGCAATCGAGTTTTTCTGCACAGCCTCTACAGCGTATAATCAAGGCCACCGAAAATAGATCTATCTTCGGTAACTCAGGCACGCTGCATGAGCCAAGGCCCATGAAACTTTTAACCACGGCCAGGTGGTGGGCCTATCCCATATTGTTGCCAGAGGCATGATTATGGCCAACTAACTCTTAAATAAATAAAACTACTGAGGCCAGAGGGCTGCAAATTTGGCATGTTTGATGATTTGAGGGTGGATGATCAACATATCAATTTGCAGCTCTCTAACCTCAGTAGTTTTGAAGATCTGAGGGCGGACAGAAAAAGTGCGGACAAAAAATTGCGGACGGACAGACAAAGCCGGCACAATAGTTTTCTTTTACAGGAAACTACAAGCCTGAATAAGGAGGAAATGAAGAATCGGTTACCTCCTCACTTCTCTCCTCTTCCCTGTCTCTTTTAGAAGCACTGCTGTAAACTAACGCAATCACAAAGCTAAGCTAAGACGCCAGTCACTCCTTTCTAATCTGCTCGTAAATAAGAATATAACGAAAGTCGGCTGACTTTTGAGAGCATTGTATGACCTAAAAAGAGGATTTTATGATGACCTCTGCTGCCTGACGCCAGTATAATATAAACCGGTCAGCGAGTTTTTTGTATGGTTAAGATCAGTAACTGGAAAAGTGGGAGTTACAGAGAGAGAGAGAGAGAGAGAGAGAGAGAGAGAGAGAGAGCAATCAACGTAGGCTTATTTACAAAACATGCAACAAATAGCTATTATATGATAAATGTTCTGCAACTGAGCGAAATTGCAAAGCATGAGAAGCTGTAAGTTACTCTTTAACAGCCGGAAATGGTAGTTTCCGGTTATTGTTCGCATGTATTCCAGAGCCCTGAAGATCTAGTTACTGAAGCCCATGAGACAACTGCAGAATGCCAGTGTCAAGAAACCGGAGAGGGTTGGGCAGAGGAAAATGTTGATGTCCAAAAGGGCAGCGCTTCGGTGAGGATTACTGGCAAGCGAAAAAAGTAAAAAGGTAAAAAAAAAAAAAAAAAAAGACAGCATTGGGAGCGAGGGTTCTAGGAAAGACTTAATAGCGGTGGAACTAAGTAACCTCTGGACAGCCATACAAAAAACTGGGTAGCGAAACCAGTACAATTGGGTACATGTTTTATTATTATTATTATCTTTTTTAAGTAGGATATATCAAACATGCAATATTATTTCACAACTAAAAAGGTACTGTAAATCTTCGATGAGGGACATGGAGAGAGAAGAAGAGAGAGAGATAATCGGCAGAAATGATGCACTACTTTGTCATGGGAATTATCTCGTCAGAGAGAGAGAGAGAGAGAGAGAGAGAGAGAGAGAGAGAATAAAAGCAACTGGAAGATGAAGCCAGAAGTAGCTGATGGCCTATCAGAGATCAAAGGAATCCTCCATCCTATTTGCACTGCTTGGCACTCATGCAATTCGCGATCACGTCGTCCTCCCAAGAATCACCTCTCATTATTTTTATTATTAGCCAAGCTACAACCCCTTGTTGGAAAATAAGGACACCATAAGCCATCGAGCAGAGAAAGAAGTCCAGTAAATACAGAGAAGCAAAGAATAAATTGTATATGAGAAACAAAAAGGAAAGTCAGGTGAGATCAAACAACTAAAATTAGGACGAAATTCATGTCATCCTGCTCCACAGAAACGGTTTTGTGCTAGTTTGAACTTCTTAAGTTCTGACGCGTGAACTACACGACCAGAATGATCAATCCAGTTTGGTCACAGGTGGAACCAAACTTTCAGAAAACGAGTGGTACTGAACCTCACAAAAGGAATGGCAAGACAGTTAATATTAACGGCATATCAAGTACATCTTGGGGCCCAAGAACGTATAGTTTTGGAAGATCTGAAAGCTCGGGATGATCAGAATTTTTAAAAATATGAGGTATGTACAATGAACTAATAAAACAACAGTACCAAAGACTGATACTAAAAACTACAATAACTTCATTGGAAGTCACGTTTTCATCTTACAATTTAAGATGTAAATCAGCTGCTGAAGGCCAAACCGTGCGCTATTGCACTTGACGTTCCTATAAATGAATTCACTTATAGACTTACAAGAATACACTTAGATAGATATGATCTCGCTATCCAATACCGCTGCCTATAGCAAGATAAAGAGACGTATCCTGCTAAAAATGGTGCCCCCAACTCGACATCGAATGTTTAGTCAGGAATTCGGCTGAATTCAGAAGCAATTAGTCTTCCCCATAGTTACCGTCATTCTGACCATAAAGTCTTTTGTCCGTTTAGGCAGTTTAGATGACGAAAAATTTCATGATAAACTTCAGAAAATAATGACAACGATTTTTTTTTTTACCGCAAATGAGTGTCAGTTTCAAACCGCACTGGCTCTTTCAGACCTAAGTCAATTTCAATTCGTAATGCCTCTTTCAGACCTGCGTCAGTTTCATTCCGTACTGGCTCTTTCAGGCCTATGTCAATTTCAATTCATAATGTCTCTTTCAGACCTGTGTCAGTTTCAATGTAAAATAGCAAAAAGGACACGTTAGACAAAGGTTAAAATTATCCTAAATTGTAGGAAATCCTTACAAAAAAGAAATGGCCTACGTAAGAGCAGCAGAGAAAATATTAAACAACACTATCAAAAAGGAAAGCTGGATAAAATTTTTATGGACGCCCTTTTGGTAACAATTAGTTATAGGACGCATAGCCCTGCAATATTTTCGTGAAAGGGATAAATCACAACTTTAATTATTACTTAGAAAACCAAACTGACCGAGGAATAACATGAGCATGGAAGAGGGAATGGGTTGTCAAAAAATTACAACAATGCTCAAATTCGAAAACAAACGTATATTGGCTTTCGCTACCTTGCACTTCTGCTAAAAACTCTACATTTCACCTTGCGTTGGGGTAAAGCTCACTGTCAATATTCAGCTATCTTAAGGCAGTCAGACAGTCCGTGAATAATCAAGTTAAAAATGCGTCGAAGTTTCTTCGACGCAATTGAGTTTCCTGTACAGCCGCTACAGCGTATAATGAAGGCCACAGAAAACAGATCTATCTTTCGGTGGTCTCAGTATAATGCTGTATGAACCGCGGCCTATGAAACTTTAACCACGGCCAGGTGGTGCCCTGTCCTATATTGTTCCCAAACGCAACATTATGGCTAACTTTAACCTTAAATAAAATAAAAACTATTGAGGTTTGAGGGCTGCAATTTGGTATGTTTGATGACTGGAGGGTGGATGATTAACATACCAAATTGCAGCCTTCTAGCCTCAGTATTTTATAAGATCTGAGCGTGGACAGAAAAAGTGCGGACAAAGGGCGGACGGACAGACAAAACCAGCACAATAGTTCTCTTTTATAGAAAACTAAAACGGAATACCGACCTCAGTAGTTTTCTTTATTAAAAAAAAAAGATTATCTTGACGAAAATAGTAATCTTAAATGCTAAAACTTCAGAAAAAACAAAACGAATTAGATAAAGCAAAAATCTCCCTCAAAAAATTCATGCTCTTACGAGCGGATACTAAATTACTCAGGAAAAAAATCGCAATAAAAAAAACCTCTCCTCAAACACATGGCCACTTGCAAACGCTTCCAAAGCAATATCTTCAAAAGAAATCTGCCTAGAGATGTTGGGCAGTATCCTTATCAAACTTTTACTCAGATGTCCATTTCTGTCTCGGCATTGCATCAATTTCTTCAATTATACGAAACATCCTTAGTATCTTACTTTTCAAAGAAAGGTGACGACAGATCAAAAACATGAAACCATCAGTAGAATAAAACGAGAGAATTACAATGTGAAAAAGCGAAAAACCACTGAAAATATAATGACGTTCCGAGAGAAACGGTGGGAAGAGAAGTTGAGATTAGTATACCAATAAAGAAAAAACTCGATATGGCAAAAGAAATCCTCTGAACAGTTTTAAATACTTAGAGGTTAATGAATCTTTAAAGAAACATTTAGATTATATTAATACAATACATGCATACATACATACATACATAGTATATATATATATATATATATATATATATATAGTCCTCAGTAAAAAGGCAGCTGCATGGAAATCCTAGTTTAATAATATAATATTAAGCAAGGACAGGTGGAACATGGCCTTGGACATGATCTCCCTGGCCATAGATCTGTATATATACATACATATATATATATATATATATATATATATATATTATATACATTTATAATAAAAACATTATATATATACATAAATATATATAGCCTTAGCTCTGTATACATATAAATAAATAAATATATATATATATATATATATATATATATGTATATATATATATATATAATATATTATATAATAAGTAATGGGACAGCTACTTGAAATCTTAGCTTGATAATCGATAATATTGCCAAGAACTACCTGGCCTTAGGTCTGTATGTACACACACACACACACACACACACACACACACACACACACACACATATATATATATATATATATATACTGGTAATTGGGCGGCTACTTGGAAATCTTAGCTTAATGATGAATAATATTGCCAAGACCAGGAAGAACATTATTATGCGAGCTTTCGAGGTATAAAACCTCTGTTTATAGGAAAAGTACGTTTACTGGCTTGGGATTGAATTACCTAAGTTTTTCACCAGCATTTAATAATTTTTTTCTGGTTTATGTTTTACATAAATTCCTTCATCATTTAAAATTCTTACGAAAAAGTAGATGCGTTATGATTTAAACTTTTCGGAGATATACATTTTACAGTATAAACGTACGAGACAAGAGTAAACTGATTAAATTAAAATACTTTGGGCACCCTTCAAGTACAGGGCTGCACCAACTATGACTATGCCAAAATGTTTTATACATGGCTCGACATAATGTCTCTTATCCTACGAAGTAAATCAAGTAGCGATTTTCTAAAAATATATCTCAACCGCAGGATGTTACTGGGCAGCATAGAAGAGGGAAATTCAGGCTATTTGTTAACAACAAAAACATTATGCTATGCCTGTTAAAAATACGTAACTAAAAATAAACACGAATAACCTTGAAACAACAGGAATAAACAAATAACGATGAGTAAAAAGAACAATAAAGAGTCCACATCACAGTAAACATTGCAATCCAACACAAAAATTGCGAACACTACGGGCACCTGAAGCTCAACAAACAAACCAGTATTATAAGGAGATCCATGAGGAGAGAATTGTATCTAGTATGCTAAGTTAAGTATACCTTAGTTTTACCAGACCACTGAGCTGATTAACAGCTCTCCCAGGGCTGGCCCGAAGGATTAGACTTATTTACGTGGCTAAGAACCAATTGTTACTTAGCAACAGGGACTCTACAGCTTATTGTGAATCTGAACTACATTATAGCGAGAAACGAATTTCTTATCACCAGAAATAAATTCCTCTAACTCGTCATCAGCCGGCCGGAGACTCGAACCCGGGCCTAGCGAGTGCTAGTCCACAACTCTACCGACTCGTCCAACGAAGAGCTTGTATATAATATGCTGCTTCAACGCCTCCACTCAGCGGGAGCAACCGAGATTAGGGAGAGACGAAAAACAAAACAAAATAACAAAGCTAAATTTAGCAGAAGAGGTGAAATGTGGATAAAAAATTGACTCGGATATGCACATGAATAACCATATTTTAGTTTCATGACACTGATAAGACATAACGTATCTCTGCAGATAAAAGCATATCTGATGCAGGTTCCTGTAGCTCGAGAGAGAGAGAGAGAGAGAGAGAGAGAGAGAGAGAGAACGCACTTCGTGGAGACTTGCCAAAGGAGAAGGCCACTGGACCCACAGAACAAGTCCCCGACATCGCCAACATCCTCAAAGCACTTGTTCGGGAAGCAGCAAATAAAGAAGTGACAAGCGCGGTACAAAAACTGAGTAAAATGGTTCCCAGTATCTATTTTACTGCAATAGAAAAAGAATCCGACCATTAAACAGCAAAACGAATGGTCAAAAACAAGGCAGAGAAGGGCTTCTTTCATCATTTTTCAATCAAGCAGCTTCAACGCAATGTGTAAATTCACTGGCGAGCTTTTCAAAGTTACACTGCCAGTTTCGCTCGCATACAATATCAATTTCAAGCATGTCCATCTATACAATGATTCAAATTGTATCAATACAACGGTGTTTGATTTTACTTTTGACTCAGCATATACGAACCAATTCGATATCGATGAGGAAGTTACTGAGATTCACAGCCGGTGTCCCAGTGTTTTTCCGGAATAAAATTTTATCAACGTACCTGACAAAGATGACACTTTGTCACAGGGTATCTTACATCCCTACCTAATTTTTGATTGTATTCTGTATTACGAAAGTTGCATAATTCTGGTAATTATAAGAGTAACACCGACTTCTTGTGGACATCGCTAGCAAACTCAGAGGAATATCTTTCGAAGATATAATGACGTAACTTATAACATCATCAACTTGCCTCCTTCTCGATGGATAATTGGCTATTCGTGAAAAGTCTCAACCCATGGCAACAATAAAAATACAAACTAATAATTCTTTGTTTACACTTTGTAGTAGTGCAGTAGTGGCAGTAGTGTATAGGATTGGCGCCATAAGGTCGAGTGCTAGAATCCTAGAAGAAAAGGGTTTCCACAAGTAACGAGAAATTACTTTCTATCACTATTTTCCACTGAAAATTATATACTAGTAAATCAATTGACAAATTCCTGTAACCCGTTCTATAGGATATTTCGTTCGATGATGATAATGCTTGTTACTATACCTTTGCAATTGGATGGATTCACTTTTATTGGAGAGACTTTTTATGGAAAAGTTAACGGAAATGGTGCTTGACTAGTGTGACATAGATGTACGCAGCTATTACGTTAATATTGTACATCGCTTATTAACTATGCAAATTTTATAAGAGTCCAGAATGACTGTTTGTACTAATCAATTGAGATAGACAAAATCTTGACACACTGTAGGAAAATCCAATACACGAAAAGAAAGTAGAAAATTTCACCAAGAATCATTTGGAGATTAAATTGAAGGACCAAGTATACTTATACTATTTATTGTGAAAGACAATTTTTTCTTTGAATGATTCCAACAATAGGCCTACCATGCCGGTAATATGGCAAAGGAATAAGAAAACAACTTTTCATTATAATGTTACAATTACGTCCTCACGGTTGAACAAAAAGGTCACTAAAAGACAAATAAGGGCAATTGGTCTGAAATTTGATCCGTGGTCTTTACATGGATCCTTTATTCAACATAATTACCCAATGAAGACCCAACTAAAACATTATAGTCAATGGGTGGATTATGGGTTAGGCCTCTTTACCCGCCCTGACACTGGTTAATTTAACAAGTACACGTTATCAGTGATGTATTATAACTCAGAATTTTTTTTTTGGAAAAGAAACAGAGTAAGAGTTGTTCCGAATGATATTTTACTAAGAAATCACAGCGATAGCATTCTGCACCTTGCTGTCAACTTATTTTCGAAAACTTGGTAGCCTTAAAACAGTCTGCTGTTGTCCAGAAAAGGGCCCAATTATCTCCTTTACCTTATAATGCCTACAGTTAACACTCAGTCTACTCCTACTTCTCAAATAATTAATTGGACACGTGAATAATTGTATTTCTGCATAAACTGAAAATGGAAAGCAATAGTGGTATCACATGATAGCAACTTCCAAATAACTGCTTTGAAAGCACCTGATTAGCTGACGACACTTCAAACGACAGCTCACCTTTAAAGAGGTTTAACACGTGAACTAATAAATGAAACAAACGTATTTTAAGATTATGTTCATTGAAGGGTTGGGTAGAGCTCTCGGCTAGCACGCTGTTGGCCCAGCGTTCGACTCTCCGACCGGCCAATGAAGAATTAGAGGAATTTATTTCTGGTGATAGAAATTCATTTCTCGTCATAATGTGGTTCGGATTCCACAATAAGCTGTAGGTCTCGTTGCTAGGTAACCAGTTGGTTCTTAGCCACGTAAAATAAATCTAATCCTTCGGGCCAGCCCTAGGAGAGCTGTTAATCAGCTCAGTGGTCTGGTTAAACTAAGATATACTTTATCAGCTTGTGAAGCCAGTCAGGACGTCATATGTTTACGTCACGTATAACTTTATTCAGAATTATGAATATACTTTTTCTAATATAAGTAATAAAAATGGTGCTTAATTAATATCTTTCTTAAATGCAAAAAAAAACGTTATTCGAAAAACACCAGGAAAAAAAAATAATCTCATGTGAAATTTACATTACTGGTATGCTGAAAAACGATTCCGAATGGAGATAACTGTAATTTCTGAATGAGAGAGGAGAGAGAAGAGAGGATGGACATCTGGCCTTCGACTGCTGAATACTGTGTTACTGATTAAAACTCCGAATTTTCTATCCAAAAATTCAAATTAAAATGGTCTATTAGTAGACATGACTTCATACTTATCTCTCGGTTTCGTCGATAAAACCACCCTCCTAAAATGACTTGAGATAAACATTCAAATACGCGTCACTGGAGAAGGCTATAGGATGAGAATAGTCCACTTACAGGATACAAAGAGAATTTAAAATAAAAACTAGCACTCCAGAAAGGACAAAAACAGGGCTCCCATAATTTTTTCAAGCTGTTCTTCTGTCGGCAGAGAGAGAGATATATAGAGAGATATAGAGAGAGAGAGAGAGAGAGAGATATAGATATCATATATTCATATATATTTACGCTAAAGATATGATATTCCTTCGATGTGATAAATATAAAACTTTACCAATTCGATTTATTAGAGGCATATGTGTTTGGAAATATGAGCGAAAGTTAAGCCTTGAATTCAGCTGATGTATTTTATAACAATAAAAATGTCAGCGAATATGAACAACGTATATCTATTCAGGCCAAGTCTATTATTATTATTATTATTATTATTATTATTATTATTATTATTATTATTATTATCATTATTATTATTATTATTATTATTATTATTATTAAAATAGTTTAACCAGACTACTGAGCAGATTAACAGCTCTTAAACGGCTGGCCCGAAGGATTAGAGTGAAATGGAGTACCATGTCTAACCCATAGGCTAAGCACTGAGACTAAATGGTGAATGAATAATGAAATTTTAAAAATATGCAAAAAAGGCATATGCTTCCATATTAGCACACATGCACACATTAAATACATTTACTCAAGTTTCCATATGTACAAAAAAAATAAATAAAACAAAACGGAGTAATAATAAAAATCAGAATAACTTCAGATTTTTAAAATTCGATCCAACTCTAAAACCTGGTGACCTTAACAAAAGAACAACAAAGAATCCACATCACAGTAAACATTGCAACTGACACGAAAATTGCGAACACTACAGGCACTCAGCTTCAAAACAATCCAGGATTTTAAGGAGATCCAAGAGAGAGAATTGTACTATTATGTTTAGCTTCATGCCTCCACCAGCGGGAGCAATCGAGATTAGGAAGAGACGAAAAAATGTAAACAAAGCAACAAAGCTAAATTTAGCAGAAGGAAATGTGATAAAAATTAACTCAGATATGTGCACATGAATAACTATATTTTAGTTTCAAGGACATTGATAAGACACATAATATATCTCTGCAAAGTGTATATTTGATGGTAAGGTCTTAGCTCGAGAGAGAGAGAGAGAGAGAGAGAGAGAGAGAAGAGAGAGAGAGAGAGACTCTGAGCCAGTAATATCGAGATTGCCTCATAAGAATGCCAGTGGACCTTAGTGAACAAGCAACATCGCCAACAGCCGCAATCACTTGTTGGAAGCAGCAATAAGGAAGCATACTTTCGATAAATAAACTAGGTTTAAAACGGTTCAAAAAGTTATTTTACTGTCAATGGAAAAAAGTAATTTAAAATTACATAGTTGATGAATAGTCAAAAACAAGGCAGAGAAGGGCCTTATCATTTTTAATCAAGCAGCTTCAACGCATTGTGATGTAAGTTCATTGATTAGTTTTGTAAAAATTGTAAAATGTATATTTTATTTGCATAGAAATAAAATAGGAGCACTGACAAACCTCCTTGCAATGATTCAAATTGTATCAATCAATCGGTGTTTGATTTTACTTTTGACATCAAAAATGGATATGAACAATATGATATCGATGAAACCAGAAGGAAATTACTGGTTTAGAAAAAACGAATCCGAATGGAGATAACTTTAATTTTCTGAACGTGCGAAGGGTAAACGGAAACATCAAGCCCTTGAAAGCGACCTCAAATACCTTGTTACTGATTAACCTTCACAATCTTAGCTATTAAACTTGTTCAAGGAACACTAAAACTGAACCCTTGACACAAAGTAAAACCACCCTCCAATAAAACTGACTTGAGATAAGCTTCATTTTACGTAAATTTCTTACATGCTTTTCCTTATAGAATGAGAGAGATAGTCCACTTAGAAGAAAAGACTGGGTAAATAACTGATCCAAGGAATAAAAGTAGGGCTCCTTTAATTTTTTCACGCTGCTCTTCTGTCATGCAGAGCAGAGAGAGAGAGAGAGAGACGAGAGAGAGAGAGAGAGAGAGAACATTATGTATATTTACGCTAAATGCCATGCTATTTCTTTATTGATAAATAGACATCAATATGACAATCTAAGAAATCGATTTATTACAGATCAAGATTGCACTTGGAAATAAAACATAAACGCTAAATCATTGCATTCAGCTGAAAAATTACTATACCAACAGGTCAGCTTGTCAAATGAGATAACAGGCTAACCTAACGTTAGGAAAGATGTGCGATATTCCTCATAAGAATGCCAGTGGCAACGTTAGAAATTACAGCTAAACAAAACTGACCTTCAATTACTTAAATGGATAAAAAGTAAACAGGCCGATACCTATCAATGTAAATAAAATAGGATTTAAACCCAAGAGAATTCACAAGTCTTATATGTTTTAATTTAAAACATAACTAGATGAATAGTAAAAATTAATGTATGATATATATTTATATATAATGTTATTTATGTAAATATATTATGATGTATATAACATTATATACTGTAAGAATTGTAAATGCATATTTATACTATTAAAAGAAATAAAATTTATACTGGCAAATCCATATATTGTAATCCTATCGTATTATCCTCATTATCGTTTTATCTATCTATTTCTTCTATTGTATATTCAAATGGAATTAAAAATATAAATCTCTACAAAAGAGAGAGACATTCATTTACCAGTCATACAAAGGAAATAAGAATGAAACCATTGGCTTTATGAGTTTCCAAAAATCTAAACACTTACAGGTTGAGCGACTGCAAAATAAAAGTAGATTCCTTAAAACATCACAAACAAGATCAAAGATTGATATTTTGAACAAAAACTTCCAACACTTTAAACACAAAGGGAAGACTATTTAGACTGGGTTGGAAGTAATCCGAACTTTCTTCATTTTACGTACCACATGCAACTGTTCCACTGAAATTGTGCCTGTGGCTGATTTATGAAGAGTGAGACAGGCAGCAACTCCATCCAAACGAATAAAAGCATGAGATTCATTTAGGGAATGTCACGTTTGCGAGTAATCGTAACATTTTCGCAAACTAGCTTGCGAAGAATTGATTAGCCCCATAAATCCAATATTTATCAAATTAATAATACTTCTAAAATGTTATTAACAACAAAACATGTGTCAAGGATATTAAACGACCCTGAAAGTGTTTATATTTATTAAATGTAAAATTACTGACTAAAAGTTAAACATAAACATCAAGAGATATGCTTGAGTATCAAATATAAAATATAGCAAAGAAAGAGGATGAGTCTAACCTGAACATTAAGGATAAAGCCTTTTTTAAAATACTAGCAGGTGGACAAAAAAGAGGCAGCTAAAAAACCCTTTCTGCCGAATTAACACAGAACATTGACAGGCTATCCTACTTTTTAAATGTAAAATGAAACTAGAAGGAGGTCAGGTTAAACCCATGAGAATAGTCAAGTGTTTAATTTATTCAAATGAACGAAATAACATGACAAGAAAAACACACGCAAAACATACACACACAGGTTTATTTTTATCAAAAATGGAAAAATAAAACAAAGAGGCAGGTTTAACTTCCAGCACTCAACAAGTGAAAGGAGAATTAAAACCAAATGCTGACAAGGAAAACCTATACCAACTCACAGGTAATTCATGCAAACTAAAATAAAAAAAAAAAAACACAAAGGATCACAAAAGATGATATAAAGACAAGTTTATCCATATTAAAAAAATAAATGAAAATATCAGAGTGGGCTGTAAAAACAAGTTAAAACAAAGAAATGTTTATTTATTAAATGTAATAAACTTCTGGAACAAGGATGCAGGGTGAGAGACGAAATAAAGACAAACGTTTAAAAATCAGCTTCTAAAATTTGAGGGAAATGTCAGGCAAAGGATGAAATCGAAAGTGCTACATTTTTATGATTATAAAATGTTGCAAGAGAGGCAGGGCAAAAGATGAAATACTGACAAGGCAATATTTATTAAATATGAAATATTACAAGAAAGAGGCAGAAGAAACGCCGGAAAATATTTATTTTCATTAAATGTAATGTTTAAAAGGATACAGGGGAAAAGATGAAATAGAGAGTGTTTATTTTTACAAATGTAAAATGACAAGAAAAGGCAGGGTAAAAGATGAAATAAAGATGTGTTATTTTTATTAAATGTAAAATGCTGACTAGAAAGGGAGGTAAAAGATGAAATAAAGACAAGTTTATTTTTATTAAATAAAATGCTGACAAGAAAGAGGCAGGGTAAAAAAGATGAAATAAAGACAAGTGTTTATTTTTAATCCAATGTAAATGCTGACTAGAAAGAGGCAGGGCAAAAGATGAAATAAAGACAAGTGTTTGGCTTTTTATTAATATAAAATGTTGATCAAGAAAGAGGCAAAAGATGAAAGAAAGACAAGTTTATTTTCATTAAATGTAAAATGTTGACAAGAAAGAGGCAGGGTAAAAAGATAAATAAAGACAAGTGTTTTTTTATCAAATGTAAATGCTGACAAGAAAGAGTGGGTAAAAGATGTAAATAAAGACAAGTGTTCTTTTTATTAAATGTAAAATATTGACTAGAAAGAGGCAGGGTAAAGATGAAATAAAGACAAGTGTTTATTTTTTATTAAATGTAAATGTTGGACTAGAAGGAGGCAGGGTAAAAGATGAAATAAAGAGAAAGTGTTTATTTTGATTAAATGTAAAATGCTGACTAGAAAGAGTGCAGAGTAAAAGATGAAATAAAGACAAGAAGAGAAAAAAGACAATAAGAAAACATGGAGGATCACAAACAACCCCTGGTAAGAAACTTTATTTCAATTCACATTATAAACTGCAATGACCTCTCCTCCTAAAACGAATTACAAGGCAAGGGATCTATTCAGAAAGAAACAGATTCTTGTAATGCTTGACTTAATGTGCATTTGAGTGTGTGTGTGTGTGTGTGTGTGTGTGTGTGTGAGAGAGAGATGTGTCATTTAAATTTCAGAGAGAGAGAAAGATTTAAATTTACAAGAATCTGCCTTGGAAATAACGTTGTCATGATAAATTATTGCCAAAGAAGCAGGGTCTTCAAATAGGATCTATTAATAGGGACAACAGCACACCCGCATAGTGTTTACTCGTCAAAAGTATAAAGGGCAATGATTTGCAACCTCTGTATTACTATGGTGAACAGCCAAAGAGCGAATCCAATCTCCAGTCTTCGGGTTCTCAGTGCACCTGGATATTGTTGTACAAATAATAAGTGAACGGACATTCAAAATGAAATGTCTCAACCTTTCATGAGAAGCGACTTATGAATGAAAATCATTTTAACAACGCTATATGTAATAAAATATAAAATATATCGTCAAAGGACTCAAATTTATAGTGTTCTCATTGATGTGTTTATAAAATAAAATAAAAAGTGCAAAGAATATCTACATACTGCAGTTCTATGAAATCATCAGTTTTTCACTTAGCTTTCTTTTCTTTTTGGGAGAGGGAATATGATATTCTGACTTCTCGATTTATTGCATTACTTTCAACCCTGTTGGAGCTTTCAAACCTTTCTGTCGTTTTGGTTGCCATTATTACAACGATTACTATCGTTTTTCCCCAAACTTTGGCGCACCATTTTCCTCGTCTAAAATCCATAATCGCACCCCATAAATATTCACAAGATGCAAATGGCATCACGGCTAAATAGAAGTCGTGATAAAAAAAAAAAAAAACTCTCAACGTTTTCGGACGAGTGAACAAAAAACATCGAAAACCAATTCTTGGGCAGGACAGCGATTCTCACGACTCCGATAACATACAATTTTTACCACTTTCTTCGAAAATGCTAAGCTTGCAATGGCTGCAAAGGTTGAAGTGTCACTGATTCTTGTACATCGCCCCATTCTTGTAATTTATGGTCGGTTTTAGCACTTAACATTTTATCTTCTTCACAACTATCTTGTTTATCTTTGCGAGTCTCCCCGTCTTCCCAAATGACTCCACTTCTGGTTTTTCTGGTATTTTTATTTGTCTTAATTTGTTTTCTTATTTTGGACTCATATGTATCTTTAATCATAGCCTAAGCTTTTAATTTTTTGTTTATGCCTAGATGATCTAGTGGCGGTTCTCAAATATTTGGTATCGTTACCCGGCAGTGGTGTGATAGATCACCATTACCCCCTACCCCATTCCTCTTCAGTTATGTGAAGTTATAATATAAAGGAAAGAAAATATTGGTATGCTGACTTTAATATCTATGGGTGAATTAATTTTACTTTTACTCAAGTCTTAAATAAATAAAGAATTTAGATTTTAGACATGCCTTAGACAAAATTTAAATGGTAAAGCATTGTCTGGCTATTACAAATTGGAATTAAAGTGCCTGTTGCCCTCAGACACGGCTGTCTTATTTCACGTGGGGGTAATTCTTCATCTAATGTTTGAGCACCACTGATCTAGTGCCCTTCCGAATATTTTTGCAAAATTCACAGACATTTTTATGGTAACGTCTTATCCACAGCCACATCTTTCCCATATGTTAAAGAATCTACCAGAATTTACCTTGTTTGTTCATCGACTTTAACACAATGCTTTCGCTCTTTCTAAATGCTGGCATCAACTGGATATCTTACAAATAGTGTCTATTTTAATTTTATGTGCTTGAACCTTACCTTCAACAATTGTTTCAACTCAGTAATGAGCAAGGAGATAAATAAACAACCCAAAGAAGAATTAGATCGTGGGTAAAACTATTCGTAAGGAATTTGAGCTGCCTGTGAGGACAGAGATATTTATAGGGCATGTATTTCAAACTAGGAAGGAAAGAGTTCCTGGAAAATACTGAACACGAACATAATTATTTAGTTTTGAAGGGAATGCGAAAAGGATTTTTGGATTTGATGGAAAAACATAGAATCATAATGTAATGCATACACACACACACACACACACACACATTTATATATATATATATATATATATATATATATATATATATATATATATATATATATATATATATATATATATATATATATACTGTATATATACTGTATATATGGCAAAAAATTATTTTAGCATACCTTGAAAAAGTGAATCGTATGGGTTTTGGAGGAGAGATCTAGAGTCGAGTGGTTCAAGTGGAAAAGTTCTTAATAACTGACATAGACTCATGTAGAGTATGTATGGTATAGCCAAGGTCCAAGGTTTATATTAATCTTTGGTTTAACAAAACTTCGTTGCGACCACTAATGTTTCAGTAATGAAGCTTAAGTGCATGTGTTAGGGTATGCAAAAAAAGCATATCTTAGTTTAACCAGACCACTGGTGCTGATTAACAGCTCTCTTAGGCTGGGCCCGAAGGATTAGACTTATTTGATGGCTAAGAACCAATTGGTTACCTAGCAACGGGACTCTACAGCTATTGTGGAATCCGGGAACCACATTATAGGAGAAATGAATTTATCACCAGAAATAAATTCTCTAATTCTTCATTGGCTGCCGGAGTGCTCATGGCAACTCTACCGACTCATCCAACGAGGAACTGTTAGGTATGCAGACAAGTGAGAGTGATTTGTGCGACTGGGAAACGATGTCCAGCAAAGTACTGATTCAGGCTGAAAGAGTGGGGATAAACATGCAGTCGTGAGTGGTGTGTAAACTGGCTGATGTTTGCTGTGTTCATGAAGACGATCTTCGGAGACTGATGGAAAATAAAGCGTTTGAAACCTGTAAACTATTATTATAGTATTCATACGACACAGGAAATACGATTTTGATAGTTTTAAAAAGAATAAAACTGGTCAAATCATGCTGAAACTTTTTCACCGGATGCTGATAAAAACCCTCATAATTAACAATTTGTTTTAAAAAAATGACTCCACAATCAACTCAAAACTATGCAATGGCGGAAGTGAATGTAATTAAGGTAGACCTATGCTTAAAAGTAAACTGAAACCATGAAAGCCCCGTTCATCTTCATGACTGCTGTTATTATTATCTGTGAACGTCATAAAACGAAAGTTCATAATAACCTTTATATAAATGTGACCAGATATTTTCGATACAGTTAAAGCTTTTTTTCAGAGAGAGTAAAGTCAATATATACAACTTATTAAAAAATAAGTAGATTTACGAATAAGCCAGAAAAACACACTTCTGAATAAAACCCAAATCTCAGACAGACAAGAAGTTGCTACTTTTAGTTGCCGCAGACGATCTCAAAGCATTTAACAAAATCGCGTCAAACAAGGCGCCCGTAGTTCAAAAGTCATTAGCTCAGGAATCCTCCAGAAGAATTTCAGACAAAGTATTTCGCATCATTACAGGCGGATCATCCTTTATTTTATTTCTCTGTCTGTCTCTGTCTCTGCCTCTGTCTGTCTGTCTGCCTCTCTCTCTCTCTCTGTCACAGAGAATTTCTCTATTCTCACTCTCATCATGGGGGAACTTGACAATTGCGTTAGCAACGTTGAGACCAGGAAGCACATGGCAGCATTTGCTTAGAATACTTTACTAAGATATTACGAGATTGGCAGAAGTTCCCTTAGCTGGAAACACCATACGATTGCAGTTAACTGTTCCTACATTCAGGAGGAGGGTAGAAAAACGACGGTCAAGTTGTTCACCCGTCATCATTTCATTCCTCGCGCAAGAGAGAGAGAGAGAGAGAGAGAGAGAGAGAGAGAGAGAGAGAGAGAGAGAGAGAGAGAGAGACTTGAACTCAGCTAACCGGGGTAAAACGACTGCAACTGAAAAGCCTACTCTGCATGCGTTAAAACCATCTGAATCCGAGCATCAAGACGAGCAACAAAACAAAAGCGACACAGAATAAACAACAAAACAATCGCCGAAATCCAATTAATGCATTGGAAAAAGGTCCATCCAATCACGCAATGTGCTGCCCATGGCAACAGCTTCCGCCATCATTTTTCAATCAATCAGCTCTAGAGGCATCATGACAAAGAATAAAATCGTGAATGGGTCAAGGTATTTGTGACGGTTATTTATAACTCCAATAACCATTCCTCATGTATAAAAGACATTTTCACACAAGTTAATTTTTTATGGGATTTAAAAGTAGGCTATATCTACTGTATATACCAGCCTCTACTGGTGCTGTTTCAGCAGTTTGTATATTTTTTCAATCCTTTCAAAAAGCTAATAATTAACGAGTCCACATATTTCGTGATTCGACGCTAAATGATTGACGTTGTCGCTGATCTGAACATAAATTTAGAACTTAACGTCCAGAAAATTTTGCTGAATGTAGTATCATAAAATTCGAGAATGCAAATGCCGTGAAAACGATAATAATCTGTTACGACTGACGACTGTATATAAACAGCATAACGACACGTGCACTTTACGTTATTTTTAGTCGAGGCAAAAGCAAGCATTATAGGATTGAAAGCAAATAATAGGCGCACCAGATGTACTATTGTTTAGCTTCATCCTCTACATAGTAAATCAATCTGCTTCCCCTACCTATAAATTAACTTATCTATCCCACCGCCATCCGTCATATTTAATTTCCTTTCTGGCTTCATAAACAATTTAGTTCACAATATAAAAACAGCCATAAAAACACCACAGCCTTGCCTCATTCAGCCCCTGAGATCAGAATTTCTGCAGTCTCGTGTATCAACCCTTCTATCATCTCTTACCCAATTATACATCAAAATGCTACTTGCAGTCATGCATGAAAACACTTATTCCATCATCAAGGCATACATTTTTGCCAAAATTCATGTCCCTATTGCACGATTTTCACTATCGTACTCCTAGATGGCTGAGCCTTCAATCACTTGTTGCAAGTCTTTTGGAAAGTCGAATCTCTGATTATAGTCAAGAATATGAAAAAATGCGCTGCACATACTCTATTATAAAGTCATGAATAGATTCCTATGATTTATATGAAACTGCCACATCATGCCTAAAGTGTATTTCGCCAAAAGATTACAGGGAATGCAATATTAATGGACAGGAAAAGTATCAGGAAATACTAGTATCAGTAATTATGGTTTGTACTCATTTTTTCTTTTCCTTCACCGCGTCATTTGAATCCCATACATACCTGGAGAAAGATGGGGAGTTTCCAAAGCAAACAAATGTCTCAGAACCTTTGTGATGACTTCCCTTATGTCTGAGGGAGCTTTGAGATATGTTCGCTTGAGAAACGAAAAATTTTTCCAAGTGAGGATGGGAACAATGAAGGAAGACAAAATAACAAAAAAAAACTGGGCTGAGGAACGATAAACCGTCATAATCTTGGGAAAGTGCAACCACTTACCTTAAATGCTCAATGGAACGCGTTAAATAAAATTAAAAATTTTCAGACATGAAATAGACGCTCCCTTTTTCAAATTACAGTGATATACAAATATGATATTATGCAATTCCCTTATTCAAGAATAAACACTTGAAAAAACACCATTAATGATCTAACGAGCACATCTGGTGCTCTAATAAAGAATTAAAATCTTCATCCCATGAACCAGCAAATGTTGATTACAGTTAATTAAAGCAATAATTATCGTACGTACCACTTCAAGAAGAAAAACGAAGGAACTGAAATAAAAAGCTTTAAATTAGATGGGAACGCCGAATGACCATGCAGACATTTCAAAAAATGGTGTACATGCTTAAAACACTCTTTAAAATGAATAATTATCAACGGAGATCAAATAGTGAAGAAAAACGGGCTGAAAATGTACGAAAAAATATTCATCTCAAAGTAAGGGGACGCTCAGTTGATGTACTAAGGAAATGCATCTAAAATGTAATGTGACTGAGCCCGAACAGCTTGGGGAGAAAGCCAAGTCTGGGAATCTACTAAGACAAAGAAAACTGAGCTCATTTTGTTAACAAGTGTGCCTATTGTTCTCTAATTGCACGCTCTACATGTCCCTATTATTCAGAAAAAGGAAAACTGTTCTTGAGTTTCAGTACTTTGAATTTTTCCGCAATTCTCAATGCATGATTTATAACTAACTCGTGTTCAGAAGGATGGGGACGGGCTGAGAAAGAAAAAGATGGAAAAGGGCAAAACGCCAGAAGAAGGAAAATGAGCTGAGAAAGAAAGCGAGATGGGCAACGAAAGCGCTAGGTGGAAATGGGCTGAGAAAGAAAAGTTTATATGAGATGGGCAACTTGGAAGCGCCAGAAGAAGGAAAAATGGGCTGAGAAAGAAAAGCTTTAAATGAGATGTGCAACGGAAACGCCAGAAGGAGAAAACGGGCTGAAAAGAAAAAGCTTTAATGAGATGGGCAACGGAAACGCTAAGAAGGAAAATGGGTTGAGAAAGAAAGTAATGAGATGGGTATCGCCAGAAGAAGAAAAATGCTGAGAAAGAAAAGCTTTAAATGAGATAACGGAAAGCCAGAAGAAGGAAATGGTCAAAGGTGGCCTCCACCAAGATGGGCAATGCAAAGGAAGTCTCTTATCGAAACGCGATAGATGGGCTTTAACGCAAGAAGAGGTACAAAACAACGAAGAGTCGAAGAATAAATGAAATTTAAAATTCTAAATTGGAGATTAAGAAGAAAATGTTGAGAAAGAAAAGAGAGAGAGAGAGCAAGGAAAAGAGAGAAGGAAAGAGGCTGAGAAAGAAAATATTTTCCTGAGATTATATAAAATAGAGAACTTTAAAGATGCCTTAAACAGTGTTTTATAAGTCAGATGGGCAAATGCGTATTCCTTTTCAGAATATATATATATATATATATATATATATATATATATATAAACGCAGAAGGAAAATGGCTGAGAAAGAAAAGCTTTTATGATAGCACTGAAATGCCAGAAGAAGGAAAATGGGTTGAGAAAGAGAAAGCTTTATATGAGATGGGCAACGAAACGAAGAAGGAAATACAGAAAGAAAAAGCTTTATATGAGATGGGCAATGGAACAGAAGAAGGAAAATGGGCTGAGAAAGAAAGCATATGAGATGGGCAACGGAAACGCTGAAGAAGGAAAATGGCTGAGAAAGAAAAGCTTTATATGAGATGGGCAGCGGAAACTAGAAGAAGGAAAATGGGCTGAGAAAGAAAAGCTTTATATGAGATGGGTAACGTGAAACGCAGAAGAAGGAAATGGCTGAGAAAGAAAAGCTTTTATATGAGATGGGCAACGAAACGCCCAGAAGAAGGAAAAATGGGTTGAGAAAGAAAAGCTTTATATAGGAGATGGGCTTGAAACGCCAGAAGAGGAAAATGGGCTGAGAAAGAAAAGTTTTATATGAGATGGGCAATGGAAACGCCATGAAGAAGGGAAAATGGGCTGAGAAAGAAAGCTTTATAGAGATGGGCAACGGAAACGCATAGAAGAAGGAAAATGGGCTGAGAAAGAAAAGCTTTATATGGATATGGGCAACGGAAACGCTAGAAGAAGGAAAATGGGGCTGAGAAAGAAAAAGTTTATATCGGATGGGCAATGGAAACGCCAGAAG
Organism: Macrobrachium rosenbergii; assembly: GCF_040412425.1. Lineage (NCBI taxonomy): Eukaryota > Metazoa > Arthropoda > Malacostraca > Decapoda > Palaemonidae > Macrobrachium > Macrobrachium rosenbergii. The sequence goes on along the minus strand of NC_089752.1, from coordinate 46,848,892 downwards.
AAGGAAAATGGGCTGAGAAAGAAAAGCTAAATGAGATGGGCAACGGAAGCACCAGAGGAAGGAAAATGGGCTGAGAAGAAAGTGCTTTATATGAGATGGGTAGCGGAAACGCAGAAGAAGGAAAATGGGCTGAGAAAGAAAAGCTTTATATGAGATGGGCAACGGAAACGCCAGAAGAAGGAAAATGGGCTGAGAAAGAAAAGCTTTATATGAGATGGGCAACGGAAACGCCAGAAGAAGGAAAATGGGCTGAGAAAGAAAAGCTTTATATGAGATGGGCAACGGAAACGCCAGAAGAAGGAAAATGGGCTGAGAAAGAAAAGCTTTATATGAGATGGGCAACGGAAACGCCAGAAGAAGGAAAATGGGCTGAGAAAGAAAAGCTTTAAATGAGATGGGCAACGGAAGCACCAGAGGAAGGAAAATGGGCTGAGAAGAAAAGCTTTAAATGAGATGTGCAACAGAAACGCCAGAAGAAGGAAAATGGTCAAATAAATCAACTCCACCAAAGAGCTGACAATGCAAAGGGAAAGATAATATGTATCTCTGAAAACTCGACTACATACTTTTGCCGTAAGAGGGGTACAAAGCCAACGAAAATTCTCTTATCGGAAATTTATAATTCGAAAATCGGGAGATTAAGTGAGTGAGAGAGAGAGAGAGAGAGAGAGAGAGAGAGAGAGAGAGAGAGAGAGAGAGAGAGAGAGAGTAAAATATAGTGCCTAATTTATATGGAATACAGAAGTTTTAAGATGCCTAAAACAATGTTGTATAACTAATTGCACGAAGGCGTGTTTCTTTTCACTATGAACGGTACATATATATATATATATATATATATATATATATATATATATATATATATATATATATATATATATATATATATATATATATATATATATATATATACACGTATGTATTTCTGATTCACACCAGGAACGAACCCTGGTCTCGACGGAAAAACCTCAGGTATGAGTACTAAGGTTCCAACTTTTTTTTTTTTATGGCCTTGGTAAGTCGCTACTACCTTTGACCTGTTACCTGTTCTCCGGGAGACCGAGGTTCGTTCCTGGTATGAGTCAGAAATTATTTCTGTGAAACATTGCTTTTGTGTTCATTATTTCCAATTATATATATATATATATATATATATATATATTATATATATATATATATATATATATATATATATATATATATATATATATATATATATATAATCATATATATAATATTATATATATATATTATATATATATATATATATATATATATATATATATATATATATATATATATATGTATATATATATATTTATATATTTATATATATTCATTAAAAGCAATTGCTTTAATGGCATTAGTGGGTTTGTTGCAGGAATCTTCATAACGTGGCAAATTTTTGCCATTCTCAACCTATTTATTTTCCCCATGTGGAGAGAAAGTACTTAAGTGACCTTGAGACCTGAGTAGTGATAGGTCGAGGGATTAAAAGCTGAACCATTTTGGATTGAAGCTTTGGGTACAGAGCGCATGTAAGACAGAGTAAAACTGTGAATATGTAGTTACCGTAAATAAATATTGAATACAATAAAATTTGTTTTTAGTATTTACTTTAATTTGTACTTATAATGAAATATAATCTTATTTCTAAGATATGTAAGATTTTATTGTGATGCATATAATGGCCCTTTCCCCGCAATATGACAGTTCTTCATTGGGTGGGTGGGTAGAGCTTTCGGCTAGCACGCTGTTGGCCCAGCGTTCGACTCTCCGACCGGCCAATGAAGAATTAGAGGAATTTATTTCTGGTGATAGAAATTAATTTCTCGTCATAATGTGGTTCGGATTCCACAATAAGTTGTAGGTCCCGTTGCTAGGTAACCAGTTGGTTCTTAGCCACGTAAAATAAATCTAATCCCTCGGGCCAGCCCTAAGAGAGCTGTTAATCAGCTCAGTGGTCTGGTTAAACGAAGATATACTTTAACTTTTTTTCCCGCAATATGATGCTCTAGCACATAACTACTGATTCGCTTTCTTCATTTTACTGCCAGCATTCACACCATATTTCCATAAAAGATCACTAGCATGTTGCTACTACTGTATAGTACAGTGGTTCTCAAACTGTGGGTAATTACCCCCGTGAGGGTAATGAAGCCTTTTCTAGGAGGTAACGAGGCACTTTAATTCCAATTTGTACTAAAAGGAACAATGCTTTAATTTTAATTTTTTGTCAAAGGAATGATGTCTAAAATCTAAATTCTTTATTTCTTAAGACTTGAGTAAAAGTAAAATTAATTTCTTACATATAAGATGCATTAAAAATTAAGCATTCCAATATTTTTTCTTTCCTTTATATTATAACTTCACATAACTGAAGAGGAATGATGTAGGGGTAATGGTGATCTATCACGCCACTGCCGGGGTCACGATACCAAAATATTTGAGGACCACTGCTATAGTAGGACCCCTGTGACATCTCAGCGCAAAGAAACGTACTTAAAGTGATTTCCACGTTATTAACACTGTGATAAATCTCATATATACGAACTGATTATCATTATCTACTTGGAAATGTTATTTATAAAGGTAAACATATTGAGCTCTCTCTCTCTCTCTCTCTCTCTCTCTCTCTCTCTCTCAGCGAGAGGATGGTGACCGGCAGAACTCGTTTTACCTTGTACGGCTGGGTGGCATTATCCCGAGATGTACCCGAGTACCAGGACCTTTCCCCTGAAAAAGCGGGACGCCAGATCTTAAAAACTAACCGTAGAATTTTCTAGAGAATAATTTCATTATGTTTCACACACCCAAATTTCTACCGGGTTACCCAATAGTCTAAACCCAACCTAACCTAACCTAACCTAACATAGGGGCATGGCAAAAAAAAAAAAAAAACCGTAGCTGGTGCAATACTAGCATAGGCCTACATCCCAGGAATTTGCGGCCGGTTGCCTTCAGACATTCTTCAGTGTTGCGTTTTCAAGTTTGTGAGGATTTAAGCGGGGTTTTTTATTAGCTCGTGATGGCATTAAATCATTTGAGCTTCTACCAGCTCTTACACAATTTTCTTAATAGATTAAACAGTCTGGTTTCAATCAAGGGAATAAAGGTAACAACCCACCTATTACCACATACTCCGATTTTAGTGTACATTAATCCCTATAAATTTAAAACTACTCTTAAACTATTTCCAATATATATGGAGAAGCTTCTAACAATTCTCTACATTTCCATCAAATGTAAATAGAAGAAAATCACTTCTGAATAGCATTCCCATTATGACGTAACATGTACCATACATAAGCTACCTTACTCGTGTACGGGCTTGAACAATATTGAGAATAGCTTAAGGCTACTGGCATAAAATATGATACGTGAAATGGCAACTGCAATTAAAGGTCCATCCTTTGTATAACCCACGCATATACATGCCCTTCTAACCAAGAACAAAACACTAAGCCTACTTATTTCTCCTATTCAACGAACCTTCCTCTCCTTGCGTCTGCTTCTCTAGTCAAATGCCCAAAGACCGAATAATGACGTCGTGCCCACTAACCACTGTACTTTGTTAGTTCAAAACTCATATTCAGAAGGTCACACTATCCCGTTTTATTGTCACCAATAATTACAAAAGTAATACCCTAGCTCTTATGTCAGGTTGCAATTACTATATGCCTGACCCAAGATAATTCGTGAATAAATTAGTCTACGAGATGGGCCTATTTAGCATATTGTAATACCTCAAAAAATAAATCACAACGAAAAAGGAAGCGTTTATCCTAACACTTAACGTGAGGATAATTATAAAATAATAAAAGAAACAAAACTTGACACTATATCGGTTTCCCGACGATCAGCGAAGGTTTCCATATAATGCAGCCTGGGTCTACAAACGCTCGTCCTACCATCTCTTCACAGTGCTTCTGATGTTTATATTGTTTACGTGCAAACTATTTGGTTCGCTTTCTATATCGTCAGATATTTTGCTATGTATATAGACCTATTGTTTGTAAACACGGTTAAGGACGGAAAATTGGCCGTTGGGTAAGTATTCAACTGGCACGCTCGCAACACTGTACAATAGAACACAGATTTAGTAGTGACCCTCGTGCAGACGATACAAAATGGTGTGCCTAGACATTGTGGGAGATACAACAAGTGGTTTTATGCGTGATGGAAAATATTTAAAGAAAACGGTATTGCCTTATGGGTAACATGGCATAGTGTCATCACTACTACCTTGGTGAACGACAATTATCTAGAATTTTGTAAATTAATCAGGATTATATTTACGCACTTCTAGTTTTTCTTTATGCTGAACTACACCTGTGGGAAAAAGTAGTGGCTTTTTATTGCATTTTTTATCAAAAGTAATTTTTGCCGTCTTGCTTATTGAAATGGTAATAACCTTCCTACTTGTCAAAATTCTCGAGTATTTAGTTTCATAGGTAGCACAAGGCAATTCATACTTTCCCTGGAAAATAGAGATAAACTACCACTATTCGTGCACAGATCACTGCAGATTTCTACTATACGCTCTGCATATAGGCCTACTATAATTAGTACTTTTCCCTTGCAATACGATATGAGGCTACTCGGCATTTAAGAGTCATTCATCAACTGACAATTCTTTATATTTTTACGAATCATCCCACGATTAGTCTTCCTGCTCTGTTATTCCCCAAACACTGAAGCATATAAACTTATGAATGGTATTCCGTAGTATGAAATGCGTATTACAACGTGATAAGTAACAAACAGCCAAAGGAAATAGCAACGTATTATTCCTTTTAACATTCTACTGTATTTTTATACTAACACTGGGAATATTTACCATCATTCATTGTCATGATGTCTCAGACTCTCAAGAAACCACCAATTAGTTGCTTCACAAGGTTTTATTAACGAGACAATGCTAGTTTCACTGCATATTTAATAAGGATTAATAATCATTATTATATTATATGAAATTCAGGATGTCAAGTTAGGCAATAGGGTACTGTCGGCCATCCAGGGCTTATGACAGTGAAAAGAGGGCGTTGGAGAGCTGAATAACAAGGTAGAGAGATCCAGATGAAGTACAAGGACCTAAAGGTGCATCTGGGAGCGGGCTCCACAGTTGCACTACGAAGTAATAGTAAGAGAGGATCAACAACAACACAGAACAAGTGAAAAATACGCCGTAGTTCCTTCGGCGCAATCGAGTATTCTGTACAGCCGCTACAGGATATAATCAAGGCCACTGAAAATAGATCGATATTTCGGTGGTCTAGATATAATGCTGTATGAGCCGCGGCCCGTGAAACTTTAACCCACTGCCCGCTGGTGGCCTATCCTATATTGTTGCCAGATGCACGATTGTGGTTACCTTTAAACTTAAATAAAATAAAAACTACTAAGGCTAGAGGGCTGCAGTTTGGTATGTTTGATGACTGGAGTGTGGATGGTCAACATAGCAATTTGCGGCCGTCTAGTCTCAGTGGTTTTTAAGATCTGAGGGCGGACAGAAAAACTGCGGACAGAAAAATTGCGGACAGAATAAAGTGCGGACGGACAGACAAAGCTGGCACCATAGTTTTCTTTTACAGAAAACTAAAAAAGGGAGCAGGGATGGAGCTAAAGTAAAAGGCTAAAAAGTGGTATCTCTAAACGGTTCCTTAATTTGATTAAGTTTCCCAAGGTTCTTCCTCACCGCTCCCTATGAGCACCTGAAGGAAGATCTTTCAGCATCTGAGAATAACAAAGATTCCTAATTGCCGAAGGGTTCCAGCTATCCTGCTGACAGATTATTATCCTCGGTTGCGTCAGACGGAAATGTGGGGCAATCAAGCGACATTATATATTGTTTTAACTAATTAGTCAGTGTTTGTGTAGAAGAGAGAGAGAGAGAGAGAGAGAGAGAGAGAGAGAGAGAGAGAGAGAGAGAGAGAGAGAGACTGCTCTGACCTTCATCGAACATGAAGGTTTAGAATACACAGCGTAATTGCTAGCATTTATATTCACAATAAGGGATAATTATCACTAACATCAAAAGCAGATTACGGTACTCATGAAATGTACGCAACTCAGCGGTAATGGGACAAGAAATAAAACGAACAAAATGTTATAAAAAAAATAAAAGTATCTATGCAAAGTAACTTATTAAAGCCTGCATTTTTTATTTATAGATATTCTGCAACCTTGTTCCAAGTAGATTCCAATCTAACCTCTTATTAACTTCACTTGCCAAAATGATTAAACGGAGATGCGATCGAAGCAAACAACAATGGAGAATGTAAATTACCTTAGTTCCTCTCTCTCTCTCTCTCTCTCTCTCTCTCTCTCTCTCTCTCTCTCTCTCTCTCTCCATCAGTGTTCACGGTTTGCAGCCCTTGTAAAGGCAGAGAATAAAACGAATCTCATTCCACAAAATGTAGGCAACTACATTCCTGTTACAACTGCTGGAACTTTGAACTTTAGTGTCTCACATCTCAGACACATAAAGCAACAACAATAAAAACAACAACAAACTGCAAATATTAGGAAACTGTAAACAAAACCCAAATTAAAGTTTAACGGTAAAGCACGGTGAAAACCCCATATAGGCCACACATTTTCAGCCTTTATATTTTGACAACATTGAAAAATTTGATTTCGTCACTAAACTGAAAGGAAAAACTCCTTGAACTTTCAGGATATTGTTGACAGTATATCGAACAAACATAACTCTTATAAATTCAAAAACTTTTACCAAAGAGCTTTCAAACATTCTAATTATAACAACAGGGTTCGAGGCTTGACCTTTCAAACATGAAATCTCTTCAATCGTCGCAATTATTCCCCAAAAATTCAACTTCCACTTACAGTTTCCTTGTTATCTTACATCCACAGCTACTTGACGCAGTAATCAGCTTACGGAAGAATTAAAAACTCGGATGAGTGCATTATAACAGGGACACCGACCTGCGTTATTTATAATGATCCGTCCTTCGCCCAGGCTCACGAATCTCGTTAATGGCCAATGAACCAAAATAAATCATACATACTTCAGTCACCTCCCTGATCCACTTTGACCTGACTCAACCCCCCAACCAACCCAGCTGCATATCAGACGACTCGTAGAATTAACGAGATTTTACGTCACTGGCTTCCCTTGTGGATCTGACATTACGAGTTCTCAGTTTTCATAGGGGCAAGGTGAAGGAATTTCGTTAAAATTTTGCAAACGTATTCTTACCCATTCCCTCTTTTGTTCTGTCTCATTCCTGCTTTATTTGCTTGTCTAATTTGCCTCCTGGCTAACGGCAGCAAGAGCGTTAGATTCTCCTTGACATAGATCTCTTCCTGGAAGAAAAAGGAAGAGAAGTATTTCCCAAGAGATCCAGCATTAAACTCTTTTTAATAGTAAAAATCATAAACTGCGTCTAATCCTTTCTGTTTACAATCCGTTTGTCTCCTTACGTATTATTCTCTCTTTCTTCGTACTAGTTCCTTCCTTTAATTCTTTCTTTTGTCTCTAGCTTTGTAAGCGCTAATCTTCCAATAATGGTCGTAAACTGGTTAGGCCATTTATTCTCACTTTCTCAATATATTGCTTTATGTTCTATGCGGTCAACATGTCTGGCATCAGCGGCAAACTACTCTATTTAATATGTCAATATGTGCTCCTGCTACTATACAACCCGTCACAACAACCCCTCCTTGCCCTGTCTCCTGGTAGCGTCAGTTCCTCTTTTAGCATTTACGCAATCTGTTTTTATTTGAAAAAAAAAATAAGTTAAAAATATAACGAGAATTTCAGCTGTTGCATAAATTCCTAACCTGTTTCGACAAAGTGCATTATTTATACTATTTCACAATGATGGTCATTTATCCTGAAGGCCCACTTCCCATCACAGCCTTCTCTAATCGGTGTTTGTAACACAGTAATATTCATTGTTCTTTCACGTTAAATGGATAGGCCAGTTGCCACTCTTTGGACATCGCTTTCATGTTATTTAACAGGTATCGAGCTGGTCTGGCGTATTCTGGATGTACCCGTCCTTCTTTGCTTTAAAGCTTCGGTGTCATGAAAAAAATTAGCGCCTTTCATTTATTACCCTACTCTTGGTTCAAAGCTCGTCCACAATACACGTCGTTTACCTGCCTGGGACAGCATCGTCTTTCGGAGTGATTTTCCACGAGAGAGAGAGAGAGAGAGAGAGAGAGAGAGAGAGAGAGAGAGAGAGAGATCCTTCTCTGATAAAGGGTGTAAGATGCTATTCGAATACTTAATAAACAGAATACAACACAGCAGAAGCTGAAAAATACCAAACCAAGATAAAAAAAAAATTCCAACAATTAAAAAATTAACAAAATAAAAAAACAGACCCAAATCTGCCATGAAAATAAAATCCATAGAGAAATGAGTCTCAACGCTAATTACAAAACTGGTATCTAATAAACTATGTACGAAAATTTACCACATCGAATGTATAAGCAGTATGAAAATGGATGCATGTATTGTTAAAAATGGTGTTAACAAGCTGTTACACAATCAGATTTGCAGACGACTAACACAAAATTTGCACATTACTACAAAGAAAATTAAATTCCAATAGTTCCTAAAGCATACGAAGCTCTACAAATGGAAGGGTTGTAACTATGCTTTTGCGTAATTTGGTCAAACATAAGACGACTATCACTTAAAGATTCCATAATTTGTTAATGCCCTACTTTAATAGGTCAAGAATTACGATTTAAAGATACGACGATGAAGGTGGGGATATCTGATATGGATAAAGTAATAAAGATCAAAATAAGAGCAATTGGGAATTAGAAGGAGTTCATATATTAATCAAGAACCTTTCAAGTTTTAATAAGGTAAACTATTCACTGTTAAAAAACTATGCCAGAATTCTGCTGGATAAGAAACATTTTGAAACATTTTAGTTAAAAAAAAAACTACTTGAAAAAGAACTGATCAAGATGTAGCTCCAAACAACTTGAAATGTTGCAGCAAAATATGAATCCTTATAAGGGAAGTCGCAAGGAGCAATAACAAATTAGTTTAGGGGAAATCCTTAAACTCTCTCTCTCTCTCTCTCTCTCTCTCTCTCTCTCTCTCTCTCTCTCTCCTCATTCTGCTAACCATTGGCTTCCATGCCAGACACTTATTTTGTCTTACCATTCCATCAGCCAAGGATGAGGATAAGCGACATGCCAGGTTTAAAAGTTCTCTCTTTCACCTATATACGAGTAATTTTTATGTTGTCCTATTAACACGGCTTATCTTTTTTAAATTAATGATACCTTCTGGAAATTATATCTTTTAAAAATATGATGCAATACCGCTATCACCTATATACGAGTAATTTTTATGTTGTCCTATTAACACGGCTTATCTTTTTTAAATTAATGATACCTTCTGGAAATTATATCTTTTAAAAATATGATGCAATACCGCTATCACCTATATACGAGTAATTTTATGTTGTCCTATTAACACGGCTTATCTTTTTTAAATTAATGATACCTTCTGGAAATTATATCTTTTAAAACTATGATGCAATACCGCTATCACTGTTTTATCATTTTCAAACTCTGCACTACTGCAAAAACTAACGAGTAACAGGGTCATATATGAATAGCATCAAATAGTCCATGAACTAATTTCTTACATATTTCCTTCAACATCCTGACTAAGAACCAGTTCCTTTACCATAATTCGATATAAGTTACCTGTTCTATAACAAACTCTCTTATGACTCGCTTCAAACCACTCCGAAATAGATAACCTAAACAGGAGCAGAGGCAAGGAAAGGAAAAGGAAAAAACCCTGTGAATACATTTACATTCATATGGGCACCCTCACGCCTATTACACGCTGGAAGCAAATAGATGGAGGAATTTTACAGCCAGCGGAGTGCACCTAATCACCAGAAAACATAGTAAACCAAAAACAGCTGATATTGTGCCGCGCTGACGCTTTAATCCGAATAAGCAAGCAGCCAACTCCGGAAAAAAAATGCAATAAATCGACATCAGAGCAGATGCAAATTTCCTTCTGTATTTTTGTTTATTCGCCCTGCTGTGCATAACAACGCATCTTGTTAGTCGTGGGTAACAGCGTCCACTACAAAACCTTACATCTGATGTAAAATATCGCCCTCTAAAATAATGAAAAAAAAAACGTAAAAACTCACGTGCTATTCTTTAAATATTATACCAGTTGAAACAAATGACAATGACCAAAATTGTGAAAATGTTTCAGTAAATAATGTTTGCTATAAAAAAAAAAGTTCTTACACACAAAACACGACCAGTGAAAGGCTTCAAATTATGTTTCTGAAAGAATGTTCTAATGACCTTGGGTTACCTTACTCTTACATATTTTAACCTTTAAATAATTCTTCAGGTAATGTACCTATTTATTGCATTCTGTCATTTCAAGGAACATTTGACAAGAAACTATCCATTATCGTAAGTCGACAGTTTAATATCATTACAATTCAAATAAAACAACGCAAAATTACATCAAGAAATAAACTTGAAATATCAATAACCTCGAAAAGGTACAGAAGTGCTACGCATTCTCATATTTGAAACAAAAATATTTAGAAACCTGTCCGCTAACAAGAAAGAGCTGCATGGACCTCATCGGAGAGAATGTGCCAGGGTATGCTGCCAATCACTCGAAACTCAATTATCTATTTCCCCAAAGGAAGATGGAACTCAGACGTAATAAAATTACCAAGGGCGAAGATCTATTGAAGCTGAGGACGTAGCGTCAGATTTATATATATACATATATATATATATATATATATATATATATATATATATATATATATATATATATATATATATATAATTATTATAAACAAACCAAGTTCCAGAAAAGAATGAAAACGCAAACACGTTACTGTGTAATCAAAACATCATGATGAAACTATATGAATAAAAAAGAGAAAACTACACAGTATAAATTAAGCATTACTAAAAAATAATTCACAAGCGCATTTTCTCCCCAGTACATATTCTATTCGTCTCGAAAAATCCTTTGAGGACCTCCAAATTCCATTTTCCTTTCCTCTTTCTTCCGTCCAAGTCTCGTTCCTGCATGTGGCCTTCAAGGATTATTATTTGCTGCTGGGTCCTTCTTGCTGGGAACTACTGGGTAAAATCTTTATTTTCTTCAATGCCTTTTAACACTTTATCCAAACTTTTTTAACACTTCCCTTGTTTCCGTTCGACAACTAATCGCCACCTATTTGTGGTAACCGAAATATTTCCTGAACTAATATCTATTTATTTTTTCCTTAATGTATTTACATCTTGCTAAATCAACAAATAAAAGCTGTCCTAAGTGTTCGGCATACTTTTCAAAAACAATTCATGTTGTATTTAGACACAAAGCCCAAAATCTCCCTCTTTCTTTCTCTCTCTCTCACGCACACACAAAATGAATAAAAAGCAGACTTAGAAAATACAGAAACAGGGTCTAGGTACGTATTTCAGCCACTCGACACCATTTCGCTTTCCAATCCTAGCCCACGCCAAAGACCTTCATCGAAGCAATTCGTGGTGAATGGGATGACGGGGGGAGGAGGTGGGGAGCGGTGGGGGAGGGAGGGGAGGGTGTTCGAATTGAAAATTTGTAAAAAGGAGGATAAGATTCATAAATTCACTGTCCCTCGGCCTTATAAAATGACAACCGTCCAGAATCTTAAACATGGCCATTTTCCCATGTCAAACTTTTCTTGTCTCTAACTCAAAGGTCAAAGTAGTTTGTGTGGGCTTACAAGAATTAAAAAAAAGTGAATCATTCTGTCCGGGCGGACAAGTAGAATTACTTCCGAAAACGATATAAAATTAATTTATTTAATCATGTAAAACATAGGGAGGTAACCGAGGGCTCTTCCAAGAATTTAACAAATGAATCTACAGCATATCGCCCGTGGGTGATGAAAAGATGACTATGGGAAAAACTGAAATAGAGTGAAAAGAGGGTGGGTGGGAGGTGAACACGAATTAGATTATATAGGAAAAAAATGTTCAGGATTTCGGAAGAAAAAAAAAAATGCTGACAACAAAGAGAAGATGGTGGGAAATAAGATGGTTAGGGGCACAAGAATAGAGGACGTAAATGTATATTGGGAAGTGAAGCGTTGAAGTTCTTGTAACTAGAAGACTAGGCCTAAGCACAGTGATAGTACTCAATGTATTGCTAGTTAGCGCGGAAAACATGTAAACAAAAATAAAACTAACTTAACGGGTAGACGTTTTGAAGTCCGAGGGGCATATATATGACTGTTGTTGAAAACGGTTACAGTATCGTACAGTCACTGGGGAAAATACAAGAGATTATTTTTGCACCGGCGACAGTAACACGTTCGCTGCACAGTTCATCTTTCTCTGGATGGAGTGAAACGATGTCAAGGAAGTGACTGCATTTTCACCATTTTGTTCCTCCTATCTATCTATCTATCTAACTATCTATCTATCTATAGCAGTGGTCGGGGAACAGGGGTAAATTACCCCAAATGGGGTAAAATTAGAAATTTTGGGGGGTAATGAACGTGCTACGGATGTGGATGTGCTAAGTGAGGGAAACTGATATGAAAGTTGGAGAAAAGAATGCATCGAGGATCCCACGATCTTTAAAACTATGGAAACGGAGAAATATCTGTATTGAAACTGCTTCATCAGTATTGAAACTGTTTTTAACCCTCAGTGAGATCGCTTTTTGCGTTGTTGTCTTGGTGGCATTTGCTCCTTGACTTATCAGTCTTTATTTAGCGGCTAGCAACTCGTCATCTACCTGGTGGATTTTTGTCCTGGGGTGTTACATGAGGAACAAACCACGATCATCAGGTAAGGAGGCCTGGATAAAGGGAAGAAGAAAGGAGTGAAAGATGGTGGTTGTGGTGGTGGCAGCTTGATTGTGTTGGAGTGACGTCATAGGAGTGGCTGGCTGGACGATTATGCTTGATTTTAACTAGCAGTTCACATTGGTGGATAGTCTGTTGACTGACAATGATTATAGTTAACGTTTAGTGTGGTGAATAAGTTAATGTTGCATCGTATGTGTAATTGCTGATTTGTTTTCATTTTCAGATGGCATCAGAATGGAAAAGGACATATCAGACAGAGTTCCTTAATTATGGCTTCACAGAAATAGAGGACAAAGGACAAATGAAGCCTCAATGTGTAGTTTGTATGAAAGTACTGACTGCCGAGTCTTTCAAAAAGAATCAACTGAAGAAACACTTGGACAAGGTTCATTCACATCTGTCTTCCAAACCACGGGAATACTTTGAGAATCTGGAAAAAACAGTCAAAAGACAGAGACTGGAAAGTAACAAGAGTGCAATGTGACCAATGTTCAGCTGCAATAGCTAGTTTTGAAGTGGCATGGTTGGTTGCTCGAAACAAGAAACCACATACTATTGGTGAAGACTTAACAAGCCTGGGCTGTAAAAATAGCAGAAATAATGTGGGCAGAAAGTAGCTAAACAACTGAATACAGTACCTTTGTCTGCTAGAGTTATTAAAGAAAGAATTTCCATCTTAGCAGAAAATGTAAAGGAAACAGAGTGATTTCTTCAGTAAAAAAGTAAAGAGTTTGGCATTCAACTTGATGAGACTACAGATGTAAGTAGCAATTCACAATTGATGGTATACATTCGATATAGGGCTCTGATGAAATCGAAGAAGAAATGTTGTGTTCTCCTCTTGAGTTGAGAACTCGTGGCATTGATGTGTCAATAAGGTTGATGCATGCTTCCAAAACCAAGTGTTGATCTGAAGGGGAAGATTGTATTGCAGTATCAGTTGATGGAGCTCTGCCATGCTTGGTCACATCAATGGTTTTGTGGCTTTGGCCAAACAACAGAATCCAGATATTCTAGTCATCCATTGTATGATACATCGCCAGGCATTAGTTGTGAAGAATTTGGAACCAGAAGTGGAAGCTGTGTTAAATGATGTGGTTAAGATTGTCACGTTGTAAAGGGCATGCACTAAACACGAGGATGTTTCGTGATTTATGTGAGGATGGAGAGGCTGAATATTCAACCCTTCTTTTCCATACGGAAGTGAGGTGGCTTTCACGTGGAAATGTCCTAAATAGAGTGTGGGCTCTAAAACAGAACTCGAAATGTTTCTGACTGATCAAAAACACACACTTGCAGAAAAGTTCAGAAAACAACCTGGCTAGCTCTTTGCATACTTAGCTGACATTTTGACATGTAAATGAACTGAACAAGGAATTGCAAGGAAAGAAAGTCAATCTCCCAAGTTAGCAAGGAAAAAAATTTCAGCATTTGTATCAAAGCTTCAGTATTGGAACCAGAAAATAAATGCCAATAAGACTGCTGCCTTTCCAAAACTGGGAGAGTTTTGGAAGACGGCATCAAGACTGCAGTCTTAGTGACATAAAGGAGTCAGTCACAGGCACTTGACCAAACTTAGAAATAGGTTCTGTGACTATTTTCCAGAACTTGATTCACATACTGTCAGCTGGGTTGTAAAATCCTTCAAAAGTGAGCTGGCTGATTTGCCTGAACAGCCTGAAGGATTGGCAGAAGAGCTTACTGAACTTCGTTCCAGCAATGAAACAAAAATGGAATTTGAGAGCAAGGATGATCTCTCAAGTTTTGGATGTCAAAACTGCAAAGGCTTATAAAACTGCACATATGGAAGCAACTAAATGCTACTACTTTTGCAACAACTCCTGCTTTTGCAACAAGGTTTTTCTACCCTTGTAAATCTAAAACAAAATACAGAAACCGGTTGAATCCTGAAGACAGCATCCTATAGCAGTAACATCAAAAATCCCTGATTTCGAGTTTGTTGTATCCAAGATGAAACAGTATCATTTTTCCAAAGCCTGAGGTAGCTGATATGAAAATATTAAAGATTTCAATCTGTCGTTAAAATATTAAAGTTTTCAATATTTTCTTAATTATTTTTCGTTGTGTGCCATTCTTATGCCAGAAAGAATAACATTATTTTTCTTTGTGTGCCATTCTTATGCCAGAAAGAATAACATTATTTTTCTTTGTGTGCCATTCTTATGCCAGAAAGGATAAACTTTTTTCCCCATAATAGTGGATTCAATAAAATTTCAATTTGAATTTGAAATACATGATGGTCAGTAGTTTTGCTTGTGTGCCATGTAATGCTAAAAAGAGTGTTTTATTTCTGTTTATAAATGTGATTCCTACTTTTTTTCTTGTGTGCTATTTCCATGCCAAAAGACAGACTTTTATTTCCTATGATAGATAAAATTAACAATTAAACATTTTTCCAATATACATTTTTATTTATTTATTATCCATGAATTCTATAAATAAATTGGTTTGTCCACCAGAGTACTTCCAAGTGTGGGGGTAAATTCATTTTACTACAAATTCTATTGGGGTAACACCCAAAAAAGTTACCCGACCCCTGATCTATAGTATCGTGCATAAACCTATTTTGTTGACTATATAATAGCCTGTCCTCACGACGAAGACTTATGAAATTAAAATATAAACTAGAAGAAATTAAAAGTAGTATGTTAACACTCCACATGAAACACCAATACAATCGACTTGAATGTAGGAAACACCTCCTACTAGAAAAAATACCGTGAAAAAAATTCATCATCATCATTTATCCTCCAGTGCTAAGAGCATTTCAAGATTACCACCATATCTATCATCTTACAATTCTCAAATTCCCTAAGTCAATTTCGCAGATTAAAGATGAAATCGACGAATTAAATTAACTGATTTTAATTACTGATCTGCTTACCTAGGCAGGAGATGCAAAAGACGCTATTAATAGAAGCAGAGACGTGGATCTTGTCAGAAGCCATACGTGGGTTAAGTGGAAAAGGACTTACACTCACTGCTAAAGCCATGAATGAAGATGATGAACGTACACTAAAGACAACTACTTTTGCTATTTGCAGTCTGCAAGTGATTGGAAATGTTTCCTTACGAATAGTTTCATTAATCTAATTAACGTTGGAATAGCATGGGAGTCAAGAGACGAGGAGCGAGGGTATGGCGTATTATGCCTATTCATTCAAGGCGATTTTTGTAGAATGTGATGCATGTTCCGTATAACACAAATTCTGACCAGGGTTCAACAACAATTAATTAAAACCTTTAATTTAATTGCAATGATTTCAAAATCGATGAATTGGATCCTACGTCATCATCTCTTTCTATGAACTGGCAGCAATCCCACTATATAAAATGTAATACCTATTCATACAATTTTTTTGGTGTGTAAAACGACGAATATGGTGCACCTATTTTTCAGTGACCGCATTTGCATTGAGCGAGATTTCTCCTTGAACGGGCTGTGTCTGGTTAGATATCATGCTATGGTGCTCATTAGAGTGCTATTTTAAACCTGAATAGTCGAGATTCATAGCACTGTGTTAAAAAAAAAGGAAAATAATAAAATACTTGAAAAATGATGCTCTAAATTTACCTGAACTAAGACATTTCTGTATTCCGGTGCAAAAAAATATTCGCCACAACGCAGAAATTAAAAAAATTGTATTTATAATGATATTTAAGTTGTAATTATGCTGCACAACGCATTAAAGCATAATACACTATAATTAATTCATTCAATTAATTTCTTTTAAGGATATTTGTTTTCATTTATAGCATGGTGTTAATGAAACGCACAATTTTTGCTTTACCTAATATCCCCTACATATGAACAGCCAAGTCTAACAAGCGATGCTTATAACATACAAACTGTATATGATATAGAATGATGCAGTAATAAAATCTCTTAAGTAAATAAGCAAACTTGTGTCAAACGTTGCAAGCTAATAGGTGAATGGTCCGACGGAAATTCTTACCGGGCAGGAGTAAATCATCGGAAACAGTTAATAATGATTAGAGAAGTCTTTAGCATAAGGCTTGTGGGATTTTAAAAAGAAGACACAATATGAAATATTTGAGAAGTACCATATAACACATTAACAAAATACCCTTATCCATTCTAGTCATTCGTGACATGCCGCAGCAATGGTATTGCTATACTCACAACTACAGCACATGATTGCTGTTTCTCTCGTACCATCTACAATACAGTATATTGTTTTTCTTATAGCATAAACAACACACTGTGAACATGGAAAGAAAAATATGCCGGCACTTATTATATAGGAAGGGGTGCCCAGTAAATGGTTGTAGTGAATCGTCTGTAAAACGCCGCCGGCATATAAATGAACAGGGAAATATATATGCATATATTTCCTTATCCACACACAACCACATATGCCCATGTATAAAGAAACATGTAAGAGTACATTTACATGTACGTACGCAGATACAAATGCAACAGACCACAAATTTGAAAGACGTCAACGCAGACCTAATCATCAACCTGATCACATTCCTTTCGAATGGTATCAGGAGGGTGGCAGGGGGGCGAACGGCCGAGCACAATGAAGAAATGGAAATTAAGGGGAGAAATTGGCTTAAAAACTTAATAAGAAACGATTTGCTATGCAAGTCATTCATCCAAAGTAAATGGAGCATGAGGATTTGCTTCATCTAATGATAAGCAGGTATTTTTGATCGAATAATATGTAGATGGTTTTGAATGAGATTCGTGCGAGAGAGAGAGAGAGAGAGAGAGAGAGAGAGAGAGAGAGAGAGAGAGAGAGAGAGAGAGATCTGACCAAGGAACTTCTGGGCCCCAATCGTATATAAAATACACATGAGGCATCATGATATAACAGATCAGGAAAAGTTAAGACAAACTCAGGAGAGAGTCTGCCCTAACATTACTTTTTAAAACCGTCCATATGACGTCACTCGGGATTTGATAAGGCGGCCCTTTCTACTTCTTAAGAAGCTAAAGTACAAATTTTACCAAGCCTCTATTTGTGTTAATAATATTTGCAGTGCAGCTATGATCTATGGTGCACTTTATGCCATTCCTTTCAAAGTAAGTTAAAACGAGTAATGATGCAATAATGAGGGTGGGAGATTTAAAAGACACAAACACACAGAGGAAATAAGGTCACGAAAGGATTAAGAGGTGAAGCAAGACGTTGAGACTGGATAGGGTCTCTCTCCTGGCTGTGATCGGTGATGGATAATAAATATAACAGGGGACGCGTAGCTGGAAGAGCTTCTGCAACAGAGATGAGAATGTCCCTCAGGAGCTGAATAAAAAGGCCGCGTCATTTCGCCAAGGATAACGTAAAGGTTTCTGAAGGGTAAAGTCCACAAAACTTTTCAGCTTATAAAACATTTACGTAAAGCAACCAAGTTATTTATTTGGTTAACTCTTTTTTTCCCACCACTGTCCACCTATTTCTCTAAAGATGATGTGTATACACGATGTCTTCATACGGATGAGGAAATTCACCCCCCGCCCCCCCCCAAAAAAAAAATAAGGGTACAAGAAGTATTATTAATAAAGATTACTTTTAAAACATCTGAAAAATAAAGTTAAAGAGAGAGAGAGAGAGAGAGAGAGAGAGAGAGAGAGAGAGAGAGGAGAGAGATTATCTTACGAATGGTTTCACTTTATAGGATGGGATATACAATTTTGAAGCCCTCCCGGAAAAAATCACACTTAGCAATTAATATAAAAATATAAAGCCTATGAAATATAATGGTTTTTGGGTTTAGAATCAGTCACCAAATTTAAAGTATCCAAGGGTCCACTTTAAATGCCATTCTTTATATTACTTGCGCAGGTGTAGGGAATTCGGACATTTACAGATTCACAGTATAGGCATGGGGAGAGAAATTGCGATAATCCACACACATGGCGCCGAAAGGCCTCATCGGACCCAGCGCTGGGGAATGTGGACCAAGTTTCATTTATTCATTCATGCATTCATAAAGCACTTCTAATCATGTGTAAAAGTTGCTAATATTAATTTTCTTCTAGACACTGAACTTAAACGTCTCCTTCGAATGGTGAAAAATGATCTCGTTTTAGTGCACTCGGTCAAAAATTTCCGACCTCCATTCTTCCATTTTTTTAATCTTTGCTCTTCTCTTTTCTCCAATCCTTCCATTTTCTACGGTCCACTTTACGTACAGCTTTATTCTTGAAGCCCTTCTCAATAAAAAATATTCCATGCCATTTCCACTTCCAAGAATATCTAAATCTTGAAAAATAAACTGAGAGGAGCAGAGAGGGAGGATGCTAATAAAAGAGACAGCAAAGCCATCAACGACCGCCAAAGGGAACGAAAATGTTAGGTAAATATCCAACTTTTTTAATCTGTGCGTTTCCCGGTGTCAAGATTCAGTTCCGGTGAAGGGGTAGGGGCATCGGGTCGATGTGGTGGTGGTTGGGTTGGGGGTGTTTAGAGTCGACGTCATAAGTATCTTTGAAAGCACAGAAGAATTAATGTATTTTCTTATAATTAAACGAAGAAGAATCAATGTATTTTCGTATTATTAAACGAAGAATAATCAATGTATTTTAATATTATCAAACGAAAAAGATAACTATCCGAAAAATAAAGCAAATTCTACATGGTTTTTTTTAGAACAGAGTGGGTCACGACATGCAAATAGATCCCATTTATCTCTTTTAGCAATCTAGTGGTATAAAATGCTTTGGGTGCAAATACGAAGATAAATTACGCGCTGTATTATATAACATTTTATATATATAACAGTTTATTTAATTGCTAGATACACTTGCATTTCTCTGCACATGCTGAACGTGCGTACAACCGGACAGATAAAAAGTTAAAAACAAGGGGAAAAATGACATTTCAGTTTACATTAAGAATATGGTGTCCAGTTTCGTTTAAACTTATTCATAAATAATTTTATAATAAAGACGGCACTGTAGAAAGAAGGGGAAAACCATTTAAGGCTTTAACCTACTCTGTAATATATATATATATATATATATATATATATATATATATATATATATATATATATATATATATATATATATATATATGTATGTATGTATGTATGTATGTATGTATGTATGTATGTATACATAAATATATATACATATATATATTATATGTTATATATTATATATATACATATATATAATATATCTATCTATATATACATATATATAAATTTCTGACTCACCATGGGACCGAACCCCGGTCTTTCGAGTGAGAGTCCAAGGCATAGCAATTCAAACGCAAAGGGCATAAAAAAAGTTGGAACCTGAGTACTGCATACCTGTGGTTTTTCCCGGCCAGGTGCCTACCACCCAACATACCACCCAATTTTACTCAACTTCCCATCAGCACTCGAATTGCTAAAGTTTTATTCATCTTACTCTTTCACCGTGAGATATAATGGAAACGAATATATGGGAACGTGTTTCACAGAAATGTTGGGCAATAAGCACCTGCCGGGGAAAAACCTCAGGTATGCAGTACTTAGGTTCCAACTTCTTTTATGACCTTTGCGTTCGAATTTCTAATGCCCTAGACTCTTACTCGGAAGATCGGGGTTCGGTCCCGTGGTGAGTCAGAAATTTATTTCTGTGAAACACGTTCCCATGAGTTCATTTCCAATACATATATGTACACACACACACACACACACACACACACACACATATATATTCTACATACTTCAAAGTTATATATATACTATATATATATATATATATATATATATATATATATATATATATATATATAAATATATATATATATATATATATATATATACATACATATATATATATATATATATATATATATATATATATATATATATATATATATATATAAAATTTATTGATTTTCTGTGGCAATGGATAGAACGGTTGGGGGCAGAAAGAGGTGGGGGAGGGTGGCGGACTTGAAATCGAACCTGGCCTTATTTGGATAGATGCAGAATTCGGAAGATTTCGACTGATGAATACCGGCGATTGCATGACTGTCAGGCTAGATGAAGAGCCTTCCGCAACACATATTCCTTCTGTCTCTTCTGCATAATATAAAACAGACACTACTGAGAGAGAGAGAGAGAGAGAGAGAGAGAGAGAGAGAGAGAGAGAGGGGAATCCCTGCAAATCTTACACGTATGTCACTACCTTCATTAAAACCATACATAGGAAGTTAGGAGTCCTTTGCATTATAATCAAACTGCAAAAGAAGAATCGCACACACACACATATTCTTTGACAAATAAATAGTATGTGAGGTGTTCACCCGTGTAAGGAGCTAATTGCTTGGCATATTGCTAAAATGAAGATAAAGTTGAATCAGCGAGAACAACTACATGACTGAACTGCAGAAGAGAGATGGAATACCAGGGACCACATTTAAAGGGGTGAGGAATAAAAATGGTGCGTGGGGAAGAGGAGGATGTTGCGAGAAGGATTTCTGGGGGCACTTGGGGGGCTGTGATATTGTGGCACAAATGAAATTGCGATAGAAACTAAATGCAGTGATGAAAACACATTCTTAGTGTTCGTCTTGAACAGTTAAGAAAAAGCCAGTTTCTACGACATTTAAATGAGTAAATACAGAACAGGAGCTTTCGACCTTCACTAAGGTCCTCTTCAGCTGTACCGGAAAAATTTTTTACACAGTTTGCACAGATATAAAAGTATATATACATAATTTTTACAAGGGCAATTAAAATGGAAACTGTCAGTCTGGGGTCTTCCTGGAGCATCGTCATTTCTTGAGGGCATCCTCTTGTTATTGTATACCTATACAATATACAATATACAACATGCAATATCTTAACCAAGGTCTGATGGATATAAAATCATACCAGCTTTTCATATCTCAAGCAAAGCCATTAATTAACGTACAGGAAGGCTCAGATTACGTATTAGCTTTTGCACAGAGGTATAAAATGACAAAAGACAATATATCTATGAATAACCTTCTCACACCCTTTTCCATAGAGAGAGATTAAGTCGAATCACAAGTTTACCGACCAGACCTGACAGCCAATCAGAAAAAGAATTTTATATCAGGCTACTTATGTGTTCACTTCCTTAACCAATAAGTCCTCGCTGACGATGCTACCTAGAAATGCATGAAACATACATTGGAAATCAGGAGGAAAGGACCAACTAGAAAGGGTCTGGAAAGATTGCATGAAAGAGGTATTTGAAAGGAAACACCTCAAACTCCAGGAAGCTCTCGAGTACGCTCAAAACAGGTCAGTATCGAGGTGTTTGTTGTGGAACTCGATAAGATGCTGATAAGCCTTCTGTGCGGCTGTACTAAACACCAAATACTGAGTTTTCTCCATAATGGGATAATCAAAGGTCAACAGCTAAAAGCATGAAAGAGGGAATGACTGTTGTGTTGAAAAGTATCATTTACATTTGTATGACAATGTATAATCAAATTCCGCAAAACAAACATGGAACTAAAAAAATTAATTACGCGGAATATAATTCAAACTAAGAAAAAAGGGGAACTGCTCGTAATTCACAGCCAGTTCAGGAAACTGGATAACCAGTAATCTTATTGCCATCAACAATACTTACTACAACTTTCCCGGACTCAGACGTCTATTTACAGCTTAAGGACTTTTTCCAGCGCTAAGGCAGGCTATAACAATTGAGATTTATTTTTAACATCTTAATTGTTGCATTAGGAGTTGCTAAGTTGGGTCTTCTGTCATCCAGTGTAATACCCCCTAACTTGTGCGTGAGATACATAAAGGGAAGAACAGACATTAAGGTCAACTCGCTTGGTGTAATAACGTTAAGGTTGAAGAGTGGTAAAATAATTGTGCAAAACTAACAGGGATCTCGGAGTTACACCAACGACTGTATTTATAAAAACGGACATAATAAACAGGCCGGTATATAGCAATAAACAGCCTCTAAACTAGACCATAAAACAAAACTTATAACTGCACTTGAAAACAATAATTACATATAAATTATTTGTAGGACCATGTATATAAATGTATATAACAAATATATATATATATACAGTATATGTATATATATATATATATATATATATATATATACAGTATATTATATATAAAATATATATATATATATATATATATATATATATATATATATATATATATATATATATATATATATATATATATATATATATATATATATATATATATTTATATATATATATATGTATGCATATGTATGTGTGTGTAATATGAGTACAATCTTTCTATGTGAGCTTCAAAATTCTCTGGTGAAGAAATGTACAGTAAACAACATAGCAGAAATACAGGAAAGGTGTGGTTCCTGCCCATTACTTAAGCAGTAAAAGATCAAGCTAGTTAAACTGGAGACTAACAAGATGAGCTCTGCTGCACTTTTCATTATTCTTATTACTATTATTATCAACATTGTTATTAGCCAAGCTGCAACAACAGCTGGGCAAAGAGAATGTTACAAGCCCAGTGATCCAGTACGGAATAAGAAATAAAAATAAAGAATAAACTAAACAATAGAAATAATAAGTTTGAATTATTGCAACTTTTATACGGTAAATGCAATGAGGTAATGGAGCGACGGTGACAAAGATTAATTTTAGGATCTACATTAAAAAATTAGTTGAATTAGGGTTCTGTCTAACAATTTAAGATGTGTCAACTGTTGAAACCCGATAGTACCAATAAAAGGTGGAATGAAAAATGTTTTTAAAATTCCCTTTTGGCAATCAATGTCTCCAAAAATTGTCACAGACTTTCTGGTACTACCAGATTTTGCAAATGTGTTTCCCTCATGTGGATTTGCAGTGAAAATTCGCACCTATAATTTTAATAGCGTTACATGCAGCTGAAGATACACTGTTAATACAAAGATCTGAGAGGGGGAGATCAAATTTCCTAGACTTACTAATATATCTGGAAGTATTTTTGGATTCAGAATCATTCCTTAATTTGCATAAAAAATAAACAAAGGATGAAATGATCTTTTGTGGAAATACAATAACTCTGAGATAATAAAAGTTAACATTTTAGCAAAACACATCTCATTAGGGAACATTATTACTAGACAATTATATATATATATATATATATATATATATATATATATATATATATATATATATACACATATAATATACATATAATATATATATATATATATATATATATATATATATATATATATATACTGTATATATATATATATATATATATATATGTATGTAAGTATGTATGTATGTATGTATGTATGCATGTATGTATGTAGACAGTAACAAGCACCCATTCTTTTTAAAATCGACAAATATAAAAAAAAACAGTTTTATATAGGAAAAAAAATAAGAGGTCTCGCATTCGATGTGTCTGTGTCTGGTCTTTTTGACAGTCCTTAGCGGAGAAGAGGGTCGTCTTCAAAGACTCCTTAAAAGGAACTCTTCGTTTTATCTTTTATAGGCATAATAAAACATTTCTCACAGGACTCCATCTCATTTACCAGAGAGAGAGAGAGAGAGAGAGAGAGAGAGAGAGAGAGAGAGAGAGAGAGAGAGAGAGAGAGAGAGAGAAGGAAACTCTTTGCCACTTAAATCCTTTCTTATCAGGCAAAGTCTTCAGAACTTGAAAAAGAGAAATATCATTTCAGTCGAGAAGATAGATTATGTCAATCGTGCGGAATCGAGACAACTTCATCTGAGAAAAGTTGTTTCATTTCTGTCGGGATAAACGTAGACTTCATTTGTTTCGTCTAAAATCCATGAATAAGAATTTATTTTCGGATGTATAGGTATCGTTTTTATTTTGCATTATGCGCCGACAAACATAAGGAACACATTTTAAATGCCATTAACTTGCAAAACAAGCTTTCTTAAAGTAGGGAAAGTCTTTTAAATTTCTGATCAATCTCCCTGGTGTACTTTTATATGCTTTCGGAAAGTGATTCGCCCTTTTCACGCTTCAAAATTCATTTTCAAAAAGACTCCAGGCAACATCATAAATGAACCGAAAATCATTAAAAAATGCAAACCAGAAATCAAGTATTACATAATGAGTATAACCTTACGAGATCATAAAGTCAATCCATTCATTGTATTACTTCAGAATATTATAGCTAACAGTAATGTTTTCCGTTACACCAAACCTGATTATCATTCCATACGTGGTTGTTACGTGTACAGATTTCTTGTTTATGCGGTGAGTCCAGACAGGTACGATGTAATTATCATTTATGGCCAAAGAAGCAATACCAACTATGTGTGTGAAATTTAGGTACGTTTCACAGCGCGTATTTCAAGTATATCCTACCTGTCTGGATTCACATCATAAACAAGCAATCTATACACGTACGGAATGAAATCAGAATTAGTGTAACGGAAAAACATCACTGTCAGCTATAGTATTCTGTAGAAACAGAATGAATGTGTTGACACTATGATCTCGTAAGGTTATACGCAACGTAAAGGTAATACTTGGTAAAGTAATCCTCGTGATTAGCTGAAGCATCATAATGACAATTTCACTGACCAGTCACACACAAACGATCGTTGATTCCTTGAATGTACATTGGTATCTGTTTAAGGAAAAGGGCAACGTAATTATCATCCCCCTTTAATTAAAATGAAAAATGTCGCAAATTACGGCCCTTAATTACAATTCAAAAGGGGAATTTGTTTCTGCGGAAGACAAATATATCCCTCCGCCACAACGGTAAAAAATGATGGCTTTCCGAAAAATCGGTATATAATTACACGGAATTGAAAACGTCGAAAGTACAGCAGTTGTTAGGCGTCCCCTTCCAAATACGTTCACAAACAGATTCTCAAAACGTATTAGAAGTGAGCAAAAATAGGTAAGTGTAAATAAACATCGAGGTTGCACCTATGTAAATTATATAAGCACATGTCAAACGATCCACGCTAAGACTTTCTTGAAATAACTTTCGTGGCAAACACAGAAAAAAGTCTAAATTTTCAAACAACTAACTGAAAGACATCTTAGACACTGTAACCATTATCGCGGGCTATTTGCAAGATGGCTGGGAAAAACTGCGAGAAAACGAGGTACCACGTTTATATTTTTTTTCTGTGACGACAGACTTAGTCAGCCAACTTTAGACAGTTTATTTACCTCGAGGAGGGACGATTGGGCATCATCTCGGACTCGATGTGGAAACTCTCATGTCTGAAGAAGCTTAGGTCCTTCAAATGGTTACACTTTGGAATAATCTCGATAATAAAGGGTGCCTATAAAGTCTGCTGAAAAACCTCATAGCTTCTAAATGCCCAGTGACTGTCAAAATAAGGAATTTAATTAGCCGGCTGAGAGGAGAGAGAGAGAGAGAGAGAGAGAGAGAGAGAGAGAGAGAGAGAGAGAGAGAGAGAGAGAGAGAGACTTCAAAATAATGAAATCAAATGATTAGCTCAATGGAATGGAAATGTGAAATTCCATTACCAGTCTGACAAATAAAATCGCCAGGCAAGTACTAATCAGATTAGTAAAAGCGTCACTAAAGGGTAAGAAAGGCAGCAATAAAAATACGAATAAAAATAATAATGATGATGTAATGAATTGCAAAATGGTATCATGAAACAGACGGGAACATTTTTCCTGGAATAAAAAGACGAAAGTTATGGAAAAGGGAATTCGAATCTCAAACGAATCACAAGGAGGAGGGTGAGGAGGAGGGTGAGGAGGAAAGGAGGTTGATTACTCAAAGGAGAAAGGAAGATAGAATTTGGTAAATACATCAAACGATATCAATAAAGACATCGCAGGGTCTTTTGCCGCCTTGCTTATTCCTTTCCCTTCGCCCATTTACTCCAGACGAGTTCTGGAGATAAATTTATCCCGAGGGAGATGGTGCAATTCTCCACTAATTCTTTGCTCTAGTTTTTTTTTTTTTTTTCATTTTCTAGGTGCCTTACTTTCTTTTCGAGGTTCTATTATAGTACAAAGAAAATTTTTATTCCATCTTTATGACCTTCCAGTATCTTATGGAATTTTCAGCTTTGCTGAATTAGGGTTAAAAGTAATTGGGCCTTAGAGTTTTCTCTCCACCTTTGATACCCGATGAATAAGCCACTAAATCTCACACCCAAATATATCTATTGCTATTGAAATAATGATCTAGTTCTAGCGCCAATAATGGCCTTCCTTTCTGCCTTTTTTCAGTTCCCCCTCCCCTTTTTAAAGATTCGATGTATTATTTCTTTTTTCACACTTTCCCTCTCACCTACCTTGGCAAGTAAAATTTATTTTGAATCACTTCAATTTTTCCCTTAAGCCATCTGCTATTCTCCACAAATAACAAGCATTCTGTACCTACGTTCCAGAATTACTTCCCTTCTCGGACGGTAACTTAACATCCTCATTTAATCCCAATTCAGAGAAATATAACATAGATAATCTTTCGTTAAGAAACTCCCAAAGAAAGTTGCATCTGGGAGCGTAAGAATGAACTGGCAACTTATAATACATATCATGAGCTGGATTTACTCCTATAGGTCACACTATAATGTATAAGGTTACTTTATTAATGTACTGTACAACTGCTCTTTACCCAATTAATCCCTGAACTCAACATCTCTCAGGCTTTGTTTTCATTTCTCTGATACACACAGACGACCATTCGAGGAAATCAGTGGGGCATGAAGGAAGGCTCTTTACAAATAGTGACAATGATGCCTCGATGGGCACAGACAGCTACCTTCGCACATGAAGCAACAGACCATCAGTGTGAAGAGATGTCAGTACTGACTAATAGACTAGAGGTGAATGAACTTTTTTCTTCAGAGAAATAGCCCTCTCAGGAAAAACTCTGCGGTATCAGAAGACATATATATGTATGCAGTCACAATCAAAGAATCTGGGTTCCTTTTCCCCATAACCTAAAACCCTCTTTCAAGAGAGTATCGGAACATTTAGTAGTATGGTAGTTATTTTTATTTATTTATTTTGCTGACAAAAGCAATATTACTAGACATTCTCAGCGTGTCCAGTCGTGTTCGTTAGTTCGTGTTTTATAAACCTCAAAGATCAAGATTCTCTTTTATGAAATAAGCCACATTCCACCGTAAAATTTCATTCAAGCCGAACGCCCATGCAATGCTTTCTATCGACGACTTCCCAACGGCGCTCCCCCCCCTCTCTCTCTCTCTCTCTCTCTCTCTGCATAATTGTCTAATCAAAATGTAAATTTTCTTCCCTCTGTCACTAAAATACGGTGCAGATTATTTTCTATTTCTTTCTTAATTCAACAACGATCCACTTTATTTTTTTACCATGTATCTATTCCCTTTACAACTTGCTGTTTTAGCCCTTAGTTAAACAAGTCATCATCCTAATTGGCAATTAAATTCGCTTGTGGGACCTAGACTCAAACACCTCCAAATTATTCTCATAAAAGACTGACGACAGACGACAGATCTCTTAGGGGGAAGGGCTAGTCAGCAAAGAAAATACCACCACCCCACCCCTCCCAACCCCCTCTCTCCCTCTCTCTCTCTCTCTCTCTCTCTCTCTCTCTCTCTCCTCACACACACACACACACACACACACACAAACACATACATACCCTCACTAGTTAGGAGAAAACAATCAGCCATCCCTCAACCAGCTATTAAATATGAAGGGGCAGAACTGCTTGACAAAATATTTACAGAAGAAGACGTTAAAAAGAAAATAGAAAACTAAACAAGTTCAAATCTCCTGTCCCGGTTGGGATTTACCCAAGTGAAATTAAAGAATTATAAGAGGAGATAGTTCCTCACCTATATAAACTCTACAAAAAAACTGTAGAACAACGAAAAACCTTAACAAAAAAGGTCCAACAGAAGAGCCAGGAAATTATAGACCAATCTGTCTAATCAGTCCCTTGTAAGATTTTTGAGTCCTTAATTGCAGATCAAATTGTGGATCACATTGATAGAAACAACCTGCTGTTAAACAGTCAACACGGCTTCAGGCAAAACAGATCCGGCCTGTCAAACCTCTTGGCGATTTTTCATAACATGCTTGGTATATACGCCAGTAGTAGAGCAATAGATATACTATACTTAGATTTCCAAAAGGCCTTTGACAAAGTTCCACACAAGAAACTAACGATAAAAGTTAGAGCTTTAAGAATTGTAGGAGAAATAGCAAACTGGATCGAAGACTGGCTAACTAATAGAAAACAGAGAGTAGTAATAAACGGTGAAGAATCAGAATGGGCAGATGTGACAAGCCGAGTTCCTCAGTGGAAAGTTTAAGAAATGATCTAAGGAAATAGGAGAGTGGTCAAAATGATGGCAAATGCCTTTTAACCTGGATAAGTGTAAAGTGTTACAAATAGGAACAAACAGCCCTCATGCCCACTACAAGCTGCTTGGAAATGACATAAATAGTGTAGAACAAGAAGAGGACCTTGCGGTCATTATTACCAAGGACTTAAAACCCACAAAAGTGCATAAAAGCTGAAAAGAAGGCACAGAAACTAGTGGGATGCAGTTCAAATATAGTAACAAGGAAAAGGTGCTGCAGCTCTACACATCATTAATTAGACCTCATCTTGAATATGCAGTACAGTTTTGGTCACCAACACTAAGAAAGGACATAAACAGATTAGAAAGGGTACAAGCAAGAGCCACAAAGTTAATTCCATTCATCAGGCAAATAGGTTACCAAAGACGACTAGAGAGCCTGAACATGTATGGCTTAGAAACACGACGATTTCCAGGGCAGCTAATAGAAAAATTCAAAATACTGAAAGGCATAACATAAGCAGACAGTAACCTCTTCACATTAAACGAAAACCAGACAAGAAATAGTGGACGGAAACTAGAACTGAAGGGATACAGCACATCTCATTGTGGGAACTTCTTCACATACAAGATAAACTGCCACCAGAAGCTGTAAGCAGCAACAGTGTGGAAGAGTTTAAAAGAAAGATAAACAAAATCTTTAGAATACTGTGAATGAACAGTAAAACCTGATCCTAGAGATAAGTGAGCACCTGATGTCTCTCGGATGGACTAATAATCCTTGTAACTCCTTGTAACTCATTACATTAACTGTCCAGTCACAAAGAACAGACCTCTGGCCTCACTGGCGTCGTTACTCAGTTAAATTTAAGTTTTTAACTCTTACTATCTATATGATGTATATAGCTAATAATGTAGATGGCACCTCCTCCCATAAAATTAAATTTCGCCCACTCCCCACGCTCTCTCTCTCTCTCTTTCTCTATCGCCCTTTCATCATCAGAAGAAAGAAAGTATGTGAGAGAAAGAAGACAGGACATGTCTTTGATATCAGCCCAAAAAATTCTTAATGCAGAGGTTAAGAAATAGCTTGATTTAGTAGTTTCTTTTTAATCTTCAATTTAGACATACAAAATGGACATACACACATGCACCCACCCACCCACACACACGTGCACACACACATACATATACATACATACATACATACATATATATATATATATATATATATATATATATATATATATATATATATATATATATATATGTATATATATATATTCTTCTTCATTTAACGTGCTTTTTCCCATTTTTTCATGTGGGTAAGCACGATGACTTCTTTGAAGGACTTTGATTTGGCGTTGGGTATACAGTATATATATATATATATATATATATATATATATATATATATATATATATATATATATATATATATGTATGTATATACACAGGTATGTTCAATAAGTAATGAGAAAATGTCAGAAGAGACACTATTTCCATAACCTTACACAACATTGTCTCCTTCAAAATAATTGCCTCTCGCAGCTACACACTACTTTTTCAGTAGTACCTTCAGGTAACTTTCCGATGCCTCTTTCAGCTCCTCTGTTGACTGGAATCTGGTTCCCCTGAGGCTGTCTTCCTTGCATGGGAACAGGAAGAAGTCGCAAGGGGCTAGGTCAGGGCTGTAGGGTGGGTGTTGTACCACTTTCATTCCCCTATCGACCATCCAGGTGGTCACCAGCATTGACTTGTGGCATGGGGCATTGTCCTGGTGGAACCACCACTGACCACTCCTCCACTGCTGAGGCCTCTTCTTCCTCATCTTCTCCCTGAACCTTTTCAGAACAGTAAGGTAATATTCACTTATTGACGGTTTGACCCTGAGGAACCCATTCAATGTGAATGAGCCTGGGAGTCAAAGAAAGGAATAACCATGGCCTTCTCTTGACCTGCTCATCTTTGCCTTTGGGTCTGGGGAGGTCGCATGCTTCCACTGGGCACTCTGACGTTTGCTCAGGGTCATAGGTGAACACAACTCTCGTCGCAAGTCACTACTTTATTCAGGAAACCTGATTCAGCCTCTATCATTTCGAGAATGCCAGTGCAACATTCCACACGAAACTGCCTCTGGTCGTTGGAGAGGATCTTGGCACGAACTTGGCACAGAACTTTGTGGAGCTTCAGATCTTCGGTCAGAACTGTCTCTACTGTGCCAATACTAATACCAACAACCTCAGATAGCATCCTCACAGATATTCGACGGTCTTGCATCACTAACCTTTGCACTTCCCTCAATGTTTTCCTCCTTGTGTGCACTTTTCGGTGCTCCAGATCTGGATTCATCCTCAACCTGTTCATTTCAAATCAGAAAATCTGTTAAACCACCGACAGAAACTTGCTTTGGCTCATCTGTTCATCCCCATAGGCCTCCTTTAACATTCCATAAGCTTCTTGTTTGGTTTTCTTAAGTTTAACCCCACAAAATTTGATGGCGTAACGTTGCTCCATGTTTCCCCGCATTTTGACAAGTGTTCGAGATCGGCAAACCGGATCAGACTGGTTCCACCACGTTCACCGCTGCACTCAGACCTACAAATATAGAAAGTTGCCATGATTTGACATTTTATAGAATATATGTATGTGTACTTCACCATGAGTAGTATTTTGATCAAATCATATTTAGTGTCTCGCCTAACATTTTCTCATTACTTATTGAACATACCTGGTATATATATATATATATATATATATATATATATATATATATATATATATATATATATGTATATGTATATGTATGTATGTATATATAAATATATATATATATATATATATATATATATATATATATATATATATATATATATATATATATATATATATATATATATATATATATATATATAATGAAAGGTGGCCCTCAACCCGGGCTGTTAACAGTGGTTGGCAGCGGTGTTGGACATAGATAGATAAGTAGATAGTTAGGGATACGCTTCCGAAGAGACATATTTTAGTAATTCTAGTATTGGCATCTCAGAATAGGATTTTGTTGGGGTCAGCGATTCAGATTTGGGAGTTGTTGTCAGGCGACTCGGGTGAGTCGGTCTTTTTCTCGGGTGCTAAGTCTGTGCGTGTGTTAGTAATGCTTCTCGAGGCGCAAGTTGCTAATATACGATGAATAGGGCGTTAGTTCATATTGGGGAGTGTTTACGCATATATGGGATATATAGTGTTAAGTAATTGCGGTATCTTGACCGCGTGTGTGTGTTAAAACACGCGAAATACGTGCGAGTGTGTGTTATTCTCTTTTTCTCCCTCTCTCTCTCTTTCTATGGTAAGAGAATTCACGCGCTGTTAAGCAGAAACGCACGTAAGTGTTATAGTTTTTTTTTTTTTTATTTTAATGTCAAATTGGACTTTTCATTACACCCGCAACTGATTTATTTTTGGGGGCAGTGGCTGTAGTGACGCCATCGCCTGAGTGACGTGTCAGTCATGTCATTAGTTTGGCGGAGCGTCTTGCTTCACTGGCTCTGAGCAATGCAATTGCATTTTGAGAGTGTTTCATGTATTTATAGCAATCGGCAGTTCGCATCGGCGTTTAGGTTTTAATAAGAATATTTTAATATTGTATTATATCTGGGGACTTTGATAATTGGACAGTATTTTATTTGACATTTGTTGAATTACTGTGTGCAAACATTTTTTACGCAAGTGTGTATACATTTCTTAATGTTTTTGTGTTTTTACTTTTTTAACTTTTTTCTATTTTTATAATTACACATGTACTTGTGTTATTCTGGGTGCATACGTACGTCTAAACAAGAACTGGAAGCTTTCCCAAGAGAAACCTTTTCAAGGGCGAGACTTAACAAACGAGAAGTTGTGACAAGAGGAGAAAACATTTTTAAAATAAGCTATTTACCAATGGCAAGGATTCTTTTTTACGGAAGAGCCGGTATTATTTTCTCTTAACACGAAGAAAACAAATTAAAATGTGAGTTCCGATGTTTGCAAAAACTGTCACGCGCATTTATTCTTAATATGAAAACGGAGATGAAATAACCCAGTCAGTCTAATATGCACAAAGGAGAGAGAGGAAAAACTAATAAACGTTACCTTTGATGACATAGTCTTGCATGAGACACTATTGTATGTCGTTTGGGAGAATGCTTGAGTGGGTGTGTGCAGGTGCCTAAATGGGAAAATGAAGCGGAAATTTGGAAATGATGACCAAAAAACCTACCATAAACACATGATAAAGCATTGCATATTTAAGTGATGAGCCCTAAAGACCGAATAAGAGCAGCTAATGTGCCGCTCCTTGGACTGGAAGAGCAACTTCCTCGATGCTCAAGGAACTTGGCAGCAGGAGAAAGTGAAAGGGATTTGGCGAGAGGAAAATGATTCTGTTTGCCTCCACCTATCCCGTTGTTTTTCAGAACCTAAAAATACCACCTTCGACCCCCACCACCGGAACACTTTTCCGATGAGGGTCCTCGAAAATTTCCTTATTCATGGGACAAGGATGGACCTATTCCCTTACAGAATACCATAATACCCATACGCATAAGGAGGAATTTACGCTTCTCTCTCTCTCTCTCTCTCTCTCTCTCTCTCTCTAAATTTATCAAACTGAGGGTATAAATCTGAATTGCTAAGAGCAAATGAATTTACCACAATAATAATACAGCTACGGTCGTCTGTCGATGCCCGTTTTACGAAGTGGACGAAATATGAAGCGTGGTTAGAAAGAGAACGACAGAGGGAGAGAGAAATCTGGTAATGAAATAATGCATGAGCACATATTTACGACAAGAAATCAGCAAAGGATATTGCAAGCTTTTCAGTCTTTAATCTTCGTTTTTAAAAAATATAATAAGAACCAAGCAAAAATGGCATATCGGTATCTCCACGATTTAAAAAAAATAAAATAAAAAAAAAATTGGGAAAAAAAATTGGTGCTGACAAACTATTGGACCTCTCACTCCCACGTAAGATTAGTTAAGGCGAGTAACATAGAAAAATATGAATAAACCATTTATAAAGATGAATCACTTAGATATTCATTGAAAGACGAGTTCAGTCGTTAAGGTTGACTTATTTCCTCTTTCTTGGTGTTCTGAAGCGCTTAGTATATAAAGCGCCCTCTTCCTTAACATTTTTCTCTAAGTCTCCTGTCATACAGAACCGACCTCTACCACTCGTTTACCTTCAAAAGTGTGGGAGCATATACACATGAAGGATGTCAAAAGAATAAAGGAGGTAATACAAATTAATTAACATGAATCAGGCATAAAGAAGCTGAAGAGCAAATAAAATGAAAAAGAAACACGATTTCAAAATGCATGGGATATGAACACAAGCAAAGTGAAAGTTGGAGGAAATTGGAGCAATTACAAAGTATCCCCCCCCCCCCATAAAATATTCAGGGATACAAACCACAAGCAAAAGTTGAAGAAAAAAGAAGCACGAATACATTTAAGAAGATATATGAAAATAAAAAAGACAAAGCGGCATGGAAAAACCTAAAGTAATTACGTCTTTCCCGCAATGAAGATGAAAGGGCTGGGAACGTCATGAAATGAAGAAGAAATGCTTAAAACAGATTGGGCAACGTACTGTAACTAGAAACGTTGTTGTAAATATGGTGGTCCATCGGGCTATATCTAGTGGAAGCTGTTTTGTAGGTAGTTAAGCAAATAGCTGTGAATTTCTCTCTAATGATGGATAATCTTTTTCTATAAATGAAGGTAAACTTCAAGCTTCTCTCTCTCTCTCTCTCTCTCTCTCTCTCTCTCTCTCTCTCTCTCTCTCTCTCTCTCTCTCTCACACACAAAAGAAACACTGATGAATAAAATATCTGGGGAAAATAACGAGAAAGCGCGATATATAGGACAGCTGTTGCGGAATAAAGTAAAAAAGCACATATTTCGTTCTTTAATAGATAATGGCCAATGCATCAGAGAGAGAGAGAGAGAGAGAGAGAGAGAGAGAGAGAGAGAGAGAGAGAGAGAGAGAGAGATGCCAATATGCCGATGAAAAATAAAGCGTAATAAATAAACTCTCTTACTATGAAAATGGGGAAAAATACTTTCCTTATTTGTCATAATTTAACCAAGACTCTGCCATGGGGCTGGAAAACCAATAAACTGCTTTACTGGGAATATACAATTTCAAAGATAAAGAACGAAGAAAATATGTTGTAATTAAACTACTCGACCTCTTTGCTCTGGTTTTTCAATGAAATGAGTTTAACTTTTCTAGGAGAAACCCTACTAATTCCCCAGTGATATTAATAAATTAGAGAGAGAGAGAGAGAGAGAGAGAGAGAGAGAGAGAGAGAGAGAGAGAGAGAGAGTGAAGGGCAGGAGGCTGTTGCAACGTTAATTAACCTTAATGACCAAAAATGTAGATTCTTTCCCTTTTGTGTGTTCAGCTGCGGGATAAGGCCTTATTCAATTGTAATAATACTGTATATTCTAGGTTAAAGACGTTCTCTTTCGATTGAAATATTCATACACCTTTATTTGTCTGTTATATGTATGAAAGCATATGTAACTGGGAATAAATTCTATTATATAAGGCTCATATCCATACTTTTCAGGATGGTATATCAAAGATATAAGAGAGATATACAAACTAAATAACACGTCATGCATAAAACAATTGGATAGGAAACGGAAAAGTGATAATAAATGAAAACAGTGAGGGAGAATTTCCAGCAGTTATGTTATTCCCAAAATAAAACTTACAGAGGCGCGAAATCCATAATGGAAAAAAAAACAGAACGTTTAAAACAAAGTAAACAAAATAGAGTTACTTTTGATTTTTTTTTTTTTTACAGGTTCTGGCGGCTCGCTTGGCTATCTCATGGATGCTGTAACCGGTCATAATTAACTTTTTCGAGGCAGTTATGTAAATGGTTGTGAGTCTCGGTAAAAAGAGATAATCCGTCTAAAAGAAAATACAAAAAAGGAAAATTTTCATGCTCTCTCGTTATCACTGAAAAAAAAATATCCCAAAAAGTCTGCAAAAAGAATGTTTTCAAGCGTGCTAAAAGGGGATTATTGTTGCGGTGTTGATTCAAAGAGCATAATTTCGTTCTCAAAGAGAAAATGACCCTTGCTAATTTTCTTTACGAAGGAGGAGGATGTTTGTTTGTATGTTTGTCTGTATGTTTGTTTGAAGGTTTGTGCGCTATAGACATCCAAACTGTTTGACCGATCTAGACGAAATTTGGCATGTGACCGTCATATGACCCAACTTTGATGACATGGTAGGTTTCAAACCCGTACCCCTTCCCCTTCCCCTTCCCCGTCCCTTTGTAACTTATGTGGTAAATAAACTCTACAGGTTTATCATACCCCATTTCATGTACTCAATACAATAGAGATATATTTAAAATGCTTTTC
The DNA here is from genome assembly GCF_040412425.1 of Macrobrachium rosenbergii. Classification (NCBI taxonomy): domain Eukaryota; kingdom Metazoa; phylum Arthropoda; class Malacostraca; order Decapoda; family Palaemonidae; genus Macrobrachium; species Macrobrachium rosenbergii. The sequence goes on along the minus strand of NC_089752.1, from coordinate 46,812,349 downwards.
AGTGACCACCTGGATAAAAGAGACAGTCATCACAGTAATACTTAGAGAAAAGGGACAGTTACCACAGTAATACCTGGATGTAAGGGACAGACAACACAGTAATACCTGGTTAAAGGTGACAGACAGTACACTGATACCTGGTTAAAGGTGTCAGTCACCACAGCCTTCTTCTTCTTCGTTTAACGTGCTTTTTCCCATTTTTCATATGGGGTAAGCACGATGCCTTCTTTTGAAGGACTTTGATTTGGCATTAGGGTAGGCCGTAGTGTCGATCGGCTGCCCTGCCTGACATCGCTTAGACCCCGGTAGCACATGTGTATATGTATCGTGCCAAATCCCCAGCTCCCTTTCCCCTAGCAGCAAGGAGATGTGAGCGGTTTAGGCCGACAGTTCAAGACGTGTAAGGCATCTGTTATGTTTTTAGAAGATGTTGGAGTGGCTTTGTTTTGTGTGTGTATTAGTCTGTAACACCCATTTGCTTTCAGCAAACCTATCCATTGATTACATACATAATCCCGGGGTGTCTACACAGATAGCAAAGTGTCCGCCCTTTCTACTGACCGGCCGGCTGCGGATTTGAACCCACGACACAGACTGTTATGAAGTCATCTGCTGCTCTACCGACCGAGCCATTGAGGCTCCTGTCAGTCACCACAGTATTTTCTGGATAAAAGGGACAGTCACCGCAGTAATACCTGGATAAAAGGGACAGACAGCACAGTAATACCTGGTTAAAAGGGACAGACAGCAGAGTAATGCCTGGTTAAAGCAGACAAACAACATCATAATACCTGGATAAAAGGGACAGTTGCCACAGTAATACCTGGATAAAAGGAGACTGCACAGTAATACTTGGTTAAAGGTTGTTTATCATACCTCATTTCATGTACTCGAGACCATAGAGATATATTATTGAAAATGCTTTTCAGTCACCACAGTAATACCTGGATAAAAGCGACAGACAGCACAGCAATATCCGGATAAAAGGGACAGTCACCACAGTAATACCTGGATAAAAGGGACAGACAGCACAGCAACACCTGGATAAAGGTGACAGACAGCGCAGTAATACCTGGATAAAACGAACGGTCACCACAGTAATACCTGGATAAAGGGGACATATAGGACAGTAATAACTGGATAAAATGGACAGTCACCACAGTAATACCTGGATAAAATGGGCCAGATAGCACTGTAATACCTGGTTAAAGGGGACAGACAGCACAGTAATACCTGGTTGAAGGGGACAGACAGCATAGTAATACTTTGATAAAACGGACAGTCACCATAGTACTGCCTGGATAAAAGGGACTGACAGCATAGTAATACGAGGTTAAAGTTGTCAGACAGCACAGTAATGCCTGGATAAAATGAAGAGTCATTACGGTAATACCTAAATAAAGGGGGCAGTCACCACAGTAACACCTGGATAAAAGGACAGTCACCCCAGTAATAACTGGATAAAAGGGATAGTAACAACAGTAATTTCTGGATAAAAGGGACAGTCACAACAGTAATAACTGGATAAAAGGGATAGACTGCACAGTAATACCTGGTTAAAGGGGACAGGCAGCACAGTAATGTCTGGTTAAAGGGGACAGCCAGCATAGTCATATTTGATAAAAGGGAGTCACCACAGTGGTACCTTGATAAAATGGACAGACAGAACAGTAACACCTGGTTAAATGTGTCAGACAGCAAAGCGATACCTGGATAAAAGGGACAGTTACTACAGTAATATCTAAATAAAAGGGGCAGTCACCACAGTCATAACTGGATAAAAGGGAGAGACAGAATAATAATGCCTTGATGAAAGGTACAGTCACCACAGTAATAACTGGATAAAAGGGACAGACAGAATAATAATGCCTGGATAAAAGGGACAGTCACCACAGTAATTCCTGAATAAAATGGACAGTCACCACAGTAATAACTGGATAAAAGGGATGGACAGCACAGTAATACCTGGCTAAAGGGGACAGGCAGCACAGTAATGTCTGGTTAAAGGGGACAGACAGCACAGTCATACATGGATAAATGGGACAGTCACCATAGTAATACCTGCATAAAAGGGGCAGATAGCACAGTAATACCTAGTTAAAGGGGACAGACAGCATAGTAATACTTTGATAAAAGGGACAGACAGCACAGTCATACCTGGATAAAAGGGACAGGCAGCACAGAAATACCTGGTTAAAGGTGTCAGACAGCACAGTAATGCCTGGGTAAAAGTAACAGTCACCACAGTAATACCTAGATAAAAGGGACAGTCACCACAGTAATACCTGGATAAAAGGGACAGTCACCACAGCAATACCTGGATAAAAGGGACAGACAGCACAGTAATACCTGGATAAAACCTACTGTCACCAAACTAATTTCTGGATAAAAGGGACAATCATCACAGTAATACCTGGATAAAAGGGACAGTCATCACAGTAATACCTAGAAAAAAGGGACAGTCATCACAGTAGTACCTGGATAAAGGGGGCAGTCACCACAATAATGATGGCATTTCTCCATGACTGTTCAAAGAGTGGACGTTTGAATGAAGAAAGCAGTACGTCAGTTGGACGTCAACACAAACCCCTCCCCTCCCCTTGTTCCTCCCACTTCCCCCTCCTACTCCCATTCTCTTTTCCTCCCCTTCACGTAGACTGTCATTTAGAATTTTCGTGTGGCAGCACCAGGTTGGTCAGCTAATATAATATAATATATATATATATATATATATATATATATATATATATATATATATATATATATATATATATATATATATATATATATATACTATTATTGTAAAGAACGCCAAAAAATAAGCTAGAAACTCTTTCTCCTTCCCTGCTTTAGGTTGGTTTGAAACTGAAGGTCGGGGGAAATAAAAAAAAGGGCTCAGAAAATATAATAGTTTGGGGACAGTAAACTGGCTTTGCACTGTTTTCTTTGGTACAGGGAAAGAAAATCGTTTTTTATGATATCCGGGTCGGCGATCTGGGTCAGGACATCGCCCTACCCCTGTCCAGAAGCAATAAAAGGTCAGGGCCAGGATAGCTCTCCCCACACGCGCCCGCTAGTTTAAGCCGAGAACAAGTCCAGTCTTGGGCCGTTGCCGTTGCCCCCTGCCCTCCTCTTCCGCTCGCCGCCACGTGGATCCCATCGCCGCCCTGTGTGCCCTATGTGTTCCATTCCACGTGGCCTTAGAAGACTGCAAGGGGATTGCAAGTCTTCCAAACGCGAGCTGACATTAAACGGCGGCCTTTTCATCATCCCAAGGGCGCCCTCTTTTCCGCCCCCCCAATCTGATTTGAAGAAATACCTTTGGAGAGGAGGCTACCATTTATCCACGCTCCCACACGTGTTTCTCGGCAGAAGACGTCGTCATCCCTGCGCCCCTACAAATGTGGTAATGTGCCCAAAACGAGTTGCTAGTCACGATTACTTAGCCCTTTGCATTTATTAATCTCTGGGCCTATAACTTTGTGTTCCCTGATATTCCTTGGTTCAAGCCAGGCCACGTGTTCACAGCTTCTTTCCTCTGAGTCTGGTAACGCCTCGGGGAGTCCTTGGCGCCTTCAGTGCACCCCGAGTAATTCAATCCCCAAATTCCAGCATTAGATGTGTAACGTGGGTCCAAATATCGTTTCAGAAAGACGCCTGTAGCAGAATTATCAACTTGGTCCGTGTTCCTGGCATTCCCAAGCTCCCCTTCGGGAGGACTTCTACGGCAGTAATTTACCGTATTTTCAGTTAATTTTCCTTTTGACCTTGTGTGCTATCAAATATAACTATTTTTATATCCACGTGTTTCACGCACTTCCCCTAGTGAAGAGCCCTCCGCTCCGTGTACTTCTTTTTTGTTTGTGTTTTATATGTCCTGGGTATCCTACAAGGCCATTTTCGAGTAAAAGTAATAACTGTGGAGTCATAAGATCCACCTGCACCAGGAAACATATAAAAATGGCGACCTGACCAGTGATTCTCGTAATGATTGCATTCCCCTCTTCCCCTTTGTTGTTTGTGTTGCAATTTTGTGAAATCAGCAATTAGCTCAGCTAAGCTGGATACGAGACAGATTACGAACCTTTGAAAAAGCCAGCGCAACAGGCCAGGAAATTCTGCGTAAGTAAAACTGTGTTTATTTAGCGTAGGACGCTATAGAAAACGTGACTAGTCCTAGGAATTTTTTTTATAGTAGGCGCATGTCCGAGGAAAACGAGAGAGAGAATCGCCGAAAACTTAGCTTTGGAAGCCTTTTGCACGCGGCTTGCATGCCATTCAATTAGGTTATACAGGTGATAAATCATTAAAGGAATAGTGCGCATATTCCTCCTGTAGAAACGAGTGATTTCGAAACCGAATCATTAGATATAAGCGCGAGACCTCGACGTCAACCACGTGTTCGAAAGTCAGATTAGCATTGCTGACGCATTTTTACCTCTCTCTCTCTCGTTTTAGAAATAGGAGCGAAAGCATATATTATACGCCCAGGACGAAAAGGGTCAACAACCGTGTTTACGTCGTTCATTCATTTGGCGCAGACGGCCTTGACCGTCCATTCCATGGCCCAGTTAGGAGAACATTTGTTTGTTTGATTTGCTTCGCTCTACCAAATTGTTTTGCATTATTGGGGGTCTGACATTATATGTTCTGTGTTCTGTTTTTTTTGTGTGTTTTGTTTTGTGCTGTTACTACGGCTGCGTGTGTTGCCTATCTGTTGTGATTGTGGGATGGCCCCCCCCACCTAATTGTCCTTGAGAATAACACTTCTCCCATAAGTCATTAAAACTAGCGCCCTCGCTGATCAGACGTCGTTTGTGCGGAAATTCCCGGGCGCCTATATATTCTATTCTTGTCCCCAATAAATCCGTGTCGTCGGTCCGTTGGTGAGACCGATTCATTTTCCATTCAGTCCCCAAGTGAGCCCCCGTTTTGTCGGTAATTCGGGAGACCTAAATATATATCCCAATCTAGTCCCCAAGTAAGCCGTTTGTCGTTACCTTGGGAGACCAATCATTGCTAATTCATCGTCCCCAATCAGCCCGCTTCGTCGGTAAATAGGAGACCAATCATCGCTAATTCATCGTCCCCAATCAGCCCGCTTCGTCGGTAAATCGGAGACCAATCATCGCTAATTCATCGTCCCCAATCAGCCCGTTTCGTCGGTAAATCGGAGACCAATCATCGCTAATTCATCGTCCCCAATCAGCCCGTTTCGTCGGTAAATAGGAGACCAATCATTGCTAAATTCATCGTCCCCAATCAGCCCGCTCCGTCGGTAAGTCAGGAGACCAATCATTGCTAACTTATCGTCCTAATCAGCCCATTTGTCGGTAAATCGAGAGACCAATCATTGCTAACTCATCGTCCCCAATCAGCCCGCCTCGTCGGTAAACCAGAGACCAATCATTGCTAATTCATCGTCCCCAATCAGCCCGCTCCGTCGGTAAATCCAGAGACCAATCATCGCTAATTCATCGTCCCCAATCAGCCCGTTTCGTCGGTAAATCGGAGACCAATCATTGCTAACTTATCGTCCCCAATCAGCCCATTTTGTCGGTAAATCGGGAGACCAATCATCGCTAATTCATCGTCCCCAATCAGCCCGCTTCGTCGGTAAATCGGGAGACCAATCATCGCTAATTCATCGTCCCCAATCAGCCCGCTTCGTCGGTAAACCGGGAGACCAATCATTGCTAAATTCATCGTCCCAATCAGCCCGCTTCGTCGGTAAACCGGGAGATAATCATTGCTAATTCATCGTCCCCAATCAGCCCGCTTCGTCGGTAAACCAGGAGACCAATCATTTGCTAATTCATCGTCCCCAATCAGCCCGTTTCGTCAGTAAATAGGGAGACCAATCATTGCTAAATTCATCGTCCCCAATCAGCCCGCTCCGTCAGTAAATCGGGGAGACCAATCATCGCTAATTCATCGTCCCCAATCAGCCCGCTTCGTCGGTAAATAGGAGACCAATCATTGCTAATTCATCGTCCCAATCAGCCCTTCGTCGGTAAATAGGAGACCAATCATCGCTAATTATCGTCCCCAATCAGCCCATTTTGTCGGTAAATCAGGGAGACCAATCATCGCTAATTTATCGTCCCCAATCAGCCCGCTTCGTCGGTAAATAGGAGACCAATCATACGTCCTTTGAAAAAGTGTCCAAGATTCCCACAGCTCTGGGAAATTAATTCTGTGTGTTACTAGCGTCCTCTCCCGCCTGCAAAATGTCGACACGGTCTCAGCAGAGCGAGGATTTCAAGTTCTTCATGTCCTCAGGGAAGGAACTCGGCCTTTCCGGGAGAAACTAAGAGACTGGGTACAGGAGAGGATGGACGCCATACAGGCAGAAAGACAGGCTCAGGAGAGACAAGTAGAAGCAGAAAGACAGGCTCAGGAGAGACGAGACGAAGCCGCACGGCAGGAACGAGAAGCAGAGAGACAGGAACGAGAAGCAGAGAGACAGGAACGGGAGGCAGAGAGGCTGGCTCGGGAGAAACGGGAGGACGCAGAGAGACAGGAACGTGAGGCAGAAAGACTAGCCCAGGAGAAACGAGACGCAGCAGAGAGACTGGCCCAGGAGAAACGAGAAGAAGCCGAGAGGGGAAGAAAGGGACAAGCAGCGTGCCCATGAGCTGCAATGCTGCAACAGAGTGGCCCCTTCGCCTCCACCTGCCCCTGAGTGCCGCGAACTCTCCCTGGTGTTGGGCAAGTTCAGGAGGAAGGCCCTGATTGCCTGGGGCCTCCCGCCGGGAGGAGCAGGGAAAATTGGGGAGGTCGTGCGCCAGACTGTGCCAAAGGCGTGCGAGATAACCCTGAACGCTGGAGGAGCTGGCGCGGGGCTGGTGAAGGAGGCCAATCAAACCTGGGCAGACTGGGCCTACAAGTCCGAGCGTGCCGTGCCGAATGGGTTCGAGGCCATGGGTTACGACCCTCAACGATGCCATCGAACAAATACAAATAGAGAACTTCCTACTCTACACCCCGCCGGCCCTCGCCACGCGCATCGCCGAAGGAGCCCCCACCTTAGCTGATTGCTGCCGAATAGCGGATCTATGGGACACCCATCACCCCCAGAGAGCTCGCTGCAGCGCAAAATTACGCCACCCGCCTACCTATCGGTGCCCCTCCACCGAATGGGCAATCATAGAAGCCCGTTGTGTGGGTTCTGTAAAAAAGATCGGGCATGCCAAGGAGCAATGCCGCAGTAAACCACCGCGTCTCTCTCCCGGACAGCCCCCTAATAAGTCGCTTTTCTCTGCGCTCTGCCGGGCAGTGCGAAGAGATTTCAGCCAAACCTTTGCACGGCGTGCAGGTTTATGGCCACTCTTCCTCATGGGCAAAATGCCCTAGAAATAATAAGGCAGGAACTCCGCCTTCCCTGGCAGTAACGAATCCCAGTCCTTAGGCCCTCCTGCCGAGGGTCCCATCTATGTGCACCTCCTCGAGGTAAATACTCAGCACGCCAGGTCAAGGCATTTGACGACTCTGGCGCGCAAATTTCCTCATAAGGAGGACAAAGTTCCCTATGGAGCTATAATAGACCGACGCAAGCTCACACCATTGAGGGCATTAACAATTTTAAAATGATCCTCCCTACGGCCCAACTGAGGTCACCCGACCCCACAGAGCCAGGACCCTTAGTCTCGCCGAGCGAAACACATTCCAGGAGACTATGACGTCCTCCTGGGCCAAGACTTTACGTCTCATTTCAAGCCACCACCATTCCGGGGTCCCCATTCCCAATAAATCATCCAAATCCGAGTCAGTGCCCGGCACGGCATCCGTGCCAGTGCGAGGCCTCAGCCAGATCTCCTTCAGGAGAATCTCATTATTCAGCTTCTCTGCCAGTGCCCCTTCGGCGCACTGAGCAGTGCCAGTCTCCGTCCGTCCAGACAGACGAGACCACCACCACATCGCCACCAGCCAGTGCCAATGTCGGTGCCTGAGCTGGTCACCTGCAAGCAAGTCGACCCCGCCCCCTCCGGCCGTCCCTCTCTCGCCGCCCGCCGCAGATTCTTCCGAGTCATGATTCCTGGGCGATGAACTCTGCGATCTGCGCCGTTAATGTCCGAGATGGCGAACAAGATTCCTGGGTCAGTTGTCGCAGCAGCTGACCCAGATGGCACCCTTGCCGCCCTTTGGCCTCGGGCCTCCGATTCCCCGGCCCAGGACAACGGTCCAGGAGGAGGTTCGCGCGGAGTTACCACGGGTGTGGGCGATCGCAGGTAGTCCACAAGGAGCCCCGGCTCTTCTGGCCCCTGTGCAAACCTGGCATAGCCCCCTTCTTCATCTTTGAACGTCTTGGCACCTTTCATCCAGGAGAGGATGTCAAGGCCTTCCGCTATCTTCTTCCTTTCCTTGGAATTTCTATCCTCATCCTTCTCTATCGATCTTTCCTTCACACTTTCCCATTTACGGCCACCAAGCGGCAGTTAACATATGGGATATCATCCCCTTTGAAATGCATAAATCATTTTATTTTGAAGCAGTAAGAGAGACAGAGTGGGAAGTGGCACGCCCTTACGCCCGTCCTTTGGGTACAAGGCAGGCGTGACAACTTTCCTGAAGGGGCGCATTTTGGGTTTCTTCCCCGCCCTTGGGCTGAGAGTTAGCTCTGACTGTCGTCTGTTGGCGACGGGAAGTTAGAAAAAGAAGTAACCATAAACCTCACTCTGTTATCCTTTATTTTTTACGTATATTATTTACTTTGCATTTAATCTTTCCTTTTTTTACGAATCTTGAGTCACAAGACTCCTGCCTCTACAATTTTAACGTTGCCTTTTAATCACCGCCAGTGGTGTGCCCTGCCCTTTAGTAGGAAGTAATATCCTTCGTTGTTGTTCTGTGTAGTTTCCTTTATTTTATTTACATTTTTTTTTTTTAATTATCCCTGTGGGAGAATGTTATCCTGTCCATTTTCCCCTTCATTTGTTTATCCTCCCATTCATAAGTCGAGTAGTCTATTTTAGCTTACACCCTGAGTTGTAAGCTGCAGACGGAAAAAATTTAGCGTCATTTAAGTTGGCGAGTTAAAACCCGCGAATAATCTCTTTGCCTCACAGCTGTCAAGTTCTTGCCCCTTCAGATTAGCGTTCGGGAAATATTAGTTGGTGCTCGTCGAGCTTGTGAACAATTGAGGTCGATTGAAAAGAAGAATTGAATTCTATTATTACAATTTTAAAAGGGGATGTTATTTAATACTACAGTGTATTGTCACGAATGCTGCCTCTTCAAGGCACAAGTAATAGCTGCCTGTAATTCCAGGATAGCATTAAGAATCAGTGGGTTTACATTTGTTTCCTTTTAAATTCTGCCTTGTATGTTTTATTTTGTTGTTGTTATTTTGAAATTTTGAAGTGTTCCTTGTTTATTTTCTTTTGAGCGCCTTTATTACCCCAGTGCAAAGTAAATCAGATAAAGAATGGGTAGAAACAGTACTTAGGGAAGTATTTGAGCAATAATTAATTTGCAAGCAAGTTTACCCTTTTATTGTATATTCTAAATTGCACTCTGCTCCTAAAGTAAACCTTCAGTTTGTTATTGATTAGTGTGGCATCAGAGTTTTACAAATAAAGTAAAGTAAAGGTTGTAGTAAAGTAAAAGATAGAATAAAGTCGAACGTTTTCTTCGCTCATTTTTGCTTTTGTCAATATTCGCACCCGTTTATAGGTGTGAATATTATCTTTGCCAGGGGCTGTAAAGAGTAGCGCCAAAATAAGCTAGGAAACTCTTCTCCTTCCCTGCTTTGGGTTGGTTTGAACCTTGAAGGGCTCAGAGAAAATATAAGTTTGGGGACAGTAAACTGGCTTTGCACTGTTTTCTTTGGTGCAGGGAAAGAAAAATCGTTTTCTATGATATCCGGGTCGGCGATCTGGGTCAGGACATCGCCCCCTACCCCTGTCCAGAAGCAATAAAAGGTCCAGGGCCGGATAGCTCTCCCCACACGCGCCCGCTAGTTTAAGCCGAGAACAAGTCCAGTCTTGGGCCGTTGCCGTTGCCCTGCCCTCCTCTTCGCTCGCCGCCACGTGGATCCCATCGCTGCCCTGTGTGCCCCGTGTTCCATTCCACGTGGCCTTAGAAGACTGCAAGGGGGATTGCAAGTCTTCCAAACGCGAGCCGATGACATTAACGGCGGCCTTTTCATCATCCCAAGGGCGCCTTTTCCGCCCCCAATCTACGATTTGAAGAAATACCTGGAGAGGGAGGCTACCATTTATCCACGCTCCCACACGTGTTTCTCGGCAGAAGACGTCGTCATCCCTGCGCCCTACAAATGTGGTAATGTACCCAAAACGAGTTGCTAGTCACGATTACTTAGCCCTTTGCATTTATTAATCTCTGGGCCCTATAACTTTGTGTTCCTGATATTCCTTGGTTCAAGCCAGGCCCACGTGTTCACAGCTTCTTTCCTCTGAGTCACAAGTAACGCCTCCAGAGTCCTTGGCGCCTTCAGTGCACCCCCGAGTAATTCAATCCCCAAATTCAGCATTAGATGTGTAACGTGGTCCAAATATCGTTTCAGAAAGACGCCTGTAGCAGAATTATCCTTGGTCCGTGTTCCTGGCATTCCCAGCTCCCCCTTCGGGAGGACTTCTACGGCAGTAATTTACCGTATTTTCAGTTAATTTTCCTTTTGACCTTGTGTGCTATCAAATATAACTATTTTATATCCACGTGTTTCACGCACTTCCCCTAGTGAAGAGCCCTCCGCTCCGTACTTCTTTTTGTTTGTGTTTATATGTCCTGGGTATCCTACAAGGCCATTTTCGAGTAAAAGTAATAACTGTGGAGTCATAAGATCCACCTGCACAGGAAACATATATAAAATATATATATATATATATATATATATATATATATATATATATATATATATATATATATATATATATATGTACATATACTGCATATACTGTATATATATAAATGTCCTTCTGAACCATGAACATGGAAAAAGGCACCCATAAACGAAGCGGTCTCTCCCTTTCTCTCTCTTTGTCTCTCTCTTTGAGACTTTTCTAACAATCGGATATATAATGTCAAGAGAAGTCTCATCCCTCTTCGACCCTTAATCAAATTACCTTCTTTTTTCAAGACTGCCTTAGGCTAATTACTCATTACAATTGCGCAGCTAACAGCTCCTTCGAATGGGTCAATTTCTTACTATTTATTGTTTGAGAATGCTGTAAGTAGAGTTGGTTTTTCCAACATTAAACATTGATTTTATAGTGTAATTGACACATACTGATCCTTTACTTGTCGTTGTCTCTGCTTTGAATTTTGGTAATATTAATTCTGGTTATTTCTTTTAAAACCATTCTGTCTACATATCGTTATAAAGATATACAAATCTGAAACCTTTGCACTGAGGAAGTATGAGTGCATAATGTACAAGTGTATTCATACATATTTAGACATACCCATATACACGGATTTAGGTAACCATTAGGCCTTCATACTTCTTCGTTTCGCATTAATAGTGAAGCTGTTACTCCCAAATGGAATCTCATTCTAAGCTACTAAGTGAGCCTTACAAATAATATCCAACCTGCGTCAAAATGATTACCTGGATTCTACCACCATTTATTTTCTAGACACACTGTTATAAATACGCAAACTCACACAGAATTAACAAAACAATACACGCTCCCTATTTGTATTTTTGTTTTATTCGTCGCTGTAAAACAATATTACCTGAACCAGTAATGCAGGAGCACATGAACGTATTTGGCACACCAGCCAGACTTTCATAAAAACTAAAACGGCACTGAACGACATCAATTGAATTCGTATAGTGAACAAAATTTGCCTGAACTGCAATGAGGGCAAAATATCTTCAAATACTGAGGTAGCCGATTCTGACAAAAAGAAGGGAAAGCAAAAGTATCCATGAGACAATGCGGAAGAGGAGAAAGCGGTGAAGAGGCGATGGATGGATACGTAATTTTACGCAAGTTCTGTGTTCCGCAGGAAATGCTCACTTTATTATGAGTTCATCCATTACGATATGAAGGAAAAAAAAGTAAACGAGAATATAAACAGTGGTGGGAGTCAATGGTACCTACGGGAATTTTTAAAATAATTAAGAAATGTACACAAGTACAAATACACCATTCTTAATAAAAACAACAATACTTAGAGTACATACGCTGGTAACAAACTAAAAATTATTAACGTCATTGTAAAAAGTCCTGAACCAGGTAAGTAGATGGCAACCAAATATAACTGACTGCAAATAGGACCCCGACTAAAATGAACAAGAATATCATAAATTCGAAAATAAAGTAAAAGAAACAAAATAAAACAAACCACAGTAATAAAACTTAGATATGGGAACAAAGACTCACCGGACTACCTCTCCTAATCTGTAATCTTACACAAAGTATACAACAGAATAATAGTTTCAAGGACAACATGCTATATACTAATAAATAATACTTGAAATATTCAGCTTCCTTTATATTTAATTGGATAAGCCTATTCTTGTTTGCCATGCTCGGTCTTACCATAGCTTTCCTTTGTTGCTTCCCAAGATACATAGTTTCCCAGAAATGTTTTCATGGAGTTTCGAAATTAATTAAACTTAGATCATAATTAAAGATCTGTAAGGTCTTGGGACTTGGTACGGGAGTCTGTCTTCAAAGGGAACAACAGTAATGAACAGAGATACGATAAAAACTATATTTCCTGTTACAGAGAATGTTTGATGATTACTGAAATGTGACAATAATTAAAGCAGTAGAAATAGTAACAAAACTATTATGCAGAATTAACGTCAAATGATACACACACACACACACACACATATATATATATATATATATATATATATATATATATATATATATATATATATATATATATATATGTATATATATATATATATATATATATATATATATATATATATATATATATATATATATATATATATATATATATATATATATATATATATATATATATATATATATATATATATATATATGTGTGTGTGTGTGTGTGTGTGTGTGTGTGTGTGTGTGTGTGTGTGTGTGTGTAGGAAACTCGTGTGATACAATAATCAAGTCTAGCCCAATCTGCATCTTTGGAAAGAACAAAGATTCCTTTAAACAGACACAAACGGAATGTTACACCTCGAACGGGAGAGAATATCGTTGTTCCTTAAAGACCACTGTTACAATTCAATTTGCTCCAGTTCCATCCATAATTCTAAGAACATACACTGTATTACATAAAAAATGTGTACGCGTGTGTGAGTGAGTGCGTGATAGAGAGAGAGAGAGAGAGAGAGAGAGAGAGAGAGAGAGAGAGAGAGAGAGAGAAATACCTGTTAATGAACGCACTAATGAAAAACAATGGTAAAATGTCGACCTCCCATTTCAGTGAACTTCCAAGCCTAAAGTTTCGAAATTTGACCGTCCCTGAAAGGAAGAGTGTTCAGTTACGCCTGTAATTTCCGAGATGTCCATCTTCCGCGACTGTTGGAACCTTAAAAAGGTTTTAAAACTAAACTTTGTATTTAATTTTATTCAATATCTGATTGTTTTTGATACTTGGTACACATTTCCAACTGGAAGTCTCATGAGGAGGGTGTAGACATTACAATGCCAGCAAAAGCAATGCTATATAGAAAATCAACAGTTTAGAAAGTCGGGCTTGGACGGCCGATGAAGCAAAACTCTTTCTGTACCATTATTCTGAATTCCGCGTTGGGCCAACCCGAAAGTTCAATCATTTTTTTTTTTTTCTGTTTAAGCTTCCTTACTTCTGATCATAGTGCCACAAGTATCAACGACCTAACGATCAAAATAAAATGATCGAAAATAAAAACACAAAGACGTATTCTTGTAGTATTCCCAGTCTTCTCCTACTTTCAAATAGAATTCTCTATGACACCCGCAACTTTCGTACAAAGTCCAGTCTACAGTGGTACCGAGGAATTTGTATAACCATTGGAGAGAGAGAGAGAGAGAGAGAGAGAGAGAGAGAGAGAGAGAGAGAGAGAGAGAGAGAGAGAGAGAGAGAGAGGATTAGCCTTATTTTGGGGTTGTACAGCAAAACCATAAATTACGAATGCAAATGCATCGACATTTTTCATTTTATCTTTATTTCAGCTAATTTAAAGTTTAAACTTTTCTCTTCCCTCACTCACCTTTCCTGAATATTAACGACCCTCAGAATCAGCCCTTTTAAGGCCTGGCACTCTCCCTATCCTCTTTCCTTCCAAGAATTTCGAATTGTGAGCCCTGTTCATATATTCATAATAATTTCCTGTTCTTTATATACTTCCGGAACCTTTTTAAATAGCCCTTAATCTTATATGCATGGTATATGACTCCTCTCTAAGGACGAATCTCATCGAACAAGTTGAGAAACCGGAGCTTCATATTTGCCCGTCTGTTTAGATTAAGTTGGCCTTATATAAGAAGGAGCTCTTGCTCCTGGGTACCGCATAAAGGGACTTCACGTACTAATTTAAGAACATGAGGGCATTTAAAATGTTAATATACAAATAAATTCGGCCATCTATTCATTCACATATTTTAAATGAAGCAGATCTGATATTTACATGTGTGTTTGATAAGTGTTTCTGTATACCTCTGACAGCGACCTATTATTCTTAAAACAAAATAGTAATATTCGTTTTCATTTGAAAGATCAACAATAAACCGGACATCATGAAGAATCGAATGAATACTTCTTCCAAAACATTAATAGAAATGGCCCTTGAAACTTGAAAAAATTAAGAAAACCTAATCTGTTTTGAGACTATGGAAAAATGAATAACAGCAAAATTACTGTAACGTTGTAATTCCATATTGTATCAGTAAAGGAATTTATTAAGACTAGACCTAAAATATTCCCCAATCAGTATCTTATATCTTTCGAGCAAATACCAATAAAATCAGTGCAACGGTTTCCTAAAATCCTCTTGTGAATGAGAGAGAGAGAGAGAGAGAGAGAGAGAGAGAGAGAGAGAGAGAGAGAGAGAGAGAGAGAGAGAGAGAGACTAAAATTTTTACGGCCTAGTGACTGTAGGCCAATAAACCCGGAAAGAGCTTAAAACTAGATAAGACACTTAGTAATTTCGTGTCCTGTGACAATTACTAACAGGCAGTGTTGGTGCGTCTGACATGAACTTCAATCCTTAATTCCAAAATAAATACACCACTTCAAATACTCCAAATAAAACTATCACCTAACCTCTACATAGCGTAGATTAGAAGTGATAAACTGAGGAATTAAGAGACCAATACAAGAATTAAACAAATCAGCACACAGGCCCGCGCACATAGGAAAGGATCAAAGGAAATCCGTGGAGCAATAAAGTTTACAATCCTCTGGAGTTCAAAGGTGAACAGAGCTCGAATGAACTCGCTGTTGTTGCAAGACAGCTACAGGACGTTCAGCTGCGAAAGGTCAAATACTGGACTGGCCTACTGTGAATGGTGACAAAGATATTAAACGACCAGAGAAAATAAAAAGTTTGCAAATTATATGAAAAACCAGTAGGCTATACTCTCCTAGCACCACCCCTCAGGTGGGGAAGAGTATGTTTTAAACAAGTTTTCGATCAACTTGTTACTTGTCACTGCTCCTAAACAGCAATTAATAAATTTCTAAACTCTGGCCATTACTCTGGGACAGCAAAACCACCGGAATTTCCGACGTTCTGTTCCCTTTGCTTTATGATAATTTAAATAAATAAATAAATACAATCAGTGTGAAATCAAACAGACCATTTCTAGAAGCTGATTAGCAAAAAAAAAAAAAAGTGGGGGGTGGGTGGTGGGGCTTCTTCCTGTTCTCTTTCTCTCGCACCCGGCAACTTCGGCAACACCTACTAGTGTCGAATGTAAGCCCTTCATAACGCTGTGATAATTTAGGGTCTGGTCTAAATAAATGCTTATGCTATTCATCTGTCTAGAAACAATAGCCCGAGGAAGATTTAATCTTCAGTTTATGTTTGCTGCTCATGAGATCTGATGTATCAACATTAAAACAACTAAATCTAAAGATACGGTTTGACACCCTCCATCTTGACTAAACAAAAAGTAATTAAAATCAATAAAACAAATAGTTTACGGTCCTTGAAAGGCGGCTCTTTAAACAACGATATTGTTCGAAGCTTTGTATGGCAACGTGCACTTCACCGGGAGTGGGGAACAAACACTGCAGTTCTGTTCAAGCGAATCTACCAAATAGCTTCATTTCACTAAAATGGACACAATACCAGCTCTGTAAACATATCATTTCCCCACAGAACCGATACGCTACATAATGACAGGACCTAAAACCAAATGTGAAACGCTATGATGATTATCATTATCATCATAACCTATGAGGGCATTCATTAAATAGTACATTGAACTTTAATAACATAGCACTGTTCCTCTCCAAAGTCAGGAGAATCAGCATCCAAAACATCAGGATGAATAGAGAAAGGAAAAGGCATATTAAAAAGAAATGAAAACCGTAACACCTCAACAAAATGTGGAAACTTAAGCTGTTAAAGCAAATAGTATGCACAATTCTATTGGGCACTGACCCTATAGTCTATAGCAAAATTCTGCGTACATCTACTGTTTATGGAAAACTGACAAACAGGATATGTTAAAACAAAGATCTAAATTATAATTATCATTTCTGGCAAAAAGAATACAAAAGTAGTAAAATTTTGTCCAAATGATAGATCCCAAAGAGACACAGACATCTAGACAGGTGAAGAATATTCCAACGGAAGAACAACGGAGTTGAAGCACTTCACTTTAATAACATCATCTGTGTTCATATGAATTAATACTTAGTTTTTTGAAATATTAAGTGATGTTTCCATTTTCGGCTAAAATCAAAACTTGGAAAGAAGGTAACACTAAAAAACCTGGACTGTACTAAATGATGGAGTGAAACTTAATACTTAGTACAGTGCTAACTATACAACACAACGCATGGTCAATAAATCGTCCAAAGTACAGTATTACCTATACAACTTCGGACTGCACCATTTAGTGAATAATAAAATTTGCAACGTATCCTATTCTCAGTACCACTGAGAATGATTACTGTCACGCAGATATTAAGTCAAACTTGGGCAAAAACAAAGACACTGCCTTCATATTCTCATTCATACAAACGATGAATGCAATTTTCGTCCTCCATCATACAACAAATCAGGATAATTTCTTTTAAATGTGTTTTTCACCATTACTTTGGGAGATAATTTTTCCCCACATATCACTTGTGTCCGAAGCTGTTTTTGTCATTCTAAGCCGGTCTGTGCATTGTAGGCATTATAAAATATGTCCCTTTATATGATGTGAACAATTACTAAGTTATATTAATCACTGATTTTTTTTACACATTCTACGTGGATAAAATGGAAAACCCCCTCCAATTTGCGGGCTGAATAAAGAATTCACATGGAATTTTTTCCACTGAAACCTGGATGATGTTAATTAACCTATGTACAACTTTCATTCGTTTTGTACTAGCAAAATAATTTAATATTTATTTAACACACGGTGGTATTTTTTTTACACAATAACTAAATCCACATGCAAATAAGAAAGCTTTCATTTACCTCTGGCAATGCAAATACCTTCCAAATAAAATAACCAAACTTATCCATAAAGAATTATAAAGGTAAACTTATGACGATAGTGGAATTCCTTAATTAAAATATAGCATTAAAACACTGAAGCATAAAATTAAATTCTAATTAATGTTGCTAAGCAGAAGAAGAAATATCAGCCAAAACTTTAATTGTAAAAAGCTGCGAGGCTCTACGTAGCGCTTCTTCAGTGCAGAGGTTTCTGAGTTTTAGCTTTTTCTAACAAGGAAATCGACAGAACAGTTTAAAAATACATAAGTAAATATAATATGATCTAGATTCAACACAGATCACACAAAAACGACTGAATCATCTCACGAAATTCTCAAACGACAAACAGTACGTCACTGGGGCTCCAGAACTTGCTGTTAGTTATGCATATGTAATTAATAATTAGTCTCAGGCAGAATTTTGAGAACAAGTAGTTAACTTTATTTAGAGGCGAAGAGGGGAAAACTTTACATTTAATAAAAATCTCATAAAGGCGAAGAGAGAGAGAGAGAGAGAGAGAGAGAGAGAGAGAGAGAGAGAGAGAGAGAGAGAGAGAGAGAGAGCTCCTATGGATATGAAGTATCGAAAGTATCAATGAAAAAGTTAAAATTTTGAAATGAACTCACTGTGTAGCAAATGCACAGCAAGAACTAACTGAGTGGGAAATGTGGAAATATGGAGGAGTGGTTAATAGTTAGTGTAAGCGAAAGTAGGGGCGAGTGTGTTGCGATGGTTTGGTCATGTGTAAAGAATGGATGACGTCAGAAATATTGAGATCGATGAGGAGAGGAAACCCTGGAGAGATGGCATAAAGGAAGTACTGAAAGGAAGGGTCATGTTATTCATAATACACACATACACACACACACACTTACATATATATATATGTATGTATATATATATATATATATATATATATATATATATATATATATAGTGTAGTGTGTGTGTATTATGAATAGCATGACTCTTTCCTTATATATATATATATATATATATATATATATATATATATATATATATATATATATATATATATATATATATATATATATATATATAAAGACTTTGCAAAACTATGTGCTGGCCTGTGAAAAGGGTGTATCCAGTGCAGGTGGCATTTATGTTGACATTGGTGGTTTCCGCAGTTAGATAAAGCGGGTATCTGACGCGTTCATTTGTGCCTTCTGATCATGGCCAAGATGCATGGAGACAATGGGACAGATTGATGGAAGCACTGTGATATCTGTGAGGTCTGAAGGTGAAATCTTTTGAACATTGAACCGGTGTCGTCACGCTTCCAGGGAGGGGGTTATTAAGTGAATGCCTGCATATGTGCACTCTCTAATGGTATATTATGAGGGAAACCATACAATAGCTATTCACTTCGATTTGCGGCTGGTGTGATTCGCTCTTTGAGCGGTGTTAGTGAATAAGAACAGCCACTGTGAGAGACGGTTCCATGAGGCCATAGAATGTAAGATAATTCATTACCACATCTTTTCAGACATTATGTGGAAGTGGAATACCCACCTTGCGTTGCAGTGAAACTCCTCTGTTTTCCATTATGCCTTTTTCCGTTTAAGTATCTATTTTTCTTATACATCATTTCAGGTTTTAATATATGATATGTTTCGTTTAACAGGAATTCTGGGTTCGTCCTATGAGGACGAACATTTTGGAAATGGTGTTCTTTTAACATATTATATGACATTTATTTTGGTTTAGAATAATAATGACTTTTTTTATTCTCTTTGATGACCAGGGTGTTAGTCACTAGTATTGGTTGGTCTAGAATCATTAATTCGATTGATTGTGAGTCTGAGTTGCCTCTAGTTATGATTTCCATTATGGGGTGAGACACTCCATTTCATGACCGTAGCTTTATGAAATACTTTCGTTAAATTTGCAAACAAAGTCTAGTTTTTTGTATCTGGGCATTATATTCCTGTAGGCCTTTGTCTGAGGATAGATATAGGAGAGAGGAGTCGATGAGAGAGAAAGAATGAGCTGACCCAATGCTGGCCATTACTGCAGAGGATCTCTCAGGGATGTAGATGATATGACGTTGTTCTTAAAAACAGATGTAGTAAGAGATTATGACCCTATCTGACCTTGTTCGAGGGCATAACATATATATATATATATATATATATATATATATATATATATATATATATATATATATATGTATGTATATATATATATATATATATATATATATATATATATATATGTATATATATATATATATATATATATATATATATATATATATATATATATATATATGTATATATATGTATATATATATATATATTATATATATATATATATATATATATATATATATATATATATATATATATATATATATATATATATATATATATATATATATATATATATATATATATATACATATATATATAGATAGATAGATAGAGTATTTATACTCCTGTTTCCATATGCATTCTTGGAAGCAACGTACTACTCACCTTCTATTTAATCCCAAAGGAAATCCATGAAGCGCATGGGAAAGCGCCAAAACTAGGTTTGGGGTTGGGTGATACAGATAAACGAAAGGGGAGATGATTAAGGTAGACTAGAAAATCCTGCATCGAGAAATAAGAAAAAAAAATTGAACTATGTCAGAAAAGGAACACTATTCCGAAAATCCAACTGTGTATTCAATACAAAATGGAGTTACTGGCACCCTCAGGTACTTGAATCAATCATAAACAGCACCGGTCAGTTCTGATCTAATCATAATAGAGATGAAATGGGGAGGGGGCACCGCTGACTTATTCTTCAAGAGAGAGACAATTTTTTTTTCTTCATTTCTGGAATGGTTATCGAAACTACAGGGAGATGTGATGCCGAGGTAAAATCTCACAAAGTGAGCGTCTATGTTCTTAGACGTTAAGACTCCAATGACTTTTCCTTGGAAGAGTCTTTTCTAGCCTCCTGTGCGTACCGTCACAGTCCCTCAGTCTTTTATAAACTACTGTGATCCAGCTTTTCTAACAAAGGAAAATCGCAGGTGGGGTGGATATAGTGAGCAGGCTTTCCTGTTTGTTTCTAATGGCAGTCGCGACGAAAAAGTGGTTATTTACCTAAAAGTTTTGTGAGAATGTAATGTTTTCCTATATCTTTCCCTCCTGCTCAGTACGTTTACTTTATTATTTGACCACTTCACAGCATGCCTTTCATGCAGAGTTTCTTTACAACAAATCTGCATTAACCTACCGAATACCGTTCTTTACAATATCACGATACAATAATCCCGACGTAAGCCTACCTCACCTCATGTCAAGAATAAATGTACTATAAACTAGAGGATACAAATGTAAACTTAAAAGGGCAACAAAAACTTTTAGGGAAGACAGCTTTCTTTTTAAATATCCTACAACATAACATTACATTATCATTTAATGCAAAATCTAACAAGATAAAAACCATCTTGCTAAATCCTATTTTTGCCTAAGAAACAGCTGTGATGGATGGCCTTCCCAAGAGATAGTCTCCCCCAGACAGAGAGGTAGAACTCTTTTCCGCTGAGGCTCAACGACGACTAGATTCTTTGCCCAAATGATGATCCAGAAACCTCATTTCCGTACGAAAAGGCATAATCTTTCTCTCTGAATTCGTGTATATATATATATATATATATATATATATATATATATATATATATATATATATATATATATATATATATATATATATATATATATATACACATACATATATATATATACACAGTATAATGTAGATACATAATACACATACAAGTGAACATCCAAAACAAAACCTTGTACCCTCTCCGTATGACTCCCATTAGTTCCATTTTCAAGTTGTGTGAGCAGCGGCGTAACAATTGCACCATTGGAAAAGTCATCATGAGCAGCGTTTCGCTCTTTATGATCGCTTACTCTTTTCGCTTTCTCTTTTTTATTTTCACTTGTAATATCGATATCTGATGTTGGAGAAAACGGCTATTTAATTAGCTTAATACTAAGAATTCTCACTGTCAACGCAAGTGAGGCATGATTAACTTTAAAACTTTGTTTATTATGAATTCGCAAGCTCCGAGCTTACTAAATACACCACAAAAGCTTTTCGCTGTAGCTGTCACATTAAATTCACTGCTACTGCGAGAAAGAAAACAAGACATTTTCCTTGCAATCATAGTCGTACCTTACTTTTTCTTATACCTCAGTTTTCCCGGCATGAGTAATTTTAAAATATAGCTAGTTACCCAAAAATTTAAACACTGATTTATAACAAATTTCCACATAAATACTGATTGAGACATAGACAATTTTTGAAACAGTATCACTGCAGTAAGAACTAATAAAAGAAGTTTCTGAAAGATTTTGCACTGGAATGCAATTTTCAATAAAAATACAAAAACAGTTTTATGTAAATCATACAGCTATATGAAACTACAAAATTTGGCTAAATAAAAAAAATACAGTAAGTTCAACGTCACCCTCAAGAATTCGATAAAATCCAAAAAGTGCGTTCTTCCTACACAAATCACCTCTATTCACTCTCAACAACAATAATCATTTACTTGCCTTTGTTTAGCAGCAGGAGAGCCTGTACAATTCACGTAATTCGAGGCAGGCAACGATGCATTAAATGAAAATGACGTTTCGCTAGGCAGCGAAGCATCGCTAATCGGTATCCTAAAATAATAAAATAAAAAAAAATTAATCAAAATGATCTCCACTGGAGAATATTTCAAGATAATGATGATACAAAAGGTATCTTAATAATAGGCACAAAAGAAAATCTTATATAGTAAGTTATAAGTGATAAATGATTTGATATGCACTCATAGATGAGACACTGATTATCATGTATGCAGTGTGAAAATTCCGAATATCTAAAGACATTATCCATTCCTAAACTGGTTTACCAAATCAATTCTCCATTCAGTGCCCCGTTTTCACTTTGCATAAAATTTCTCATATCCACTTTTAATTAGGTAAAAATCTAATCACTGCCCTAATAATAATAATAATAATAATAATAATAATAATAATAATAATAATAATACAATAATTCCACGAACTACAAATGCCCCTTCCATATTGTTATCAGAGGCCTAAGATACTTAGCAACTCAGTGATTTTGCATCAAGTGACTAATTGACGTTCAAGGGTATCTAACCACTGGGAGCACATCAACGTCGTCCTTTAGACGGGATCCACGCGCTCTCCTTTCATTTACAAACAGGCGGAGAAAACATCTAGAAACATCTGCCCCGGAGGTCTCTCTCTCTCTCTCTCTCTCTCTCTCTCTCTCTCTTCACGAAGAAAAGTATCATATGGGCTCTCTCAAGACTGTAGATGAAGAAGTCTCTTACATACTTGCAGAAGTCCTGGCTATGACATTAACAACTGCCACAAAATGTTACAGTAACCGTTGATTCAGCAGTAAAATAAAAATTATAAATATGGCCACGATTACTGGATTGTTTTTGTCTTAAGAGACCCCAGAAGTCAAGGTAGACGAGTTATCGGTTGGAAAAGATGAATAAAAACTTCACACCACCAACAGGATAAATTAAGAAGTGCCAATCGAACAGCAGTTTAAAAGCAACAAGTAGAAAAAGCTCTATGGTCACGTTCACTATAAACATAAAACCAAACATCAAACTAAACGAGGAAACATTTACTCGCAATGACATTGGTACTTTTTTTATTTTCCTTCCTCAAACGTGACACCCAGAGCATGGCCAGAATGATAAACCACGAAATAAAAAATACTGGTCATAGAATGTACCTTTCGCTTTTGCAAAACATGCAACGCTCAATACCTTTACGAAGCATTATACTAATATAGAAACGTAAATATTATTAAATGGCATTTAAAAAATATTAACATGTCTTTGCGTTATTTCTATTTTACCCCTTCATAATTCCTGTTGATTCAGTTATGCAATCTTCCTGACTAAAATTATTTTATTGTCTGAATATTCGTTACATAAATCCATATTTAGTTATCAAGTTTACACAATACAGGAAGCAGAGACTAATGCGCTAATAACTTAGATGGAAAATATCCTGAACACATCACAACAACATCCTGACTTCATGTGGGACTCTCGGAAACCCCCTCAACCGCCTCCTCACAACAAATTATCCAAACAATGCGTTGCCTGAAACACACTCCTACTTAAGTATCCCTATTGTCACAACAGGATCCGGTGATGCTTAAGCCAAGTTCAAACACTGCAAAGTATGTGAACTGACTGCCGTGCGCAGACCTACTGCATTCCACCCTTTCTCCTTGAGCTACTACAAGGGTCATCAATCTCACAGTACCACATACTTCCTCCCTTTTTAGCTTTCTGTAAAAGGAAACTACTGGGATGGCCATTTGCCTGTCCGTCCGCATTTTTTCTTTCCGCCCTCAGATCTCAAAATTGCAGCCCTCTAGCTTCAGTAGTTTTTATTTTATTTAAGGTTAAAATTAGCCATGATCGTACGTCTGGCACCGCTATAGGTGCCAACAACACAGGCCACCACCGGGCCGTGGCTGAAAGTTTCATGGGCATCGGCTGACAATTTCATGTGCAGTGGCTGAGAGTTTCATACAGCATTATAAGCTGTACAGATAACTCGATTGAGCCGAAGAAAACTCGGCTCATTTTTTACTTGTTGGAATCGTCACTGGGACCTAGAGAATTCTGACGCAGCTTACATTGGTTTCTTCGCCTGCCTGCCTGCCTGCCTGCCTGCCTGCCTGCCTGCCTGCCTGCCTGCCTGCCTGCTTTGCCCCCTGCTCTCTCTCTCTTCTTCTTTCTTCTTCTCTCTCTCTCTCTCCATTGTTTACCTTAAAGATGTTAAAACTAAGACAAACTGCCTGTCCCAGGACACATAGTTGAATGGTTTTTATAACAGCTGTCAGGTATTAAAACCTGAGGAAATAAAATGAAAAATTTTTCTTGATGCTCTGTCAACATACTGCTTGGTGATATATATTCTTTGAGCCAGGCATCATTTTCATTAGAACTTAAAAAAACAAAATAAACTTCTTAAATCCGGTCTTTTCCTAAAGCCAGAAATTGTTATGTGCTAATGGAAAATGCTTTATGATTAACTGTGAAAAGGAGGAAATGTAAACAGAACTACAACGAACAAAGCCATTATCAAATGAGAGAGAGAGAGAGAGAGAGAGAGAGAGAGAGAGAGAGAGAGAGAGAGAGAGAGAGAGCTCAGACGGCATACCTCCATAAAGAATTTGGTGAATCCCGAGAGAGGGAACTAAAGAGAAGAAAACCCGATAATGCTGTATCCAATACCACCCCAAATAGGATTTTTATTTTATTTATTTCATATCCCTTTATATAAGACGGGAGGCGCGCAGTTCCCAACCCAAGCCGAACCTTCTTTCCTTCACAGCGAGAGAAGGAAGGCATTTTTCACAATCTTGGGATGCAAGATATACCCAGACCTCATATTTCTTTGTTAAGTCCTCAAGATACGACACTTTCAGGCTTCAGAATTAAAACTGCCACGCTATACTCCGCCTACAGCAGCTGCAGCGGATACAGAGGCTTCAAAACTTTGCAGCAAAAGTAATTGATGGGAAAGCCAAGAAGTATGACCATGCAACTCCAATTTTAAATAACTTGCAATGGCTGACAATCAAACAGAAGATAGATTTTGATTTATGTGTCATGATCTTTAAAATTTTATAATCTAATTCCACCATGGCTTTTTTAATCTAATAAGAGTTGGAGATAAACGTAACAGACAAACTAGATTTAATGATGACCTTTTGTTTCAAGAACCAACACTGATCTAGGAAGCAGAAGCATTTGTTGTGGGGGTCCATCAGTGTGAACAAACTGCCAAACCAACTAATAGCATTAACTAATGTTGACTCTTTTAAACTGAATTTGAAAAAGTATCTATTGTCCAAATAATTTTTATAGTAAAACTTTATATATATTTTAATTGAGCTCTTTACACTTTTTTACTCCATTTTAGCAGACTATTTATGAATTTTAGATTCTATTTTAAGATAAATGTTCATAACTCTAGTTTTATAAGTACCTGTAATTCATAAGCAATTTGAAATCGAAATGTTATAATCATGCTAAAGATAATTTTAATATTATGGAGAGATATGCTGTAACTTTATAGCAAATATTTTATCAAGGTAAGAATTTTATTGAGCCTCAAGTACTAATATAAAAAGATTCATATTTTTTATGCAAAATTTTCAATGTTTCAATTACTTTTATGATGTACCTATACCTGTCACAAATTCTTTACGGTTCTTAAAGTTGTATAAAGTAAATCTATGTTTTATGTTTTATAATGATGTAAATTTTTATGAAGGCACATGTAAATATCAATTTTTAAATGTATACTACAAATGTAATTTGTATTTATTGTAATAGCCAATGTAAATATTGGAATAAAGCTATTATTATTATATTATTATTATTATTATTATTATTATTATTATTATTATTATTATTATTATTATTATTATTATTATTATTTCATTTCGATTTACTTGGAGTTCAAGAAGTACAACGTATTATACGTTCCTGAAAACTTAAGGAATAAAACCAACACATTCTTTAAAAAGTGATTTACACTGTGTGCAATACAACGAATACACAAATGAAAAATGAATTAAATAATCAGTCTAAAATATAGCATACAATTACTAAAAAAAATGCATTCACAGCTACAAACTTGAAAACAATATTCTATGTTGAGTGAAAACTCGTAATCAACTTATGGTACCAAATAAATCCAACAACAGATTCTGAAACCTCTTCCCCCAGCAACCACCAACCTCCTTACAAAAAAAAAAAAAAGCGACATAAAGTTGTCTTCCACCCTGAAATTCTAAAGTAATCTAACTGAATATACAAATCAAATTACTTTTGAGATCCACCCACGCCTTGCACGTTGCAGAATTTTATTGCCAGAAATCATTCAAGAAAGGCAATCAAATAAGGCGTAAATCCACTCGCACGAAGACGCCAGGGAGAAAGAACATGCTATTGATGAGAGAGAGAGAGAGAGAGAGAGAGAGAGAGAGAGAGAGAGAGAGAGAGAGAGAGAGATGAAAAATCAGTCTCTATGTGCGAAGATTATGGATGTGGCACTGAATGAATGAATGGGTGAATGAATGATCAATTTAAGGCTGTAAAGCCAAACACCTGGATATTGTCGGCCACTCAGCGCTTTAAAGCGAGCAAGTTATCTACGAAAGATAAAATTCAACCAAGCTAAAAATCAAGCAGGTAATTAATATATACAGGAAAAATTTTCTTTCAAAACGAAATTAAGTTATCAATATTACAATCATCACCGAGTACATCGCTCATTGAATATGTCTCACAGTAGTAAGTAAACTTTTCCCTCCGGATTAAAATGCGAACAAAATCCGTTGCGTCGTTGGATCTGTTTGATAGACATTACACCTGGGACATGTCTCCACCCCCTTCTTCTTTTTTTCTTTATTTTTAACGTGCCTGTTTTCCCATCTGTATGGGGCAAGCACGATGCCTTCTTTTGAAGGACTTTGATTTGGCTTTGGGGTAGACTGTACTGTAGTCTCGATCGGCTGCCCTGCCTGTCATCGCTTAGACCCCGGTAGCGTACGTACATGTATTGTACCAGTCACCAGCGCCATTTCTCCCAGCAGCGAGGAGTCGTTGAGCGGTTAGGTCGACAGTCGAGACGTGTGAGGTGTCTGTTAGGCC
Source organism: Macrobrachium rosenbergii (assembly GCF_040412425.1). Taxonomy (NCBI): domain Eukaryota; kingdom Metazoa; phylum Arthropoda; class Malacostraca; order Decapoda; family Palaemonidae; genus Macrobrachium; species Macrobrachium rosenbergii. The sequence continues at coordinate 46,784,990 of NC_089752.1, read as the reverse complement.
GGGCGCACATTGAGACGCAGGGCAGTGCAGAGCAGGGCAGACTCAGGCAGGCAGGGCAGGGCAGGGCAGGGCAGGGCAGGGCAGGTCAGCATAGGTGTGGTGCGCACAATGGAAGCAGTCTGTCGTCCTATGCAGGCCTGTGATCATGGCTGCCCTCATGATTACCTGAGAAACCTCAGCTCAGAATCTGACTCGAAAATGAATTCGAGAATACTTTGTTATTATATGACATTTGTAGGGGGAAAGAGATCACTGTGGAGGAGGAGTACATGGCCAAGAGGAATACCCATGGTGCATTTGGTTTAACATCTGAGTTGAGTGATGAAAAATTCAAGAATTATTTCAGATTAGGCAGAGAACAATTTGATAACGTGCATAACATGATGACAAAGTGACATATCATCTGAAGGTTGCAACACCCAAAAAACTAATCGGGAGTAGAGAAAAAACTGGCTGTGTTTTAAGATAAGTTTTATTTTCCTTCACATCTGTCTTTCAGCAATATAGGAACGGAGGAAAAAATCATCTGATGAACAATTCCTTTTCTTTTGACTCTGTAATACTGCCTCCATAATGTCATTATAATGGATAATTGTAAAAGGAAAAAATTACAGGGAAAACAGTGTTAGTAAGAAGCACACAGGTCTTTCCGAGAGATTCATCAGAAATTAACAAATCATCAGACATATGACTTTCACATCATATAATAATTTGGTGGATTACTGAGCGAGTTACTTCCTGTGCCGCATGTGCGCAGAAAACTGCGTTTCAAACACTGCGTGACGGTGGCCAAGCAGGTCCGCCCTCGCGCTGTGCTGTCCTGCTTGACAATGTGCGCTATACATTTAAAATAGTGAAATGCAGTTTTCTGCCCTGCTCTGTGCTGCGCTGCCTGTGTCGCCTGCGCCTCAATGTGCGCCTGGCCTTTGTTTTCAGAAGATGTTGGAGTGTCTTTGTTTGTGTGTGTATTAGTCTGTAACACCCATTTGCTTTAAGCAAACCTATCCATTGATTATATACATAATCCCGAGGTGTCTATGCAGAAAGCAAAGTGTCTGCCTTTCTGACCGGTCGGCTGCGGATTTGAACCCGTGACACAGACCTCTAAGAAGTCCGAGCTGCTGCTCTAACCGACGCGGCCATCGAGGCTCTTGGGACCTGTCTCCACCTACACTTCGCAATAAATACTTAAGGGTGGACACAATGTCCAGTGAGCCAAATTATGCTCATCTTTCTATTAGGACAATCTGAAGTCTGCCATTCCATATTGGATAGTCGGATGGCCTTTAATGTCGTGATTTTTTGATAAGCTGACTGTGTTACACTGCCACTCAAATACAAAAATGTGTTACTTCCTTAAAATCTCCACATGCGAATTTTGTAATCGTGCGACTGGATTTGGTACTTAGCCATCTCTTTTACCGATCTGGATAAAATGTAACACTGATACATGCATCCTGAAGGAATCCACATGATAACACGGAACAAAAGCAACCATACAGTTGATAAAATTCGTACTTATGAATATTTAACCTCCTGCCGCGGTAGCATGTAAGAAATGAAGATTCTTCAGTCATCTATCATTACATTTCAATTGCACAATTTCCACGGTCTGATGTTTTGATTTCGTATCTTAAACAACTGACAACTATGGGATTTTGTTTGAGTGCACTGTTATATTGGCAATCTTGATATGTAATTATGTGGTAACAAAGTTTTCAGCCACGATTACATGCGTGAAGGGAGGAACTCCCAAGAGTGACGATTAATCAACTTCTACTTTAAGAGAAGGAAGTGGTCAAAATTCTTCAAATAAAATGATAAGCTGTCCTTTCTTCTCACAAAAATTTGTATTCACGTTTGTCAGTGATGAGACTTCAGTTAAAGAAGGTTGCTGAAATTCCTTCAAATGAGATCTACAGGAGAAATAATTTCGACCCTAAGAAAAGCCACAGATATGGGAACGCTAATAATCTCTTTAATTAAATCAATTTATGTCTATATTTATGTTTACCCATAGCAGATTCAAATTCATTCTTAGCACACACGCACAGAGAGAGAGAGAGAGAGAGAGAGAGAGAGAGAGAGAGAGAGAGAGAGAGAGAGAGAGAGAGAGTTTAAAATCAATACTTACCGGGCATGGTATTGGAACTAGAATATAAAATTTAGGCCAAAGTATGACTTCATTCAGCACTGAAAATAATGTTGAAGCATTTGTAAGGAAAGGGTGGAAAGTAAGATGGAAGAAAGATAATATGAACGGAGGTATAGGAAGAGGAATGAAAGGGGTTGCAGCTAGGGGCCGAAGGGATGCGGCCTGCAAAGGAATCTTAAGCGAAGCCTACAGTGCACCGGATGAGGTACACTAAAGGCACTCCTCCCTCACCAGGCGGGCATCGTATTTGAATTAACCATAAGTAACACAGCACACAGGATATTTAAACATCAATCACTCATCACTATTTGATTAGAGAAGATGAATAATTTTCTTAATTTGCGATTTCATGGAATACTTATAGCAACCAAAACGAAAAACACTCAAAATACGAACAAAATGTTCGGATCCAACCCAGTGAAACTGATAGTTAAACTCTGTATAAACATTTTCCAAACCAGAAGTAAAACGTGAACCTCACCTGCGTCCTCAAATTTCATAACCATAAATACTAATTGGTATTTGAAACATGAGACATATAAGAAATACATTAAATGTGAAGCTAAAAGACAGAATTCCATTTACATGAACTTGCAGCCAAACTCAAAATTTACGTTTATAAAACAAAGCAAAGGCCAATTAAACGAGTTCTATTGTATTCCAGGCATTGGATAAAACCCCGATATGAATAATTTCCATTTCTGATTGCGAAAATCAGTGCAGCCCTAAGGGAAGAATATGGGGAGGGATGAGGAAGGGGGATGCTACTCCAACATAATCTCATATAAACTAAAAAAAAAAAAAAAAAAGGAAGAAGGGAAAGTATGCAAGGGTGGCAGGAAACGGCCAAGGATTTACTTTCAGCTATTTCGAATTTTTGTTTTCCATAAGCTCTGGTATGAACTTCAGCATCAACATATTCATCACTGACGGAAAATGAGAAAACTTTACTTACTTTTCCAAACAAATAAAGTATATCGGAAATGGTAGTCGGCAGTAGTAAAAGCTGTAAAGCTCATTAATATTTGCGATGAAAAAGACCCCATTATAAACGTAAGAATCTTCTAAGATAGGTACAGACGAATTTCATTGTGGAACTGATTTAAAATGAATGAGCAAGGAAGTAAGTTGGCTTACCATTGAATTTTAATAATGTCTTAT
>NC_089752.1:46731674-46776674 GCF_040412425.1 Macrobrachium rosenbergii | reverse complement strand
CACAGTGTAGTGTTATTTATGACAGCTGTGGAGTATTTAAATCGATTCTACATCGATGACTTCCTAAGCGATATATTTCTTTGATCCAGGAATCATTTAATTGGGATTGCAAAGAATTAAATAAAATGAAAACAACTTCTTAAACCACAAACCATTATAATGTCAAAAATCTTGAGACATGCCAATAAAAACTGACTTATAATTACTTGTTAAAAAGAGGCAATGCAAACAAGACTGCAGCAAACCACTATGAAATGAGAGAGAGAGAGAGAGAGAGAGAGAGAGAGAGAGAGAGAGAGAGAGAGAGAGAGAGAGAGAGAGAGCTCAAACGGCATACCTCCATAAGGAATTTAGAGAAGAATTTGGTAAGCCCCGAGAGAGGATGTGAAGAGTAGAAACCCCGATCCTGTTGTAACCAATACCACCAAAAATAGGATTTTTATTTTATTTATTTCAAATCCCCTTATATAAGGCAGTAGGCGCGAAACTCCCAACCCACAGCAAACCTTGACTAGTACTCTAGTCATCTTTCCTTCGCAGCGGGAGAAGGAAGACATTTTTCACAATCTTGGGATGTAAGATATTATATCCAGACCTCGTATATCTTTGTTAAGTCCTAATGCGGTGACACTTTAAGGCTTCAGAATTAAAACTGCCACGCTATACTCTGCTGCTGCCGCCTTCGTTTCGATTTACTTCGAACTCAAGAATTATAACATATTACACGTTCCACAAAATCTAAAGAGAAAACCCAAAATATTCTTTAAAAACTGACTTGCACTATGTGAATTACAAGCCACGGACGTTAAAAAATACATATACAAATAAAAAAGGAATTAATAATCAGACTAAAATATTGTATACACGTGATAAAAATGCATTCATAACTACAGTACAAACTCGAAAACGATATTTTACATAGAGTGACAAGTAATCAAGTTACGGGACCAAATATATCCAGCAATCGACTCTCGTACCCCTCCCCCCCCCGCGAGCAAGTTACTCTTTGATATCCCTGCCTTGCCCACTGGAGAATTTTATTGCCGACATCATTCACGAAAGGCAATTAAGTACAGAGTAAATCCACTTGCATCAAGGTGCCAGCGAGAAGGAATACGCTATCGACGAGAGAGAGAGAGAGAGAGAGAGAGAGAGAGAGAGAGAGAGAGAGAGAGAGAGAGAGATGGTAAAAAATCAGTCTCGTTTCTATGTGCAAAGATTTTGGGTGTAGGACTGAATGAATTAATGAGTAAATGAATGATGAAATTTAGGCTATAAAGCCAAGCACTGCGGTACTGTGGGCTATTCGGTTTTTAGCAGGATGGTAAATGTGACAAGGCGTTGATCTTGAGAATGATACTTTATTAGCAAACTAAAGTGGTATTTATATGAATTGCTGACCAATCAGCAGCCAAGAAATTTACGTAGTAACTAACAGACCAATAATGCACATGCATTCAACATTGGACTTTGTATCTTCTGTAAAGATGAAGATCAGGTGTGTCACAGAAGTCGGTGCCGTCCTGCCAGCTCGATGTGTTGCTAAGGAGAATGGCGTGAGAACCACTGTCCGAGAACCAGGTGCGATCCAGGTGTCGCAGAAGTAGGTGCCAGTCTGTCGTGGAAGTAGGTGCAGCATGAGAACTGAATACTGGGCTAGAGGAGTAATGTCACCAGGCAAGTACTCTGGTTTCAGGTGGTTGATAGCAACCAAATCTGTCTTGCCGTGGATGTCAATGAGGAAAGCTTTCTGCTTACGGTCGATGACCTGGTAGGGGCCCATGTAAGGCTGGGTTAAAGGTGGTCGAACAGCATTGGTTCTGATGAATATATGTGCTGCAGTATGTAAATCCTTGGGGATAAAGGTCTTGTCGTTTGGCTTATAGGATAGGCGGTCAGGGGCAAATTTTCCGACAATGATCTAGAGTCTGATGATTTCAGGTGGGGTGCTACTGTCAGGGAAGAATCCGCCATGTATCACGAGCATATCACCAAACACCATCTTGGCTGCTGACAGGTCAAGGCCCTCTTTAGTTGAGGAGGACCCATGGAAGCTGCGAGTACCAGGTCGAGGAGTTGCAGCGAGACATCAGGGCTGCTTTCAAGGTAGGGTGGAACCTCTCAACCATGCCATTGGATTTGGGATGCTAGGCAGTTGTGCGATGCGACTGGGTGCCGAGGAGGTGGTTTAGGGATGTCCAGAGCTGAGACATGAAAGCAGTGCCTCTGTCGGAGGTGATATGATCAGGTACACCAAATCTGGACACCAATGATGAGAGGAAAGCCCTGGCACATGCTGCTGCTGATGCCTCCATCATAAGGGCAGCTTCAGGTCATCTTGTCGAGCAGTTGACCATTGTGAGTAGGTAATGATGTCCTTCGGAATGCAGGAGGTGTCCTACAATGTCGATGTGGACATGGGCAAAACGGCGTTGCGGTTGATGAAAGGAGCCCACACCTGAATTCGTGTGATGCTGGATTTTGGAGAGCTGGCAGGAAGAACATTCATGGACCCATGACTTTGCATCTTTCAATATGCCATGACAGATGAAGCGCTTCTACAGGAGGGTGGCTGTGGGTCGTCCTGAAGGGTGTGATCAGACCGTGGACGATGTCACCAGACCATGGATGATGTTGAAGACATGATGTCTAAGTGCCTGTGGGATCCACAGGCGTGGGGAGCCGGTGCTGATATCACAGAGGATAGAGGTAGGGCTTTTGTCATTGAAGGAGACATAGTGGCATTGCAGAGACGTTAAGGAGGTCTTGCAGGCATTGAGCTCTGGGTCCCACTGTTGCTTGGCCGCCAGCTGCTTGTAATTGAGACCGAGGTGTATTGCACTGATGGAGATTCTGAAGAGAGCATTAGTGATGGAGTTGTGTTTCCCAGGAACGTGGCGAATGGTGCAGCTGAATTTGGCAATGGGTGACAAGTGGCGATGCTGACTAGGTGACCAGGCATCAGACTGTTGGCTTATATAAGGCACTAGCGGCAGATTGTCAGTTTGAAGGGTGAAAGGCATGGCTTCCAAAAAATGTCAGAAGAGTTTGATGGCGAGGTATGCCACCAAGAGCTCGCGGTCAAATGCAGAGTAGTTTGTCTCTGTCTTGCTGAGTTTCCTGTTAAAAAAGGTGAGGGGTCAAGGACGACCGTGGATGATCTGCTCCAAAACAGCTCCTATGGCTACATTACTGGTGTCAAGGAAAGCAGTAGAGAATGACCTGGTGCAGGGAAAGGGAGGGCGGTGGCCTTGGCAAGGGCGTTTTTGGCAGATGTGAAGGATGCTTCCTGCGAGGATCCCCAGGTGAGGGCCTTGGTAGGGGTGGGGAACTTATTGACAGCTGCGACCTTCTCGGGCAAGGGCTGGACAACCTCAGGTGTTATGAGGTTCCCCAAGAATTCTTCCCCTTGGTGGCAAAGGAGCATTTGTTATATCAGATGATGAGGCCATTTTCTTGTAGGCATAGGAGGATGATGTGCAGGTGTTGGAGGTGCTCTTCCTTTGATGCAGAGAAAATTAAAATATCGTCGAAGTAACAAACACAGAGGGGAAGGTCTCTCAGGATGCTGTCTATCAGTTGCTGGAAAGTAGCTCCTGCATTGCAGAGGCCAAAGCAGGAGTAATTGAAGGTGAAGGTGCCGAAGGGCGTTTTGATGGTGGTCTTCGGGATGTCTTCAGGATTCACGGGGACCTGGAAGTAACCTTTGAGAAGGTCCAGCTTTGAGAAGATTTTTGTGCCGTGTAGGAAGGTGGTCACGTCTGTGATGTTAGGGAGGGGATAATGTTCAGCCTAAGTGATCATGTTCAGCCTTCTGTAGTTCCCGTATGGGTGTAGGGTGGCGTCCTTTTTTGTTACTATGTGGAGGGGAGATGCCCAATGACTGGACGCCTTTGACACACACCCATCTTCTCCACCTCTGTGAAGGTTTTCTTTGCAGCGGACATTTTTTTCAGGTGGTAGGTGTTGGAAATGGGAGTGTACGGGAGGGCCTAAGGTTTTAATATGGTGGAAAATACCATGCTTGGCAAGGATTTGATGAGATTGTCATAGTTCAAGTATGAAAACATCTGGGTATTTGGCAAGCAGGTATGCAAATTCATCTTTGGAATCGGTGACGTGGAGGGTGAGTTCTGCAGGGCCAGCAGTGATGGCCGTCATGGACAGATTGGTGGCATTGACGAAGTGCCTGTTGGCAATGTCCACAAGCACTTGGTGTTGTGCCAAGGAAGTCCGCCCCGAGGAGAGGTAGTGAGACATCCGTGACAATACACCGCCAGTGGTACTTTCTGTTGCCGAGGTTAAGGGCGAGATGCTTCTGACCGAAGGTAAGGATGGGAGAGCTGTTGGCAGCTGTGAGTCGGACACTGGATGGCTGTGGGCATTTGGCAGAAGTCAACAGCAAGCCACTGTGTCAACCAAAAAGCGAGTACCTGTGGTGGAATCAAGGATAAAAAAGACAGAGGTGCTGATAGAGCATGTAGGATTGGATATGTCAGGATTATGGTTAGAGTCATGTACATTAGTAGGGATATGCACCTGCTATAGATACCACGAGTGGTGGTAGCCATTTCACACATTTTTTGGCCATGGGCATCCTGGGAGGCAGTTCTTGGCAGCAGGGCAGAATGTTCTGTGGTATCAGTAAAGCTGAAACGGCAGCGATTGCTGCTGCATGTGGTCAGCGCCCTTGGGTTTTTGAAGGTGGAATGGCCAGCAAGGGTTTGTCTTGGAAGTTTGTGAGCATTTGACGGCCATGGTGGCCTCTGAGGCATTAAGAAGGTCATCTTTTGCTGAAGGGTTGGATGTTCCTTGAACGGTGGCAAAGGTTTGCAGCAGCATGGGCATGCATCAGATTGTCTGCTAGGGTGGTGAGGGCAGTCAAGATCCACAAATCATTCCAGGTTCTTTCAAACTCTAAACAACAATGTTTCAACACCAGCAACTGAAATATGGGAAATGAATATAAAAAGGAACTCTCACAGCACTATTAACACATTAATTCACAACCTTATTTACAAAGAAAATGAAATGCTGTTTCTCCTTTGCTCTCACTCAACGTAACACCAAACAAAATAAAGCTAAGCAGTTATAGATAGGGGGAACACGTTGCAAGGTATAGCAATCTCAATAATTAAATGGTGAATTGGCGAGTTATCCTTTCAGCTGAAGAGATGATGCTGGTACGATGACCTCGGGCTTGAAGACGTCACAGAAGGGCGGCTGGGAATTCAGCAGAGATATTGCTGGTACGATGACCACGGGCTCGTAGATGTCATAAAAGGATGTCTTTAAGATGAGGCAGCAAATGCTGTTTCTTCAAGAATCCAGAGATGGTGCAAATGGAGGGCAGGAAGGGCTGAAGACTCATCCTCGCTACAGACAGGAAGGACTTAGCGGCTACTCCTCCACACAAGCAGGAAAGAATGACTACTTTTCTTCGTCACTGGCATGTAGGCTTGCTGCTTCACCTCATCTCGAACATGGAGGACTTAGGGACTTCTCATCACAAGCAGGAAGGGCTGGCTGCTTCTCTTTGTTTTAGGCTGGAAAAGATTTTATGGGGAAGAGTAACGGTCGTCTGTAGGGGATACTCCCGTCGGAACCTTGCTTTGTTCGACTTCTGAGTGCCCTCTCTGTCTCTGTCTGTCTATATTTCTGTCTTGGGAAGTCTCTTCTGGAGGCTTATATACCATTGTAAGGTCGGAGCTCATGATGACAGACAATCATCATTCCATATAAGGAGTTTTCTGATTTTCCACACGATGATTGGTTCATAATAACTGGCCCTTTTCGGTCACACCATACAAGATTCCAGATCAAATTTTCTGATGCAATGTGGATCGAATATTGCGCCACGTTACAAAGGCAGGGCATGAGATACCACATGGTGTCATTTCCACAAGAAAGGGTTTTCATCGACTCGCTAATTGTCCACGACTCGTTGACAACAGGAACTGGTGAGCGAACACAGGAAGCAGTCACGTCTTGGAAAAGAGATATTTCTTTTTCAATATATTTCCTCATTATTGCATCTACCCATGACAAGGGCATCATTGGGTGTGTCTTCAATGTTGGTGAGTGCTGCCCTTACTGACATTGGCAGGCACTGCAGCCAGAGTGCCTTAAGGATGTCAATTGATTTGCGAGAACCGTCTGCTGCAGGAGGAAGACGGGAGAGGACTCTCATCTCCAGAAGGGTGGTGGATGGGTGTTGATCACCTAAGGATTGCTGTGCTGCATCGAAGATCTGTTGTACACAAACGATTGGGGATGGCGTGAATCTGTCAAGTAGGACTTCCTTCAGGTCTTTGTACTGGATGACATCAGTGCCTTCTGCCAGCCACTCTGTTAGCAGGGGGAAGAGGTGGTCCGGCATGGTGGAGAGAATGTAATCTGTCTTGGTCGACGAGGACCATATGCCCTTGATTCAAGCGTGACTTCAGTTCGACGGAACCAAGTGTAGGCATTAGTCAGTGAAGGTCGGAAGCTTGACTTGGGCGATGGTATCAGCAGGAGTGGCAGAAGGGGAGGGTGATGTGTCATTGCCGGACGTCTCAGGCATCTTTGCTGGGTGTTGGTGTGAAGGGTTAACTTCTTTAGCAGGATGATAACTGAGACAAGGCGTTGATCTTGAGAATGATACTTTATCAGCAAACTACAGTGGTATTTATATGAATTGCTGACCAATCAGCGGCCAGGAAATTTATATAGTAACTAACAGACCAATAATGCACATCCATTCGATTTTGGACTTTTTATCTTCTTTAAAGATAAAGATCAGGTATGTCACGGAAGTTGACGCCATCCTGCCGGCTTGAGTTGCTAAGGAGAATGGCGTGAGAACCGCGGTCCGAGAGCCAAGTGCGATACAGGTGTCGCGGAAATAGGTGTAGCACGAGAACCTGTTCACGTCGCTCAAGCTTTCGAAAGCGAGTAGGATTATATATCCATGGAAGATTATATTCAAGCCAAGATAATAATCAAGCAGATAATTAATATTTACAGTAAAAAAGTGTTGTTTTAAATCGATATAAATTTATCAATATTGCAATCATCGCTGAGTACATCGCTCGCTGATATGCCTCACCGTAAGTAAACTCTCCACATTTCAAAGCGGACAAAATGAACTGCCTCGTTAGATCTGTTTGACAGAAGTTACACGCAGGGACTTGTCTCCCATCTCTACATTGTAATGAATATTTATAGGTGGACATGCAGGTGTCCAATAAGCTCAAATTATGCTGGTCTTCCTATCTAGGTGATTTGAAGTCTGTCATTTCGTACTGGACAGTCGGATAGCCTTCATCTTGAGATTATTAGTTTAGCTCGCTTGCCACTTAATGAAAGAATGAATCACCGCTCGAAATCTTTCATCGATATGAACAAAATGTAGACATTCAAACATACATGGTGGAGGAACTCATACAACTGAAATGGAACAAAAGGCGATCATACAGTATAGAAAAATATGCAATGACGTGTTTCAGCTCTGGGTGTGATAGGCAGCAAAAAATTAAGCTTTTTTAGTCGTCTATCATTAAATTTGTACTTCACAATATCCATGAAGCTAAACGGTCTTATTCTGTATTATCGGATTTTGCACGAGTACCCATACATACACGAAAAAATACCTTTCCGCAGAAATTATGTGTTCAAGTTTCTAGCCACGATTATATGCAAGAAAGGAGGAATTTCCTAGACCAGCGATTAATGAACTTAAATTTTAGCAGAAAGCAATAGTCAATATTCTTCAAATAAAATTAAAAGTAATTTATTCTTGGTTCCCATCAAGATTTGTGTCAGTGATGAAACCTAAAGAAAAAGAAGGTAAATGTAACTCCCTCCAAATGGTATCTATATTAAAGCAACGAAGGAAACGGGAGAAATTATATCAACTCTAAGAAAAGCTACAGAAGCGCAAAAAAATTTAGTAATACACTTCAATTCATTCAACAAGTGCTATTCTATTTCTTTTTACCCAGAGCAGATTCAAAATAATCCTTGGCACAAACACGAGAGAGAGAGAGAGAGAGAGAGAGAGAGAGAGAGAGAGAGAGAGAGAGAGAAAAAATTTTGTTTATTACGGCAAATTCCGATTTTTTAAATCACGATAAACAACACTGGAAAAGACGAACAAAATGTTTGAATCTACCGTAAGTTAAATTGATCCTTAAAAAGAACTAAAACTTGTATCTCATTTGTGTCCCCAAATTTCATAGCCATAAATAATAATCAGCTTTAAAAAAATGATACACAAAAAAATGCAATCAGCGTGAAACTGAAGGACAGAATTTCATTTGCATGCAGTTGCAGCCAAGCCCAATATTATCATGTTTAGGCAACAAAGCAAAGACTAATTGAATGTGTCCTACTCATATTTCAGGCATTGCACGAAACCCCGAGATGAATCTATTCCATTTTTGACTGGGATATAAGGGAAGACTATGGGGAGGGAGATCACTAATCCAACGTTTCATCATGTAGGCTAAAAAGTAGCAAGGGAAAGTATGCAGGGGTGAAAGGAAGCGTCCTTCGTGCATATTACACCTATCCACGGATCACTTTCATTTAGCTGGAATTTTTATTTCCATGAGCTATGGTATGAACTTAAGCATCAATAAATTCATCAATGGCGGAAAATGTGCAAAGTACTTATTAATAAAAAAATAACCGGAAACTGACAGTATCAGTAGATATAAAAACTATTAATAATACCGATGAGCAGAAAGCACCATGATTAACGATTATAAAAACTTCGTGACGAAAATATAGAACTTCATTGCGGAACTAATGTAAAATGAAACAGCAGTGAAGTTAATTGGTTTATTATTGTACTTTTAAATATATCTTATTCGAACCATTCAATGACGTCTGGCTGGTCGGTTTTACGATGTGATTGTTTGATAATGTCAAGGACACAAATTACATGGGTAACTATGAACCGTCCACTAATCAACAAAGTCCTTCCCTTCAAGTGGGGGGTATCTCATCTAAATTGCATTTCGTGTAATAGTACATGTAACATCATGTAATACTATCCGTGCTAGTTAATCTACACTGTGATACATAAGATAAGGCATCAGATTAGATTCAAAATAAAGTTCCTCGTAAGATGAAACAGAAGTCCAAAAGAGGAAAATAAGACACTCTGGTGCAGCAGATGAAATAAAATAAAGAAAAAAAGCGTAAAGTTGAATCTCTTCGAGGAAGAGCATGAGAAAATCAAGTTTCAAATTACTGGAGAAAAATGTGGCGAAGCAAGATGCAAGCAACACTTGAAACGCAATGCTGATGAAATGAGACAAGTGACCCAGTTGTGATGAACTTTCCAGAGCAAAGGCTGTGGAGGGGAGGGAACGTCAGGGGTACTGGTAAGTTATTTGGCACAGCAGGAAAGGCTGAATACCCGAGCATTGATACAAATTGGTTCGAAACTTCGCATCATTATTTCAAGTTCACTGTTACGTCATTATTGTTCATATTGTTCAATTTTCGCATAAATATCACACATTTTTACTCTCTCATCCGTTGTCTTTCTATCCCTCTCTTTTATTATTCTTGTGGCGTAGAATGTAAAAATTATTCTGTATAGAAAAGGCAATAAAACAGTCAAAAACAAATGACACAAACAGGTTGTTGAAAATCCCAGATTTATATGGAATTGCAGCTGAAATATCCAGTCCGATATAAAAATGACTAACTTCAAACGATATTAAAAGCACATCCACATCACCTTAACTCTAGAATTTCAGTGTGCTGTTAAAAGAAGATGGATGCTGGACATGATCGGTAGGGTACTAATCATCCATTCTCGGCAACCTCAGATGAATATCAAGGCCTTGAATAGCACTCACTTCTGATAAGCAAGCGCGCACACGCGAGAGAGAGAGAGAGAGAGAGAGAGAGAGAGAGAGAGAGAGAGAGAGAGAGAGAGAGAGAGAGAGACTAGATCTTGCTTCCAAGTACGTAATCTAACTTCTCTCATTACAGCAAAGAAAGCATCAAGAAGCAAGGAGCTCGTGCCCCGCCAGGTAAAAAATGTTCCTGAAATATGCGTAAATAAAAATTATATATTACTACCAGCATAACCTGGAGTACATTACATATCGTTAAGATTAAAATCCACAGGCACTGTTAATTTTCTTGCATATGAGAGAGAGAGAGAGAGAGAGAGAGAGAGAGAGAGAGAGAGAGAGAGTTATACGAAATATTCGATCTCGTTTGCAAGTTCATGAAAAGTATGAAATGAACTTAGATATTTAGAAAAAAAACAAAATGGTTCATCAACATTCAACATACGCTGGAATACATTACACGGTGTAAGAATGATCATTTTTTTCTTACCACGAGAGAGAGAGAGAGAGAGAGAGAGAGAGAGAGAGAGAGAGAGAGAGAGAGAGAGAGAGCTGAAAAATTTTGATGAAAGCTTATTACGAAAAAAATGAATTTTATCAACGTCCCTTTTTATATTTTTAGAAGAATACACTCCAGTAATTTTCAGTAAGTATTCTCAAAAAGCGTTGTAAATCACTTGATTAACTGCTTCATTCCCCTTCAAATAATAAACTACAAAAATTAACTCATTTCTACACACGGCTGAAAGCATTTAAATTGTGATGAGATTTTTTGATATTAGAATAAACAAATTAATAAAACGGTATAGGAAAAGGCCTCAGAAGAGGATTAAATAGGTTAAGATGAAAATATCAGGTAATGAAAATCTTACTTCATATCAAAATTGAAATCGCGTGTAAAAATGTCGAAAGATCTGTTGTAAAGAGACACAGACACGTGAGACTGAACAGCAGAAGATTCTATAAACTAAAACAAGAAAAAAAATAGCATCCATAATGCAGTTAAATGCCCTTTTTTTTTTTTTGCAGGAAAAAGTAACACATGGAGATCTAGAAGAGACAAGTAAAAAATGCGGTGAATAATTTCTGTACAGCGTATAATTTTGTATGAAACTAGCAGCTACGGTCCATGAAACTCTCAGCCGCGGTCAATTAAACTTTCAGCCACGGCCCGGTGGTGGCCTGTGTTGTTGGCACCTATAGCTCTGCCAGGCGCACGATCTTGGCTAACTTTAACCTTAAATAAAATAAGAAAACTACTGAGGCTAGACGGCTGCAATTTGGTGTTTGATGATTGGAGGTTGGATGATCAACATACGAACATTGTTGCAGCTCCCTAGCCTCAGCAGTTTCTAAGATTTGAGGGCGGACAGAAGATATGCGGACGGACAGACAAACAGCCATCTCAATACTTTTCTTTTACAGAAAACGAGCTGGAAATGCGAAATTAGACGGAAAATAAAACAAAAGAAAAGGGAGAAAAAACATACAAGAATGGCATGCCGGCACCTTAACGTCTATTTGTCGTCGTTTCGTGGTCTACGTAAGACTCGTTGTTGACATTACTTCGTATAACTGAGCCCCGATTTCTAGGATTAAAAATCATCATATATCTAAAGACCCAACATAATAATTGATGTGTTCATACATGTATCACTGAAGTGTTTATGCGATTTGATGATCATAAAGTGAGCGAATAGGGAAGCACATCTGACATGCATAACCTTCATGACAATACTCATGTTTTAAGGAAAAAGAAGAGGAAATTACAATAATCATATACAAAGTAGGATGAAAAATGTTCTATTACTATGTAATTTTCACAACATGAAAAAAGTGATTTCTTGACCATTTGAGCCAAAATAATTTCACGTCTCTCTCTCTCTCTCTCTCTCTCTCTCTCTCTCTCTCTCTCTCTCTCAAAATTAAAACAGCATATTTCGGAGCAGCAAACATTCCATAAAGTTAAAACTGCAAAAATCATACCATTAACGTTACAAAGCGGAAAACTGAATCAGCAAGAACAACCTTGCAAGAGTTAAAAGATAACACAAGAGGTAGCAATGAAAGAGACCCTCTGAGAACGACGGTAAGTAGAGGAGGAGAAAGGAATAAGCTAACTAAAGCTATCCCTGGGGGGAGGGAGGTGGGGGATGGTTAGGGCTTACCAGAAGGTCACCCGAGCATAGATGTTCAATGAATTCTAAAAAGAGACTAAATGACAGAATCTACATGGATGGTAACAGTGACGAATGGGAAACAAAACCCTGGTAACATTGCATGCGCGTTTTTATTTTGTGATGAAGATCACATTATATATTAATTTTTTTTTTTTTAAATAGGAATAAGTTTTCGCGAAGGGAAAAAATTGTCTGAAGAGAAAACATAAAAAAGTAACATAAAAGGTTCATGGGGGGAAAAATTCAGAATCTCGCACACGTTAATAATTAAAGAATAATTAACCTCATGAAGGAAACAGCCAATACGAATTTAAAATAACAAAGACCTCTTAGAAAAAAGAAAACGGAAAGAACTGATCTTTAGGAGAGAGACAGAGAACTGCATCCAACGTGTTTCCCCTTCACCAGACGCCTTCCTCTTACAAATCTCTTGCCAAACTTGACACTTCTTTGATCCTCCTGCTCTTTCGTCTTCCATCTGGGTCACTTTTTCCTTCTGTTTCCCTCGAGGTTTCAAATTAGCTTCTGGGTCTTGACTGCTGAGAATTCGGCGGCGGGAAAGTTTATTCTTCTTGGGACAAACTCTTTTTTTTTTATTTTCTTTTTATCATTGTCCTTACATCCTATAACCACCGGACATTACAGCATTCCAAGTAAGCAAACCCTCTTTCCTTAGCGTGTTTTATATTAACTCTATCAAGATTAATTTTCCGCTTTAGTCTGTTTCTACACGATTCCTTCTTACCCCTCTGTACTGCAATATCCACTCCCAGCCGCTCGAATTCTGCAGGATTCTTTCCCAGAGCATTTCCTCTCTCTATCTGTAAACCAATAGCATTTTCTCTCTCTCTCTCTCTCTCTCTCTCTCTCTCTCTCTCTCTCTCTCTCTCTCTTTAAACAGAAAAAGCTGAAAATAAAGCTAAATAGTTTCGATTGTGAGAAACACGTTCATCATTTTCAGAGCAACTGCAACAAGACGATGGAAATGATGGTAAACAATGGATATGTGTTGGAGAGAAGTTCTTTTAAGTGATCGCGGGCAAATAAAGGAGCAATCTGATACCTTTTCATAGCACTGGCTTGAACAATACAAAATCAAAGGCAGGCGGAAAAATTGCATTGGTGACCCGCCCCTTAAAGGACTAAAGACTAGAAGTAAGGACAAGCAGACGCGGAAAAAGAACTCTAAAGTCTGGAAGGTAGGAATAACGCAGCCAGTGATCCCTGTAATCCTAAAGCGATTACATATTTCCATATATATTGAAGTATCTTCCGTCGACTTTCGCACCAACGTAATTCTGTTGTATCAACGCGAAATTATTCTGGTTCCCGATCGTCATTCCTCTCCCCTCTTTCCCATTAACTGCAGGGTCAAAAGAGGCTATTTACTATTGGCATAAATGTAAATGTTCATAACTGAATAAAAATCAATAACAGAGTTTGAAGGCAGCAAATAAAACTACTCTGGATAGCGGCGATTAAGCTAATCCTTTCAGTTACTTCGAGGATAAAGCGCTGCTCATGTGACGGTTATTTTCTGTATTGAACCACTCACCATTAAGTTCCTCCCCTTACCGGGAAAATCCACTCTTTCAGACGGTGCCGTAAAGAACGGCCTTTCCCTGACGACAGCTTATTCCTAGATGATAAATGACACCAATTACGGCAGTAACGAGCTTCACTTCCTGCTAGGGATAAACTTTCCTTTTATTAGCAAGGAGGAACTACATTTTCTAACAAGTAGAAAACATCGTTCCTGTTTTGCGTGGCGGTAGATAAAATTCAAGACGGACGAACGGAATCTAATATATGTTACCATTACAGAATAAAACACACAATGAATTAATCAGGTTGGTTTCTATAAATTCCCTACAAAGAGGAACGAAAGGAAATAACCAAATTATGCTACATATGAAGACTTCTTTGAACAAAAATAGTAGTGTAAGGCATCAGTGAATAAAAGAATCTGGAGTTCTTTGATATTGTGGAAAAGTTATTGGATAGGGGATGGTGGTGGGGCCGGAGCGCACTTATGATGCAAAAAGAATCCTGAATATGAGAATCGTGTTATTAATACCATATTAATTATAGCAAACATATACCGGTTAGCAAATATTGCTTCCTTTCACTACCAAGGTCGCAGAACGGTATTGATTCGATATGCCACCAAATCTAGTGAATAGGCATGTATTTTAACAGGTGGCAGGCGTCAATACAGTATTTAAACAATGTTAAAAAAATTACAACGTGTTTACCAAATTTAGAGAAAAATCACCATATCTGCTTTCGGTAACAAAGTATTTCGACAAAAGTAGGTTTTTCATTTCTTAAATCGTAAATATGAGGCACTGCTGTAATTTTTTTTTTTTTTTTTTTGCTGTGGTTTAGCTAACTTAAAATGTGAAACTGTAATATTGACGAGCATATAATACCAATACAGAACAAAATTACAGTTTTGCTAGAAAATGGGTAATTCTTTCTCAGAGTTAACATTGTAACTACATTTTGCGCTATGATCTGGAAGAATACTTCATTCCAATGAGTAAATGGTGTGACACATGGTATGAAAGATCATGTACTCCAATCTTTTCTCTAGCTGAAGAAAAGATTGGAGATTAACTCTGAATGAGCCTCTAAATAGCAAAATCCTCAGAGTTAGCCAACGACTCAAGCCAATGAAGAGAGCAAAACTGTGCTCTGAATTAACCTAATATTCCAGTTCATAAAACTGTGGCTTGGAATGAGTTTATATTTCGTAAAAACGGAATGTGCAAGGTTATGAGCCAAGGAATAAACATCCTCCTTAAGAATCCAGAAAAATGTTCCATAACAATCCAGAAAAATGTTCCAAAACGCAGCACTCAAAATTTTGTGTATGATTTTATTATGAACTTTCATTTATAAATCTGCTTCAATGGCACATACCAAACTTACACTCAGGCATATATATATATATATATATATATATATATATATATATATATATATATATATATATATATATATATATATATATATATATATACATATATATATATATATATATATATATATATATATATATATATATATATATATATATATATATATATATATATATATATAAGAACAGAAGTAGGCGACGGCCAGTGGTATACATTAGCTGAGAAGGTGGACCATGGAAACGTATTCATCTCTACATAATTCTTTATTTCCAACGTTTCCTGTAATAAAAAGCTTTATTACATCATCAGGAATCTATTTAAATAATGAATAAAATTACTTTAAAAATTGCTCTTAAAATCAATAAAATCCATAAATACTTCACAGTTAAAATACAAGATAAAAAAACGAAAAAAAAAAAAAAAACATAAAAGCAAAATCAAAGACCGCTAACCAACCTTATACCAAGAAGGCAGAAGACAGAATGCATAAAAAGTTTAACTCAGGTACAGCTGAGTGGAGGAGGTCTGGGTATTTAACTGGGGAACCAGTTGTTTAATAAATAATGATTCCAGGATAGGCAGTTCGTATGCATTAGTTGTTTGGCCTATGATACAGAAATCGTTTCTATCAATATATGTTTTACAAATTTTCGAATGGTTTCTTATGCTTGAATGCTCGGGATTGGAGAGCCTACAGCCAGTCCGAAAAACTTAATCTCGATGAGAGTCGATTCTGCCCTACCTAATTTTAGACCAAATTATATCAACTTTTTCCCCATAGAGTCGATTTTCCACAGGCTAACAGCATTACTGTTTAACGTAAACAAAAGTGACCTTTCAGAAACAACTCTTCGAACTGTCCCAGGTGCATTTAGGGAAATTGAAAAACGCTGGACTCCATTCTTCAAAAAAGAAGATCATCACATCCTTAAAACAGCTGGCGAGTAGAAAAGATTTGGTTGTTACTGGACCCGACAAAGGGAAGGAACGGTCCTATTAGATCGAACGGACTATAATGAAAAAATGTTGGCTATCTTAAGAGACCAAGGTAAGTTCACTGAAATCGGAGCACCTGATTTTTCACAATATCATAGCAACTGAGGACAAAATAAAACAGATTTTTACTGTCTTTTAAAGAAAGAGAAAATTATAGATGATAATACATACCAAGATTTGTTTGTCACCGGATCATCCTTGGAGTTTTATATGGTCTCCCAAAATACATAAGCCTAATACACCTATGAGACCAATCTTGGCATCATATAATACACCTAATTATAAGTTAGCTAAATATTTGGTACCTCTTTAGAATCAAGAAAAAATGATTTTACTCGGCAATTCTTACTTTTTAAGGATAAAGTTTTATTACAGGACGCTAATTTTAAAATGGCCAGTTTAGATGTTGAATCTCTTTACTAATGTTCTGTGGAGGAAACTGTCGATATTATCTACATAAACTTTTTCTGAACCAGATTCTGTTTTTAACAATTTTAATCGTACGTCTTTAAAAACTCTTTAGAACTGGCAGTGCTGACACCGCCTTGTTTTTGATGGCAAACTTTAAACAAACTGACGGTGTAGCCATGGGCTCTCCTTTGGGTCCTACTTTTGCCAACATCTTCATGTGTCATGGAAGAGCGCATGTTAGATGAATGTCCACTTAGTTCCACCCACTCTTTATGGTAGGTATATTGATGACACTCTTCGCCTTATTTAAGAATGATTGTGACATTGACCTTGCTTTTAGCATATGTTAATACTAAACATAATAAATATAAGTTTACTGTAGAAAAGAGGTGAATAATCAGTTGCCTTTCCTAGACGTTCTGTT
This sequence comes from Macrobrachium rosenbergii, assembly GCF_040412425.1. Taxonomy (NCBI): domain Eukaryota; kingdom Metazoa; phylum Arthropoda; class Malacostraca; order Decapoda; family Palaemonidae; genus Macrobrachium; species Macrobrachium rosenbergii. The sequence goes on along the minus strand of NC_089752.1, from coordinate 46,759,882 downwards.
ACTAGGGATAATGGATTTTAATACTTCTGTTTTTAGAAAGAAGACTTTTACTGGTTTAGGGTCCAATTACTATAGTTCTTAGTTTTTATGACTTTAAACTGAACTCTATTTTTACTACCTCCACAGGGCTTTTATTACATCGAACTGGCAATCCTTCCATCAGGAAATTGGTTTTTCTGCATATTTTGTGAATAATTGCTTCCTACAGAACTTGTTTTTTAAAGTTCTGCATGTTCCTTAACAAACAACTCATGAATATCGCCAAACCTTGTACAGTACCAAATTAGCTTTATGCCAAATTTCCATTTTTACATGATGATTCTTTTCGACAAAGGTTCGTACAAATTGTTCATAAACATTATGGTGCCATTAATCTAAAAATTAATTCCTAAAAATCCACTAACGATTGGTTCCTTTCAGATACAAAGATCGATTAAACCCCTCATTGACCTCTAACGTGGTATATAAGCATACTTGCCCTAAGTGTAACTCTGGGACATATGTCGGATCCACGAGGAGTGTTACTGAGGGTCAGAATCGACTCTCATCGGGGATTAAGTTTTCGACTGGCTGTAGGCTCTCCAATCCCGAGCATTCAAGCATAAGAAACCATTCGAAAATTTGTAAAACATATATTGATAGAAAACGATTTCTGTATCATAGGCCAAACAACTAATGCATACGAACCGCCTATCCTGGAATCATTATTTATTAAACAACTGGTTCCCAGTTAAATACCCAGACCTCCTCCACTCAGCTGTACCTGAGTTAAACTTTTTTTATGCATTCTGTCTTCTGCCTTCTTGGTATAAGGTTGGTTAGCGGTCTTTGATTTTGCTTTTATGCTTTTTTTTTTTTTTTTTTTTTTTTTTATCTTGTATTTTAACTGTGAAGTATTTTATGGATTTTATTGATTTTAAGAGCAATTTTTAAAGTAATTTTATTCATTATTTAACAGATTCTGATGATGTAATAAAGCTTTTTATTACGAAACGTTGGAAATAAAGAATTATGTAGAGATGAATACGTTTCCATGGTCCACCTTCGCGCTAATATATATATATATATATATATATATATATATATATATATATATAACAATTAAAACAAGAAATATACTAGAGTAAAAGGGCATCACTCCATCAAACAACTTTAACTGTTTCCCTGGTCTTAATTCACTTCAGCAAAACTAAAGGAACAAAACATGTTTATCACTTTGCCTTATGGACACACAATTAATCCTATTCACTGGTGGTCAATAAATGAAACAGTTTTTAAAAATCTTAAATACAAAAATTCATTGTTGAATTCAAAATTTATCCTTAGAATTCACAGTCTAAAAAATTCACTATTACTTGAAAATAACACAAAATTGAATTAATTCTGGAGTTAAATTATTAAACAAAATTTAATCACAAAAACTTTAATTCATCAAGAAATTAAATTAATCAAGCAAAATTTAAACTATCAAGAATTATTCAAGATTTGAAAAGAAAATTTTAATAAATGAAAATTAAATCAAATATGCAATGTTAAATCATCAAGAAATATTTAAAATGCTAAGTAAATCACCAACATAAATGTGAAAATTAAAGAGACTGCAAACACAAGAACACACAAAATACACGAAAGATTTACCAGTAAAATAATTTCACTTAGGCAAAAATTCCCTAATATATCTTATTATACCATGGTAACAATCAGAATGAACAGATTTTCAGATTCCAGTAGCACATGAAACACTCAAGTGGTGTCATTAAAGGATTTTGGGGACGAGATACAAGTTATAGAAGGAGGAAGGTGACGTCACTTCCAGCCAAGTATTTTTAACGCAATCGGGACAATACATGATCAGAGCAATGCAATCTTAAACATGACGCAATTGCCATGTGCTTCTTGCTCTCAAAAGGGTAGACGTCTTCTTCTCGTGTGAGACAAAGCTTTTACAGAAACCCTTACACAATCAAAACTGGCTAATTATGATTGGCATGTATTTAAAAACAAAACAAAAAACCTGAGTTGGTTTTTAGAACTGATCAGCAATTGTTATTCCCAACATGTCATCGTGTTATCTTAACTGGTGACAGATGGCACATTTGGTCTAAAACTCGAATCTCTCTATCCCGCTACTACGCTATTATCAAGAAAGATAATATTAATTCTAAATTATACTGTTAAATTATCTAAACCACTAACTCTTTTGAGATCTGATACTACACTGCATACGATATTTCAACAATTATTATTATTACACATAATACGTGATAAATAGAAGCGTAAATGTATCAGAATTACAGGAGGATATACACATTACAAGGCAACATCATGAAATTCCTAGAAGATTAGTAATCCCAGGTTTGAGTCCAACGATTCACAACGGAATAAATAATCTGCTATGACATTATCTTTTCCTGAAATGTGTTTCACTTTTACATTATACGGTCGCAGGCATAAAGACCACCTGGTCAGTCTTTGATTGTTATTTTTCATCTTATTGATGAATGAGATAGGGTTGTGGTCAGACAACACTAAAATTTCTTGATTTCTAGGTCTGTTCACATACACTTAAAACTTTTTCAATGCTGTGATTAATGCTAATGTGTCTTTTTTGATTGCTGAGTAAGCTTTCTCATGCTTTTTCAACTTTGAAGACATGAAACTTACTGGATGGAAGATGCTGTTATCATCTTCTTGAAGTAGAACAGCTCCGGTTCCACGGTCGGATGCATCAACTTGTATTACAAACTTCTTATTGAAGTCTGGAGCTTGAAGCACTGGTCTTGAAGTTAATATGGCTTTAACCTTCTCAAATGATTCTTGATATTCTGGAGTCCAAACAAACTGTGTTTTGGCTGGTTAAGTCAGTTAAGGGAGCTACTACATCCGAGAAATTTGGACAGAATCGGCAATAAAATCCAGCCATGTCCAAAGATCTTTGTAGCTGTTTCCTTGTAGTAGGGGGGTAGCCTTGCGGATACCTTCTACTTTAGCATCAGCAGGAGCAAGAAGGCCTTTTCCAACTTCAAATCCCAGATATTGAACAGTTGCCTTTCCAAATTCACTTTTTTTTGTGGGTTGATTGTTAGTCCTGCTTCCCATAGTTTCTTGAACACTTTCCTTAAAATCTTCAGATGTTGTTCCTATGTACTATAATAAATCACTATATCATCAAGGTATAAACTTACTCCTTCTATTGATCCCAGCAGTTGATCCATCACTCACTGGAATGTTGCAGATGCATTCATCAGACCAAACGGCAAAACAGTGTACTGATATAGTCCAAAAGGAGTAATGAAAGCTGACAGCAATTTAGCATTCTCATCGAAGGGAATTTGATTATATTTCAACAAGTCTATCTTGGCTTGTCCAACACTATCAAGTAATTGATCAATAAGAGGCAAGGGATAATTGTCAGCCACACTGATGGAATTCAGTTTCCTATAATCAGTACACATCCTAAATGACCCATCTGGTTTCTTCACTAACGCACAAGGAGAGCTATAAAGATTTGAACTGGGTTCTGCTAATCCATGCTGCAACACATATTAAACTTCTTTCTTCAAAACATCTTGATGAAAAGGTGATAAGTGATATGCTCTCTGTTTAAAAGGTTTTCCATCTTCTCTGATCTTTATTTCATGATTTGTCAGATCGGTACACCTAGGTACATCTGCAAAAATTTCTGGGAAACTTCGAGTCACCTCACTTAATTCACTACTTTGCTCAACACTCAGATGTTTTAGTTTATCCTCCAAATTTTCCAATATTGAAGAATTGTTCATCTTGCTTTCAGCCTTCATATCGGCCTTTCTTCGTGAGTTTTGTGGCCTGAATGATGAAGATGAATGTTCTTTACATCACGAGTTTTCAACAGCCACAACCAAGCATGATGAGATTTGCATTCAGCAAATGCTTGCATATATTCAGGAAAGAGACAACCCTTTTGATCTGTTAAACAACAAAAAGATGAGAAATCTTGTCACTGGAAAAGAGACTAGCGATAAAAAAAGCAAGTATCTTTTGAACTGTATTAGTCTTGGACAGCAAACATACGAGGAATTTGTCATAAAAAGTTTTAAAGATAAAGAAAAGAGTCTGTTTGATCCAATTAAAAAGACGAGTAAGAAGCATAACATATGCAAGGATTCCCCTGCTGATATACAGAAAGACACAAATAATGCCCTCCACATTACTGACATTGCTAGAGCCAGAGGCTATGATATCTCACAGCTTCTGGCATATGAAATAACATCCACCTCATATTACCTAACTAAAGATGGCTATTTGCACAAGTCCCTCAAATCAGAGCTTACACATGTCATTAAAAAAAGACTTCAAGAACCAGCTCCACAGAAAGTACCTTTCTTAGACATTACTCATCCTACAGCTATTGTCTTTGTTTCATGGCATATGCTAGAAAACTATCAGTGACACAGTTGAGGCTGAAAACATTTGGTGACATGGCAGCTCACTTGTGGAAAATATTTTCTTGCATGTCAGCCACTTGCAAACGAATTGATGTTGTCTGATATTTATGACCTAGGTAGTATAAAAGACTGTGAAAGAATGAGAAGAAGAAAAGTTGATCCAATAGAGGTATCTGTCAATCGCAGTGACACTCCACTTCCAGTAGATATGGAAAGGTTCTGGTTATCAATCACAAACAAGGTAAGGCTGCAAGAATTTTTCATCAAGTGGTTAACTGAGAAAGTGACTCAAGGTACAGAAAGTATGTCCACACCTATATACCTGGGAGGTTCTTATGAAGATGACTTGTATAGGTGCCTGACAATCAGCTCTCAAACTGTTGTGGCTGTACCGACACTTCATTGTCAACACAAAGAGGCTGATGATAGAATGTTGTTACATATCAACCATGCCACTTGCACAGAATTATTCAAGAGAGTCATAGTGGTTCACCGGATACAGATGTTTTAGTATGTCTACTGTACCACTTCGGTGAAACTTGGAAATTCAGTGGTCTAGAAGAGCTATGGGTCCTTTGTGGACAAGCCAACACTAAAAGGGCATTGCCAGTCCATGATTTAGTACTGACAATGTCAAGAGCACCAGTTTCTGTACTTCCAGCTGTCCATGCACTTAAGTGGTTGTGACACGACCAGCAAGTTTTCAACGAAACTTACTGTATTCACGGCAGTAGAGAAAGGCGGAATAGAATTAATCACAGATTTTGGAGACAATAAAGAACTTTCTCATGATATGGAAATCAAAGGAGAGCAGTTTCTTGCCCGAGCCATTGGTGGAGTCAACATAGATACATTCAATGAGCTGCGATATTTCCTGTACCATCATAAAAGCACTAGAAACAATTTTGAAAGACTTGTTCCAATTTCAAATAGCATACAGCTTCGTATTAAGAGCTTTTTGCGATGTAATCACTGACAAATGCCAAAAAGCTACCATAGATATATGAATCCACTAGATTATGGTTACATTTTGAAAGATGACTTCCTGGTACCATTTATTGTTTCTAAACCTAATCAACCCCCCGATTTTCCATTTCCATGCACCTGCAAAAAATGCTTTAGGTCAAATGTATGTCGTTGCCGTGTAGCAGACATTAGTTGCTGTGAATTCTGTAAGTGTGATGTAAGTGGGCAGTGTAGCAATTCACATAACACTACAAGAAGATGATTTAATAATGGAATGTGAAATGAAGGTTTGAGAGTGTGATTTTTTTTCCAAAGAATTAATAGTTCGTTACACAAGTGTATGATTTATTTGCTTAATTTTACTACCGCACAGCATTGGCAGACATAGATAAACAATTATGTATGAATAAATTTCTTTTAATTTTAATTTTTTTATTCATACCCTTACCAGATGAAAATTCATGTCAGACCATCCTATTATGCATTCTTCTATTCAAGACCTTTGAAATAGTATGCATATTGAGTATATTCTGGTTATTTATTGACTTATTATTTTTGTCAACCGGCCATCTTACAACCCTTAACAAGATCTGAAGTCAAATTTAGGGTACATATTAGTGCATACGGGACCCTACCCGGCTCCATGACTATTAGCTTCTCTCTAGTCGCTTGACCAACTTCAAGGGCTGAACTCTTAATATCTGCTAACTCTGCTACTGTAGTTTCACTACTATCTTCAGGAACACTTTGACTACTCTGAATCTCTTCAAGAACAACAGGATTCTCATCTTCTTGGGAAATTTACAGTGAAGTGCATGAAACGGCTCCAGAAAATTTAATTATGAAGCGCCTTTATGCGATGGTCAGAGCTCTCTCTCTCTCTCTCTCTCTCTCTCTCTCTCTCTCTCTCATAAATGCAGACAATAATGCACACAGTGTTAATAATGTCATCAAACGCTGTAGTTGGTCATCAAAGACACACCTCTGACGTGAGTTGCCTGCGTGGGCCATTAGACATAGAATCAAATACTGCTTCTCATAACGAAAGAAAAACATATACGTTTTCCAAGGGACACCAGGATCATTTTGTTATGGGGATAATGAGCGAGAAAAGCTTTCACTTTAACGGTGGCAGAGATAGCTCAGAGTCTTGTAAGATGACGTCTAATGCTCAGAAAAAAAAAAAAGTTTTCTGTTTGGGTGCTCGAGAGAATCCCGTTTTCTATACAATGAATTTAGTGCAGTCTAGACGTTCCTAATCCTAGTCAGCTCAATAAACATAAAGAATGGGTGCATGCACGCACACACTCAAATATATATATATATATATATATATATATATATATATATATATATATATATATATATATATATATATATATATATGTGTGTGTGTGTGTGTGTGTGTGTGTATATGTATATATATATATATATATATATATATATATATATATATATATATATATATATATATATATATATATATATACATACATATACACTAGCTGACCAAACCGTCGTTGCCCGGAAAAACTCTGAATGACATTAGATTAAATCTCTCTCTCTCTCTCTCTCTCTCTCTCTCTCTCTCCTACCTAATACCCTCTCCCCTCTCTCTTCCTCTCATCACACTCTCCCAACACACCCACTCACTATCATAGAATTCAACAGCCTAAGGTCGTGCATTCACGAACAAGTATACTTGTCATTTCTTCTGTCATTTCATCGAAACTGCCGCTAAAACTTAGGTGTAGACAACAGTTTGAAGGCGGAGACAGTCCACTAACCAAACGTATGGACTGATGGTTTTACCTAAATAATTTCCGACCAACTGACAGGTAATTACACGTGTGGACAGGTTAGTATCAGTTTCGTGAACTATCTCAGACTCTCTGATCAGAATATGAATAAATTATGTATAGATGTTATTCAAATCACTGTTTGACCCGTCAACATTATTTGTAGGCTGTTATTAGTCCACATCATACAATAAAAATTTAAAATAATATTTCCATGTAATCCAAACAATTTGGTATATGCCTGGGCTAATGATGTCTTTTAAGAAATAAATGAAATAATGAAAGTAAACTTCACTGTCCAATTCATAAAAGGGTGAACCACTTCTCAGTTCTAATTTAAACTCATCAATTAATATTGCGTGAGAACAGACATCTTTTTTTAAGAAAAAATATTATTCTTTACTCTGTTATGCCTTTTTACTTCTTTCCTATTATCCTATTAACTGCAACAGTTAGCCCTCCCCCACCTCCCATCTTATTAAGAGAGAAAAAGTGACAAAACACTTTCCTATACAGCTAACTTCAACTCTTGATATGTATCCTTTAAATTGGTTTCAGGAACATTTTTAACATAACATAATAAATTACCAATCATTAACTTTACAATGACATGAAATTCCTTAAGGTGGAATTAAGTATAAAGTTACACGTTAGAAAAAAAGTACCGCTGAGCATGTCCGTACAGCATCTATGAACTTGGTCAATTTGTACCTTTGGTAATAACATAATCATGAATCAAACAAAATCTTTCCCTTGTTGGAGGAATGTTAGGCAATCGGTTATTTATGGTTTTGCATAAATACGTGTTGATAAAATAGAACCTTAAGGAATAATTTTATATTCCTAAATGACGGAAATACTATTCCTTACTGTGGAAATACTTCAGCAAAAAGTGCGGAATTAACGTGTGTAAGCTGTGAGCACTTCGACGTTCCTCGAAGGGTGGTAGTTGCCATTTCTTAATTTAATCCTTATTTGCACCGTATACATTTACCCTCCATACACGTAAATTCTGCAATTGCCTTTCGGAAAAGATTTCCAAATGTAATGATCTACTTTCCTGCGAAGTTTTAATCCAGAATTTTCAGTCATTATCTTCCAGGCAATCAGTACCAAGCTACGTGAAAGGAAACTCATCTGAGGTATGCAGTGAAGTATTTTGCCAATTCACACGATAATTAATTCCAACTGTCAACCGCTGAAGTGTCCAAGTTGATATTTCGATTATTCCAGACCTCATTTAAACCAGCTTTATAACGAAATACATCATTATAACGAAATACATCTCCGTAACGTCACGAAGCAGTCGCTATAGCGAATTTCGAAGGTAAAAACGAAGAAAAAACCAAAGAATTAATGAGGAAATTCGCATTTGTCGGGCTACCATACGTCTGAGGGTTTGCAGTAGGAGAACTTTAATGATGTCACCAACAGAAAAGTTAGAGCTTTCCTCCCACGCTACTGGTGACTCCCATAAACGTTACTGAATAAAAGGTGGACTAAAAACGAAAATTTCATTTTTGTCTGTGTGTGTATATATCTGTCACGGGGTAGGGGTCTGATTTTGAGTTAAAACTTTTCTGGGGTGACATGGAGGCCGTGCGCTAAATTTTGTCTGGGTCTTTGAAGCGGTTCGATTTCTGTAGTGGACAAACGAATATACAAACATTCACTTTATATATATATATATATATATATATATATATATATATATATATATATATATATATATATATATATATATATATATATACAAATGTATTTTGGGGATATGAATTACATATAACAATGAATAATTGCTTAAGTAACTTTACGTCTTACTTGTTGAGTGACTAATATTGTGCATCATTCACCATATTTATTAAAGGTCTGTATATGGTTTTCTTTAGTCAAACCGAAGTTTAATTTAATCTTCGTGTGTCGCCTTCGTTTCTTCCCAAAACATTCTGTCTATCCTTTGAAATATGCAGAACTGTGGGAATGCGTGAGAGAGATCGCCGGACCCGAAAGGCGTCGCAGTCTTTTCCGCATCGACAATTTGTAAGCTCAAATTCTTCGCAGTTCTTTACTGATGTGGAGTAAGAATGGAGAACAACGACCAAGGAAAGTGTTGAGAAAGGGAGATTCAATATTCTAGGCAACTGCGTGAACAGAAAGTGCATATCGCTCATTTAATTACCCGTTACAACAGCCACTACATTTAAAATGAATGCATTATTGCTACATATAAACACACACACACACACACACACATGGGGAGAATGAGACTGGCCAAAGATAAAATACTTTCCCCTTTTAGTTTTCTGTAAAAGAAAACTATTGAGATGGCTACTTGTCTGTCCGTCCGCACTTTTTTCTGTCCGCCCTCAGATCTTAAAAACTACTGAGGCTAGAAGGCTGCAATTTGGTATGTCGGTCATCCACCCTCCAATCATCAAGCATACCAAATTGCAGCCCTCGAGCCTCAGTGGTTTTGATTTTATTTCAGGTTAAAGTTAGCCATGGTCATGCGTCTGGCACCGCGATAGGTGCCAACAACACAAGTCACCGTATGAAGCTGAGAGCTTCATACGGCATTATACACTGTACAGAAAACTCGATCGCGCCGAAGAAACTTCGGCGCATTTTTTACTTGTTTATTCTTACTTTTAGTTAGTATTTGCACTCATTCAAATGGTTTTTGAACGTTCAGTTTGGGTTTTATAACTAGAATGTTCATATATTCTTTTGGCAATGTCATAATATTACACAGCATCACAGGAGAGGAACAAACGAATGAACGACCGACTTTCACAAGTTTACAAGTATTTGAATTGGTAAAGTGATGGTTACCTTATACTGTCAAAGCCAATGAGGGTTAAAGTCATGCATTAATTCTGGATAACTCCAAAGCTTTAGCGGTCAAACTCTTACGTGAGGGGATGTAAATTTAGAGGTGGTAAGGACTATATAATCAGTACCGAGTGGATACGACGTTATGCATGTCCTGCTGTTGCAGTCATTATTTGGTCTTTAGCATATTTGAGATATCTTTTTGCTTAGGGGTGAAAAATAAGCTCGTCTCCAAAAAATAAACAAAAATATCATTCGTATGGCTGAATAAGTCTCTAAGAAACTATGTTAATAGTAAAAAAATTACATAAAAATTAGTCATTTCAGTCCATACTGATACATTCAGTTCGTACATCAGGCCAATGAAGAATTAGAGGAATTTATTTCTGGTGACAGAAATTCATTTCTCAGTATAATGTGGTTCGGATTCCACAATAAGCTGTAGGTCCCGTTGCTAGGTAACCAATTGGTTCTTAGCCACGTAAAATAAATCTAATCCTTCGGACCAACCCTAGGTGAGCTGTTAATCAGCTCAGTGGTCTGGTTAAACTAAGGTATACTTTTTTTTTAACTTGAAAGGCTGAACTTCAGTTTCTCAGAATAGTCGACATACCTCAACTAGTCTACCATGGCAACCACTAACATTAGTTCCAGAGTCAATTAATCTGAAAATAAAATAATGGTTCCTACAAGACTTGAACTATGTGACGTGCTCTATCCATTCTAAGAGAAAACAAAATCTTTGCATTTGAACTTGCAGTTTCCCTTTCATGGGCTGGCTCCTCCTCCTCCTGGAATTAACTTATAAAAATATTTCTTATGAGGGCAAGACAGCTGATTCCATGGGGCTATATCTGGAATTCAAAGCAGAATTTCACATGACAAACATCTCCAAAGCAGAATCATACCTTATTGGAAGATTACTAACTTCTCACATACGAAAATTTCCAGCTTAAAATATGACAACCAAACACACGCCTGGAACTGCCTTGAGTAACAATTCATTTGATAAAGTTCTTACAGGGAACTAGGAGACAACGAGTCTTTTGTGTTTAAAATAAGACTGTGATTAACTGAAACACACAAAGTAGGAAAATCTCAACGGGCATACGTCAGTTACATACATTTGAAGATTATAAAAATTACTTTTGAAGATGCCTTCCTCAGAACTGAAATCTTCGAGATTCTTCACATCGAAATTATTCCTAGAACTTTACAAGCACCTCTAGTGATGCATGTTAATTCCATCTTTATGAAAATTTCCAAGTCTCTAATACAATGAGCAGCATATGAAAGAAGCTAAGGCCAGTACGAATACATCCTGCGGATAACTCATACCTGCTTTTACGTCTTCCACATGAGTTTGAATCCAGCTGAGTGTTCAATGAAACATAATTAAATACTTTCATAGACCTCCTCTATCCATTTGCCTAACCACCAACACAAAATAATGAAAAGAAACTGTTAGCGAGGTTTTACATCAGAGGTTTCTCTTGTTGGATCAGCCATTATAATATATGCTGTCCATGGGGGTCCGAGAGAGAGAATGCAAAAGAGACCTTAACCTTTCTGAATTTTGTGCTCTTATTTTTCAACATTCTCATTGCATATCTCATTAAGGCCTTTATTCAATAAGCATCTGGTTTCGCATCTCACCGTCTTCATTTACAGGAAGAAAGAAATAAATAAAAAAATACTAATTTAAAGAATAATTGTTTTTCAGTCTAATAATATTAAACAGAATTTTTGTATTTTGGTTATTGTATCTTATCTCGCTAATGTCTCTTGATTTCTCTGATGAACATTAAGTGTATAATATTTATATATCCTATGATAAACATTCCAGAGCTAAAGACCAACTAACACCCTTCATTGTGGTCACTGCCGTAAGTCAGCAAGGCCAAATGTCGCCTACATAATCGATGAATTATCCCTCATGTGCCTTCCCAAGTTGCCTTCCTTTTCCCCCCCCCCTCCTCTGTTCGCAATTAGTATTGACACGGTTCTTTGGGACTGACTGTAATCATAAATGCGAGGCTTCTGTCACTTCGTAATGGTTTCCTTAAATGACAGGGGATGTTATAGTCCCACGCCTAATGTTATCTACACCACGCATGTTCTCTCTAACGCCTGCGTTGCAAGGACTTACATAATTCAAGTTCGCAGGATAGCAAAAATACACAACTGTGCTTTAAGGTTGGACGAATGACCTGGCCGGCGCATTATCAGATTCCCTCTCTCGTTATTAAATATACAATCGAGTGTGCTCAGGTGTTTTTGATGTGCACCTATTAATTTGCTTGAAAGCTTCGAAAGTTACCGATTAAGGGCTTTCAAGGGTTTTCCGCATGAGTCACCATGAGCTATATTAAACGTGCGTAATTTGCAAAGCAGAAGTCCTTCAGAGAGAGAGAGAGAGAGAGAGAGAGAGAGAGAGAGAGAGAGAGAGAGAGAGAGAGAGAGAGAGAGAGAGAGAGAGAGAGAGAGAGAGAGAGAGAGAGAGAGAGAGAGAGAGAGAGAGAGAGAGAGAGAGAGAGAGAGAGAGAGAGAACACTTTATCTGAAAAATGAACAAAAGGAATATTGCCTAAATTAATAGAAATCTTGACAGAAACGGTCAAATAGGACTTACAAGATTTATACACCAGAACAAATACGGAGGTTACAAAAGAAGACAACATTCACCTACAAGATGTCCGGAGCATATAAAAAAGCGGCATTAATAAATAAAATTATATTCTTTGGGTTAAGAAAATACAAAAAATCTAAATGTAACAAAACAATGAATTCTAGTCCTTGCTAAAGAATTATCTACAAATCATAAGCGAAGCCCTCGCAGAATGACCATATAAGAATAATGAGGATATCTTTCTAAAAGGAATTGAGAATTATTACAAGAGAATTGCACGATAAGAAGAAAGAAGCAAATTATCAACGTCTATAAAATCAAATCAAAATGCCACAGGTAAAAGAAGGTAGATGTCTCTGTAAATTAATAGGAAAGTAAATAACGACAAAACAAAGGCACAGACTAGTTTAATTACATTTGAAAAAGATATCTAATTATTGATGAAAATAATGGTAAACAACTACGAAACCCGTTTTTAACAACACCGTTAGTGAAATACAAGCATTATCAATAACCGGGGAGAATTAATGAAGACAAGATATGGTTTTTAAGGACATGGCTGTTTGAAGAAAACAGCTGAGACATAATTATGAGCTGGAAGGCTACTGGATATTAGAATTCCAAATGAATGTCGAAATGAAAATAAGAGCTGCCATCATCAAGTACAATATCACGACTGATTGATATAAACTAGAACAGGATTATAAATGCTACTTAAAGATTTGAACATCTGACAACCGTTGGAGAAAATGGCCTTTTGAATGTAAATTGCGCTTCACTGGAAACAGACGAGAGTCAGGCCATGGGTGATGCATATAATCACCGGACAATTTCGGGGTGCTTCTTAGTATTACAAGGGAAATTCCGGTTAACTAAAACCGACTAAATTAAAGACAAAAATACACGGGGACAGCGAAGGATGGGAATGCATGACAAAATGTAGGAACACTCGTATGAAGAAGAAGAAAAAAGAACAATTTAAAACACGAGATAATGGTGTCAGTGTCTGAATATAAGATGATGACGATGAGAACCAATTCAATAGCAACAAGTTAACAGCAGCTTAATTTCTATTTAGAGGGAGCAAGTAACTTGAACACAACTGTCATAACAGCCAATTCCTCACTCATAAGTAAAAGCGGCGCATAATCCCCAATGTATAGAGTTCATCGACACTTGTATCTCGGACACAAGCACACGGTGTAACGAAGCGAATTTACCTTCGTAAGTTACCTTTCTCAATTAAGAAAACGCCAACAAATGTTTGCTGTACGAAGCAAATGCTGCTGATGCTGATTCTCCTGTTACTTCTCTATCTCTCTCTCTATTAAAGACATTAATTAAACATGGCAGATATTCCACGCCACCCATGCTGAAATATTTATATACACAGTATTTATAGTAACATCTCACATTCCTTGGAACTTCATCGTAGGAGACGCCATATGGATAAGACTGGGGATAATAAATATCAAACTGTTCATAAATGGGATATGGACAAAAAAAAAATCACAACTGAGAAACAGGGAAACCTTCGCACACACAAACATAATTAAATACTTGACATATAATAATAATAATAATAATAATAATAATAATAATAATAATAATAATAATAATAATAATAATAATCTGTATTGCAGCTCAGGGCCATATAGGCTACATGGGCTATACAAATACAATACAAACAAACTAGATTTATAAGATAACATGATAAAAATAACAATCGGCAGTATCCACACCGTTGCTGAAGAAATAAAAAAAAAAATAGAATTCATAATAATGGTAATGACAGTAATTATATGGAGACTAATAGTAAAAAAAATATTAAAAATGATAACAACTAAAAATACAGAATGCTAGTGACCTTAGGTGGTTAAGAAGTCAGGTCCAGAAGGCTAAACATGAAAATTGAAAATTGCAAAGCTCTACAATGATATTAATCACAGTAATAATAAAAGAGTAAAAATACCAATAATAACAAGAAACGTAGAAAGATAATAATAATAATAATAATAATAATAATAATAATAATAATAATAATAATAATAATAATGACAGATTCTGGAGATGACACTTCATAATTGCAATAATACTGAATAAGTCATTTAAGGAACAGACGCCTCATTATCCCATCTTTCCCACAATTTAGATCTTCTTCTTGCCTCACTGCTTAGGATGCTTTATATGAGAGAGTTGCTGCTGTTTCTCAGTCGGGTGATCAGACTGGACATCGTTCGCCTCACAATGATTTTCAAATTATCCAGCGGTTTTCTATGAAGATCTGCGTGGCGGAGTGATAGCGAGGAGTGTTTGTGAGGCGTCTCAGAATGTCATTGTGAACAACAGCGATACGTCTCATGGTCTCTCGGAATAGCTCGTCCAAAGGGAACATCCATATACGAGTATACTGTAGCAGTACGAGCGGAAGAGCAGCAGTTTCGTGTATCAGTGGCAGAAGGCAAGCCTCGTTACAATCATGTTGCTAGTTGCACATAGTTTACGACGACTCTCTTCTATGTCTGCTGTATCTTTTAGGTCGTCCGTGATAATGCGGCCCAAGTACGGAAATTCAGGCACGAATTCCAGATGATGATTTCCGAGGAAAACTTGTAGTTCTGCAATATGCTTAAGCGATCTCGGGAGCAGCGACATACACTGGGTCTTGGTTTCGTTCTACAGGATATCAAATTCCTCTGCATATTGGCGGCAGGTGTCGATAAGTCGCTGCAGACCTTGCATTGATGGGGAAATCCGAACCATATCGTCGGCGTAACAGAGGTTGTTTATTGTTGTTTCGTTGATAGTGCATCCGATTGGGAGTGAGTTCAGTTTGACATTCAGGGCATCTGTGTACGTGTTAAACAGGTATGGAGAGAGAATGCCCCCTTCCCAGAGGCCGTTTAGGGAGCCGAAGGTGTACGACAACACGTTACCCAATTTGACACAGAATTGCTGTGTGGAGAACCAACATAAAGTGCCAATCAGATATAGAGGTGTGCCTCGTTTGTCAGCTTCAGGAAGAGCTTCAGGTAGTTTACTCTGTTAAATGCTTGTCTCACATCTACAAAACCGGAAAACAGGAGAGGTTGACGACAGGTAATAGTTCAGCAATTCTTTCAGGATGTGGATGCGGGTGTCGGTTAAGTGGTTTGCTTTAAAGCTGAACTGGTTGTCAGTAGTGCGTAGGAAGGGGAGAAGTCTCACTAAAAGATGGACTCGTGTATCTTTGACGCAATTGTAGTAATTGCAACTGGGCGATAATTTCCAGGGTCAGCTGCATCCTTCAGCTTGGTTTTTACTAATGGTATTAAGTGAACTAAGAGTAGGGAGTCTGGGAGAAACTGGTGAATTAAGCACGCATTGAATAGAGCAGCTAGCAAAATGTAAATTATTGGATGGCAGAATTTGAAAGCTTCAGCAGGTAGACCTTTGCAGCTGGGTGATTTATTATTAGGTAGGTTGATTATGGCGTCGCTGATGTTACCTGGCGTAATACGATGGGTGAAATAAAACTGAATATTATCGGTAAGAAAGTTATTTGCATCCCTTCGGGAGTCTTGATCGTTTATGCAGTTCAGGATAGTGCTGAAGTGATTGTCCCACATTCTTGCGATAGCCTCATCACCGACGGCTTCTCCTACTCTCTGTGATAGCTTATTAGTTTTGGGATTTAGGGATTGAATGTCTTTCCAAAGATGGGGTTAATCGCCAGATTCTAATTTTCTAAACATTGCATCAGCTCTTGGTTGCTTTTCATTCAGTCTGCAGTGCTTAAGGGCAAGTTTGAACTGAGCTCTCGCCTGCCTCATTAGCAGTGCAAAGTGTCCTTCCCTTGGGCTACCAATTTGCCTCCACAGTAAAAACATTTCTCGTGAATGTGTATATATATCTTTAACCAAGTCATTCCAATCAGGTATAATAACCGCAAGCATAGCGGTTATTATACTCAAATAGAATTCTTTCAGATCTCTCCTGTGATGGTCGTTTCTACATTTTGGGTTAGTGCACAGTAAGGTGTCTGCCGGTTGAACTGTTGGCCGCAGCCTGGTTTCCGTGGTTGCCCTAAAGGGTCTGGTTTTCTGTTGGTTTTTAAAATCCCAGTTAACAGCAGGTGGGCGATTAGTTAGGGGGTTCACAGTAGGGAGGGATGGGGTACTGAATGACACCTGCATGGGGATGTGATCACAGCCCATTGCAAGATCGTAGCAAATGTTGCAGGTCAAAATAGAATCATGAAGTTGAGGGGACGTGATGCAGTGGTCCAGCCAGGAGGTTGTAATTATGTCCGTTCTATTTTGTACATAGGTATAGGAGGAGGGAGAGAAGAGCATTACATCACCAATTTGAAGAGCGTGATTTTGGCAGAAGCAAGTAGGTTTGTTATAAAACTGTTTTGGGGGTGAGAATTAAGGTCCACAATTGCACCCATATGATCAGTTGTAGAATCGTGAATAATGCTGTGTATCTCACCTAGGATCATGCAGTAATGATCAAAATGATCGTTCTTTTCCCAGGGCATATAAACACTAATTATTAGGATCTTACAGTCCCCTTATGTCACTTGTAGCCCCAGCAATCTATCACTCCTAGGAATAGGTCAACACATTCACCATATTGTCTAATGATTTGTGCCATAGGAAATAAAGACCCCCTTTCGGGTGACCAGCTATGATGTGATCTGTAACTTGCATCAATGAGGTCGAGAAAGCTCTGAAGTCTTCATGCACTGAGTCACAGATGGCAAAGTCATTAGGCCAGAGAAGCATTTCTTGTAATGCAATGATGCCTTTGAAGTTTTTGCAGAACATGTTCAGGGGAGGAATGTTACGCTTGAGGCCAAAAATATTCCAAGTGATTATATTTAGTGTATCCATGGCAACTCAAGAAGATGGGAAATGAATGAGTTGATCATTTGGGTGGATGGGGTGTTGGCCAGTTGGGGTGGGTATTCACTTGCCTTGGGAGGTTGGCTGGCACTTGTGGTAGAAGGCGAGTCCGTGCCTGAACCCCTGCTTGAGGTGTCAGTAAGTCCCCCTGGGAGGTGTTGGTCCCAAATTAGGTTGTATCTTGAGACTTTTATTTTAGGACCGAAATTCTTGCCTTTAAGAGCACCAAGGCGTTGAAATAGGCAGGTAATCCTGAAGGCCACTTTATGTTTAATTTTGCCTGGGGGTTCGTGGGAGATAAGAGGGTCAGAGCCCACGAGAAACTTGACTCTCTCTACTATGGTGTCTAGCTTCACAGATGAGCAAAAATTGTGAATCACAATGTGACATCTCTGCTTAGCTTTCAGGCAAGGTGATGCACTAATTTTGGGTTTCGGTCTAGCGGACAATCGAGATGTCCTCTTCTTTTTTCTACTTGTTTGTGCCTGCCAGCCCCCAATCCTCTCATGATCAATCACA
Organism: Macrobrachium rosenbergii; assembly: GCF_040412425.1. Lineage (NCBI taxonomy): Eukaryota > Metazoa > Arthropoda > Malacostraca > Decapoda > Palaemonidae > Macrobrachium > Macrobrachium rosenbergii. The sequence continues at coordinate 46,741,822 of NC_089752.1, read as the reverse complement.
TCCTCATCTACGACTGAGGATTGGGGGGATAGATAGGGTTGGAAGATTCATGAGGGCTGGTGACAATGACCATCACTGAAGATCTATCTTCAACTGGAGGCACTGGGGAGGGAGAGGAGGTCTGGGGTCTATTGGTCTCCTCCGATAGGTCTATAGGTGATGTGGGCACTTCATCCAAGGGAGAGAGGGCAGTTCCCTCATGGGAGGTATGGCCATCTCTACTTCGCATCTCACCCCCACTTCCCTCGTGTTGTTGGGAGGCGAGGAAATAATAGATGCCTCGCCCAAAGGAGTCTGGTGGCTTGCTGTGCAATTATCTAATGATCCTGCACTCCTGTGATCACATCCCAGATCTGTGAAAGATTGTTATTTGCTTCCATAGTTTTAAGACTGTCAAATGATCAGTTCCAGAGCTGTGAAAATTTGTCTTGTGCTTTCTCAATTTTTTCTGAGGGTTTGTCAATTTTTTATGAGAGGGATTTTGCTATTAGCAAGGCATTTTCCGCAGTATGGTACACTGCAAGTAGGCTTAGATCAGCAGGCTCCTTAGGAGGCAGATTGTAAGGGTCATCGGCATAGATTTCTACCGAGCAGGACCTTAGCCCCTTAGTAACATATGATATTTTCTTGAGAGAGGATAAGCTTTTTGTGGTTGCTCGTGGAGAATGGTTTCTGGTATCAAGTCTTTGCATTTTGTATTCACAGCGTTAATTTCCTCATTGGAGAAGGCTGCACTGACAGATCGTATAGCAGACTCGATATCGGAACGGTTCGATTGGTATTGTATAAAGTAAAGACAATTGTTTGCGAGTACAGAATTTGTGTGTGGGGCACAGGTATCGTTAGGTGTCAGGGTCATTGGCATGGTGGTTGGAGGTTGGTCAGACGAAATTTTCGTGGTAAAGAGAGGGTCAAGCACTAGCACACACACACAGCACTCTATTACCCATTTCCCAGGGCCAATAGGCTTCGAGAAGTTGAAACTTGAAAATTTCGAGGCACTGACTGGGGTAGAATGTAGATTAATATATCTGCAATTATACAACACTAGCCGGCTTACACGCCGGGCATTACGTAGAGACACTATTGCCTTCTATAATCACCAAGAGTGAAAAACCCTTCTCGTTTGGTAAAAAATGGGAGAGAGACCTCCAACACGTCCCCCTCCCCCACCCCCCGACACACCACTCACTATACTGTTAACCCTGCAAGCGATACCGGCTACAATTTCTATCTAAGGGAATAGAATATAAAGAAATCATAGGCCCTCCCTCCAGCCACATACTGAATACTCCTTATCCAACATTAACAACGTCATTCCATCCACTCATTTGTCATTCCTCAGTCCTTTCGAGCTTTCCTCTTACATTTTTTCTTTCTCTCCCATCCATTACTTCATTTGGGTGCTTACTTTCTCTTACTGTTCTATAAGGCATAGGTGGGGGATGGTCTAAAGGCACTGACATATCTGGTTATTTGGCACGAACAGGAACTTTGTCAGGAGGCTGTCGCTTGCATGGTCAACCATCTGGCCATGTAATAACAAGTAAAAAGTGCGTCAAAGATTTTAGGCACAATCGAGTTTTCTGTACAGCGTATAATGCTGTATGAGCCATGGCCCATGAAACTTTCAGCCATGGCCCGGTGGTTGCCTGTCCTATATCGTTGCCAAACACACCATTATGGCTAGCTTTAACCTTAAATGAAATAAAAACTACTGAGGCTAGAGAGCTGCAATTTGGTATGTTTGATGATTGGAGGGTTGATGATCAACATACTAATTTGCAGCCCTCTAGCCTCAGTGGTTTTTAAGATTTGAGGACTGACAGACAGACAAAGCCGGCACAATAGTGTAATGATAGCTGGGAGAATATTAGTTAGGAATAACAAATATAAAAGAGAGAAAAATAAATGAGAGAGAACCAGTGATAGACTGAGAGAGAGAGAGAGAGAGAGAGAGAGAGAGAGAGAGAGAGAGAGAGAGAGAGAGAGAGAGAGAAACGATAACAAAGCAGAGGGAGTAACAACACTTCCTGTGTTGTGTTTACGTAGCAAAACACGGGTGCCAGTAATCTAACCGCAATCGTAACAAGGATGTTTACCCGTCTCACCTGTGTGCTTACCGTTTCACTCTTGCCGGAAACTAAGACTTCCGGTGACATCATAAGTCACGTCGTTAGATAATATCCAACCAATTAGGACATCTACAAGGGCAGGACAAGAAGCAATGGTCCACCTATTGTGGGATGGACTTATTCCTTTCTTCAACTTTCAAATAGACAAGCAAGGAAGGAAGAGAAGCAGAACAGAAGAGAACAGAGCAGACAGAAAAGAAGCAGATAGAAGAAAGAGAAGCAGAGGAGTGATGTCGTGGTCCGTCACCGGTTGTGGGTTGAGAAGAAAGCAAGACTCATATTCGATTCGTATTCATACTACTTAACTTGTATATACTGTATATTTAACTTGTATATGTGCTTGTATTATGTACAGTGTTACTTTTTCTAGTGTTATAATGAAATAAGAAAACTACACTGTCTTCCTAAAGCCTCCTGGGACTCAAACGCTACTATAACAACAAAGCCAGAAACGATAAGGCAACTAAAGGAAATAATAAACTTCTTTACATGGGCAACGAATATAAAATAAATAATAAGAAAGGAACAGTATAACGGAAGGTGGTAAAAAAAAAATTACAAAAAGAACAAAACATCACAATAGTTTTCTTTCACAGAAAACTAAAAATCATAATCACAGAAGAAAAGCAACAGCAACATCACTAGTACTAAAAATAACTATTACTAATATCTATATTATCCTGTTATTTTTCGTCTACCTAATATTTACGAAATTCAGTAAAAGCTCATGACACTTTATCATTTAAAAATATAATTCTAAATATATCTCTGGACTTCTCCATCTATTATAGTCAAGAAAAGAGAGAGAGAGAGAGAGAGAGAGAGAGAGAGAGAGAGAGAGAGTTTCCATTTACTGTGTGACAGTCTGTGCTCTGGCAAAGTTCATTCCACCGAGAAGAGCTGTTCGTTCTTTAATTACAACACACATTCTGATTGCAAAGTTAATTTAACTAGACTTTCAAATAATCAACACTGGGCACAACTTCGGAGGCAATGTTCCTATTCAGACATGACTAATTATAAGGATGACCATATACTGAATCTGCTTCCCGCCACCTCCCCCGCCCCAACACTAAGAACACGCACACACTAACACACACACAAAATGGATTGAAAGGGACAAAAAACAAACCATTATGATAATAAAACGAAATAACGTCAAGAGAGATGAAACATGACGAGGGTAGTAGCTACTAAAACCAACAAAAAGGCGCGAGAAAAAACCTTTGGCGTTTAAGGCGTATGTCTTTGTGAGAAGAAAATTCATTACGTAAAAGCTTCTTATCCTTCAGTCTTCTATGCCGCTGTTTTCTCCGGTACACTGAGGACCTTACAACGTGGAAAGGAACCGCGAAATTAAATTCTTCTGGTAGTCAGCGGCTTTGAAACTCTGGTTACTGAGATTTAAGGCAAGTACATATTGAGATGTTCATAGTCGCGCAAAGAACAACGACAATAATAATAATAATAATAATAATAATAATAATAATAATAATAATAATAATAATAATAGTTGCTACTCTTAGTAAGTTCTACTAATTCAGAATATCAGTTTCATAATTGCATTAGGTAACAATGAGCCGGCAATAGACAAGCTACGATAGCTTACTGACAGACAGTTATGGTAGGATACTTCTGCTGACACAACGCCTAGACATCTATTAAACATAGATGTACATTACTTTCCCACCACGACACATCCACAGACGTATGATTATACGTATTTACGTTCGATAAACATTACAGCGAAAACATTGATAAATCTACTAAACAGCATTCGAATGAAACATCTCACATCATTTTGCAACGGACAGGTTTATGTCACAAGCAATTTATTTAAATATCGCCAGTTCCACTTTTAAAAACAAAGTTCAAGAACGGCAACTAAGTACCATAATAAATGGACAACGATTTAAGGTAAACATTGGAAGTAAATAAATGTTGCAGTTATATCTTTAAAAAAAAATCCAGAAAAGGTGTCTGCCAAACCCACAACCTACTTGACATAATGCCAGAGGGAAGAGAGGCTTGGTGATGGGGATGGGGGGAAGGGTAGCGGGTGTTAGCCACCCCACGAAAGGTGTCACAGGGATCAAAGAGTTAGGTTTACAGGGTGGAAAAAGTTTAGCCACACAATAGGCTGCTCTACGAACATTCTCCATTTTCATTCTTTGTTACCATTATCTCCGTCTTGCACATATTTCAACTAGTAACAGTATATTGATACAGCAAATATTTATGGAATTAAACTAAAACGAAATAAATGAATCAAATGAAGTATTAAGGCAATGATGATGCGACTTTGGACACATCAGCTAACCGAGCCGAAAATTTCTTGTCCCTTTCCAATAACACACCTATCAATAATAAATATATTTTTTTTCAATTCAAATATAACTCTTTTACAGAACAGGAATTTCGGAACCAGTATTTACTCTTGTTTTCCAAAAGGGAAAGAGAAAAATAGTAGATTAGAAATACTTAAGCATTATCAACTCGTCTAAGGTATCTTTTCTTTTTTGCTATCAGCGGCCTTTATGCTTAACGTTTTCAAATCTTACTTTTTTTTATTTCCCGTTGCTCCCTTTTCTTTCCCATTCGTAATTAACGAAATATTCTGTGTCAAGTGCTTGCATATCAGGTAAAATTAAAACAAAAATTCTCATTTTCCGGCAAAAATGTTTAATGCCAATCAATTTTCCTTAGGCGGTTATATAACAGTAGAAAAATAAAATAATCGTCGAATTAAAAGATGACCTTCGGCAATAAAACCCATCGGGTGAAGTCTGCGTCTTATTCAAAGCGAGTATTTTTTTTACTGCGTGGACACTTTTATCTCATCTGAAAGGACAGGAACCGAGGGAAGGGTGAGGGGAGAAATGAATAAAGGAAATCTGACTTGGCTGAATATAATGGGATACTGGTAAAGGCAACTGAGCTTATAACATAATGTAAGATGACTTGTGCAGATGGGTTGGCCCTGCCGGATAAAAACCAAGTCTTAAGAAAATACTGACTGACTACTAATAAACCAATATTTGACGGTGTATACCAAATATACGCCATATAACGTAATGATCTGAATTACCCTTACCAAAAATTTATCAGATGCTAGTACAAAAAAACAATGAAGCAATAACAGAAAATAAAGCAATCTGAAAAAGAGGTGTCTGAAAGCTGGCTCCTCGAGTGTGATGCCGGGTAAGGACTGCGGCAATTTGATTGCCATGCCTTATTTCTCTGAGGCTGAAGCACCTTTTGTCACGCAAAATTATTGCTAGATGAAAAACACCTTTATTCAAAATGCTATCAACACGTCATGCAAGCATCCAAATACAGGAGAGAGAAGAAAACACCAGACAATCCAAAATACAATAGCTATATACATATACAAGCTGCAATATAATTCAGAAAAACTGTTTCATACAGGCATGGCGCTTAAAAGTAGTATTGCAGTCTTACATATACATGTGAACTGCATCATCAATAACGTTTTAATTTTTTAATGCAAAATACCTTATAAATATCATATCCATTGAAAGCTATTTAAGAAAAAGACACGTTGAAAGCCGCATGACTTTCAAACAGAAAGCACACATAAAAATGACCTGTTTTTATAAAAGGTGAGAAATGCTTTGGGTAAACAGTATCTTAGATAACACACTTCTTCTTTCCAGCATAAGAAGTGGGCGAAAAGATGTGAAATAAAAATAAAAGGAATTCTGAGAAATAAACTTTACATAACGTCCATTCTCCAACGTAAAACTGCCTAATATTTCGCAAGGAATAAAGAACAAAAGAGGAGAACCGTGCTTGGATTAAAAATACCGGAGGGTTCCGAGTGAAGAGGAGCTGAATTTAAGAGGACTAAAATTGAGGAAGGGGAGAGGGGAAAACACAACCCCTTGGGAGGGAGTTCGCGTGAGGGGAAAATCTGAAAATTTTCGGACAAAAGATAATTATGGTAAGAAAACAAAACAAGTTTCAGAAATGAATGAAGCGAAAGCAATTGTGTTGCTGTGTAATCTAATTATCATGATCACTGTACAAAGAGAAAGTAGATCAATGAAGAAACTAAAACCAGAAAAAAAATATGTAAATTAAAACATCACAAAAAAAAGTTCACAAGCGCATTTTCTCCCTTCTGCATACTCCTTCCATCTCGCGAAATCCTTTGACAACATTTAGGATTTCTCCTTTCCTCTTCTATCTTCCTCCATCTAAGTTTCGTTTCCTGTTTGCTGGCTTCAAGGCTTTTCATTTGCTGCTGCGTCGTGTTTGCTAGAAACTAATAAGAAAAATCTTCACTTTTCCTCAATCAGAGCCTTTCATCAGCATCTCCAAAATTTTTAACAGTTCCTTTCATCTTTTTATCACTTTCCTTGTTTTAGTTTGACGACTAATCGCCACCTATTTGTGATAACCGATGATTACTGTACTTTTACGGATTAATTGTTTTTCCGTATTTATTTTCAAAATGTCCATTTTTCGCTTCTGATCACTTCACCCACTAAAAGCTGTTTTAACAAACACTTCTCTCTCTCTCTCTCTCTCTCTCTCTCTCTCTCTCTCTCTCTCTCTTCTTCTCACAAAAAGACAGACGTCAAATATAATGGAAAATACAGTCACATTCAACATCATTCACTTCCCATACCAAAGTCCTTAATCGAAGCAATCGGGGGTGAATGGGAGGACGGGGAGGAGGAGGAGGGTTGTATATAAAAAGGAGGATAAGGTTCTTGAACCCACTGTCCTCCGGGCTAGTATAATAACAACCATCCAGAATCTTAAGCAAGGTTTTTCTCTCAAGTCCACCTTTTTTGTTATATTTAAATGTCAAAGTAGTTGCTGTCGCCTCATTACAATTATAAATGATGGAGCATACTGGCGGTACGGACAAGAAGAGTTGCTTTCGAACAAGAGATTCAGGTTAATTTACTTAATCATATAAAACAATTTAACATCGGAATCGATATGGTCATTTTGTGATAAACAGAAGAATAAGGGAGAAAACGGACATGTTAGGAAAAAACTAGTGGAAAGGGGAAAGGTTTTTAAGTATCATACGATATGGGAAAAATAATTTCATGAAGAACTTGCCAGAAAATTTATGGGGACAAGAATGAGATGTTGGTGAGAAATACGATAATCAGAAGTGCAAGGATAGAGAATGAAGTGTTATAAAGAGGTGAGGCGTTGACGTGCCTTTAACCAGAAGATGAATGTGCCAAAATAGGGGGTGAAAAATACTAACTCACTTATGATAATGAAGAGAAACGTACAATGAAAATAATACTGACATTACAGGGAAAGGTTGTGAAGTCCGAGGGGGAATGTTGTTATTGGAACCGGTTACGGGAAAGACTAAACAGATTATTTTTACATCAACAGCACCACCTTAATACAAAGTTGATCATCCTCTAAGTAGAGTGAAATAATGCCAAGTCATTGACTGCCATATACTACCGGCGGTATTTCCCTTCCGTGGAAAAGTCGGATATTTGTTCAAAATAACAACCTCCAATAATCAGTAATGAAAAAAATACAAAATACATAAATGAATAAAAAAAAATATAATAATTAAAATTAGTTTGCAACGCAATGGAAAACAAATGACTGCGCTCCTTAATCGTCTCACGGCTTGCGACAGGTGTCGCGAAGTTCGGAGAACTTCTGCATCGACTGCTTCCTAAAGAAAGAGTCACAAAACTATTGCAGGGTCTAATCACTTAAAACTAGAAATGAAGAAAGGGCCCAGAAATGATAAAAAGTATTCTATAATGTCTTTTGTCTTCTTCCTCCTCTGTCGACTTTTAGTATATAATATTATCTAAAGGTATCAAATAATTTGTTGAAAGATCTTGAACTTTAGAGCATCATTATTTACAAACCTTTCAAAAATTAAAATAAACTTAGTCAAATTAACAAACATTCACAGATGATGAAAAAAAAACTGATATTTTTTTCAAGTCTTGAAATTCAATAGCAACAGCAGCAGCATCCAATAATAATAATAATAATAATAATAATAATAATAATAATAATAATAATAATAATAATAATAATAATAATAATGCAGGAGACAAAAGTCCACCCTGAATAGTTTTTTGAAGTATGTTTAACAATGCAAAATCTTTTAGCTTTCAAGGATTCCTCATCCCTACGCCAGAGAAAAGATATCAGGACCCCCTGGCAACTAAAGAATTCTATGTAGTACACAAGAAGACTCTTCCTGCCTCCTGCATTTGCCAGGGCGTGGTTGCATGCTAATAATTTTAACAGCCTACAGTTCCTATCGACTCAGAGGTGTGCAAGTTATAACTTTTCGAAAACAAAACTTGAAAATTTTGAAACAAAAATGAAATCTCAAATTGTACCAGAGAGAGAGAGAGAGAGAGAGAGAGAGAGAGAGAGAGAGAGAGAGAGAGAGAGAGAGAGAGAGAGAGAGAGATACCATATTTTTAATTCCTTATGATTTACTTCCAGAGTGACTCTCTCTCTCTCTCTCTCTCTCTCTCTCTCTCTCTCTCTCTCTCTCTCTCTCTCACTGGAACAATATGAGACTCCATATTTGTTTCAAAACTTTTATGTTTTGTTTTCGAGAGGTTATAACTTGGAACACCTCAAAATTGACAGGAACTTTATGCAGTTACAATCATAATTCCATAGAAAAAACAAACCTTCAGGCTGTTTGAATAATTGCAGACTGCCAACATTGACAGAATATTAAATTTCAGCAATTAACTATCTGTAATTTATTCAGCAATTTTACAGCCTACTCTCAGAGGTCAGATAAGCCAGGAAAAACATCAAATAATATTTTACAATTAATACTGTTACTTCTACCTTAAGGTAATGAAATCTGTTAAAGTAAGTTATTATTGTTTATGATGGTAACAGAAGGTGATAGAATAAGTTTTTATCTCCATGATAATCTTTTAGTCATAATAAAGATACGACACCCCACATAAAACTAGTAATAGCTAACAGCAACCACGTAATATCGATTGAAGGAAAGAAATTAAAATATAAAATAACTATAATAAAGTAAGCGAAATACACCATACAACAAATGAATTCCAAAGAAACGAAATAAGTATGGTATAGACAAAAAATGCACCCGGGGAGTTATATAATGCATGATTGCTAATAAAAAGATACATGAAAGCCACCAAAATGACTGACTTCAGCGTGGTGTAAATAAAATGTAAAATAGACGAAGGAATTCCGTGAAACAATGTGTATCTGAAAGTGAGATTCCAATCCGCTTGACACTCAACAGCAAGAGACCAAAGACAGGTTTGTACCTTTAAGTTTAATAAAGTACTTAGAAATTTTTTTAAAAATCACACAAGAAATTGCTTGTGTTTATGATGAGAGCAGGATGTTTGCGGGGAGGTGTTTGAAAAATATCTCAAAATGCTCTTAATGGAATACGGACCAAGGTAAAGCCAATTAGATTTTAAGGGGATTCAAAGTCGGGTTGCAGATTCTGGGTGTATTTTTCTGAGTGCTTTACTTTCCATACTTATATTTGATAAGAAAGACTGCAAAGGCACACAAAAAGTTCAAGCTTGGTTTGGCCTAGGCAGAAACAAACAGCGTTATCAAATCATTAGAAACAGAAATTTTTCCAAGTTAACAAAGAAATAACGAAACATTGATAAAAAGCGATTATTTATCGAGGCACATTCCCCGCATGTAAAATAAGGAACCAACAATTATGAAGGAAGCTACAGTAAAACTAAAACGAGGTGTGCACAACCTCCCCAGTGGCGAGAGTATTGTCTAAAACTTTACTGCGAAAAAAGAGGAGAAATAGATGCCCCTTGACTGAGTAGAGCGGGACGGATGAAACCTCAAGTTTCAGATGGGGAAGATGGTATGTTGGTGAGATTTCTCAGATATATAGACAGCTTTCCGAGCTAGTTTTTAGCGTGTTATTGGGACACAATATCCAATATATCTAACACACTGGCTAAATAACCCTTTTAGTGATACATACATTTATAT
>NC_089752.1:46566674-46726674 GCF_040412425.1 Macrobrachium rosenbergii | reverse complement strand
TCGATTAAGCGATGAGGAATCTGACCTTTAGGACGCCCGCGGCGCCTTTTTTTTTTTTTTTTTTTTTTTGCGATGCGCTCTATAATTATAGATAATGAGTAGGCTGACTCACTATATGAAAGCAGACCTTTCATAATTACTGATACAGGGTTATGTTTGGGACTATCAGACCAGGACATCGTTCATTCAGAGCAACTGCAACCTTCCTATCTATTTATCAATCCTGTGTATGCGCATGGTGGCATTTTCCCCAGATGTAACCGAGCAGCGGGACCTTTCCCTGAAAAAAGCGGGACGCCATATCTCAAAAACTAACCATAGAATTTTCTTGAAACTAATCTCATTATGCTCCCCACACCCAAATTACTACGAGGAATACGTAACTAACCCAACCTAACCTAACCTAACCCAACCTAGGGGCATGGTAAAAAACCGGGGTGGTGCAATGCTAGCGTGCATCTCAGGAATTTGCGCGCCGGTGTAAATTCTAGGTATGATATAAGTACATACTCTAGTATTAATAGTAACCGCTACTATAATGATTAGAAGAGGGATTAGAAGAGGGGTGAACGGATGATTGATGTAGAAAAGAATAACGAACTCGCATTGCAACCGTCCATTATCGTCTGTGTGGAGAAGGCAGAAGTACCTACAAATTTCATGCTTTGAAGGAACACCTCTCGTAGATATAAAATCACACTTCACAAACGTTCAGGCAGTAACTTATGAGCAAAACCCACTAACTTATAGCAAGCGCTACCTATATTAAACAAAAATGTCCTAATTAGCTATAACTAGTCACGGCTTGTACATAAATTAAGGCACCACTGGAAGGATTCTACTATTGTTAGCAGACATATTCAATCAAAAAAATCTGTTGTTCCTTCAAATTGTGTTTTTAAAATTTCTTTTAATACCAATCGCATCGCCCCATATTAATATTTAAAAATTTAGCAACAAAATTACTATCAAATGTTTTTAATCACATTCGAAACGACAATCTGTAAAATTGTTATTTCAAGTAACTGAGGAAGTAATTAGCTGTATGCAATATATAGGTAAATATCTGTCTCTATAAATATTAGTTAAATGCTTAACAATCCATCTATTTATAAATGATTTTTTCTGCAAAATATAAACACTCCATAATTCTTTAAAAACAGCCATTTAGCTAGGTAAGCAATGTAAGTAATCGGCAAAATGTCAAGAGTTTCTCATGAATTTAAATATAAAATAACACGTATGAGTATCCGTATGTTTTTCTGTGTGTAATAGCTTTTGTCAGGGGTATTAGACTGCGCGCTGAGAATTTCCTTCGTCCAGTACGTGGCCAACATTTGTTATTCTAGCCTCTACTTAAGTATTCAAAATGAAGGTGCCCTCTGGCTTTGATTCATATCTCGTCTCTCTTTTATATTACCATCGTTTATATGTAAACTAGTTTACTCATATTTCACAAACATCGAGTAAAATATTTCTCACGTAACATCCTACATTCCAAGGCTTCTTAAACCTTTATTATTAACCACTCAGTCACATAAGGAAATACTTCAAACTTGGGGAAAAATAAAAATATTTCGTCTCAGAAATAACAGGAAAATACCCACAATTTGGATGCTTTATTCTTAATGATTCTATCCTCATGGAATTGGGAAAGTCTGTATAATATTGTACTTGAAGTAGTACTCAACTTCCTTTGAAAATATCACAAAAACATCTGCATCCGGTTACCAGTTCCAGTTATGTGAATAAACAGTATTATGGATTATCTAACCAAACAACGAAAAGCAATTATTTAAAAGCCATAATATTGGCAGATACAGTACCCAAACGTAAAAGGTTACTAAGAATAAAGGAATGCCCTTCTCAAAAAACGCTTCTGAATCAAATCAGACCCTGGAAACTTCGGCTTTACGACGTTTGCCAGAATTAATGAATATCTGCAGCCAAAGTAAAATATTCTACTGAGGAAGTCCTCAAAAGGGAATCCACTGGAAATGAAAAATCAGGCGGTGAATTTTACATTTAGGTATTTTTGCTAGCTGCCACGTCACTCCTAGCAGTTGTCATCACCCTTAATGAAGATTAATGCCATACTTGTCAATTATCATTTTTCAATTTTATTTTCTTCTTGTAATTTTCTCCAGATTCCTTACACGAATCAAAGCGACCGAAGATAAAGTGGCAATAATCTGTTTGGATAAAATTTATCACAACAGTTTTTAAACACCTCTGACGTTACTAAAGGCAACAAGTCTTGGACGTTATGTGAAATAAAATTCGTTCAAGTTATAAAGAATCTTCACTAAGTACATCATCACTGATTGGTAGGATGGGGAGAGAGAGAAGAGGATCAGTCCTTGCTTCCTAACATATTGTTCCTAACACCTGTTGCATTGCATTGAGAGAGAGAGAGAGAGAGAGAGAGAGAGAGAGAGAGAGAGAGAGAGAGAGAGAGAGAGCTGTTGCTGTATTTTTAATATGGAGTCTTCGGGTAAATAACCCGTAAGCTACATCTGGAAAATACAATATACAGGAATCCAGATCCCCAGAAATGTCAAGTGCCACTGAAGCACTCCGTGTATTTTGAAATGACCAGCGCTAATGCATTCCTCATTCGTTAGAATGTACCTTACGAAGCAAAGAAAAAACATTCCAGCCAATTATTATTTCTTAGTTTCTTTAACAAAAGGTCTAACCTTTTCCTTCTGAAATACAAGACAAGGCCATGTCCGTCTTCCCAAGTTAACGATATCCCTGGAAAGGTGTCACATAAGACTGCACTAATGATCTGTGTAAACTACTCAGCTTGCCTTCGGGCTGATATGATGGATGAACCGAATTCTGAGATGAATATCCCGTTAAGAAGGAAAAGCTCTGGTGTCGGGAAATAATGGCTTTAGTACAGGTTAGGAAGATGTCAGAAGGGTGTTACTAAAGTTAAATGAAGTATCTGAGAGAGAGAGAGAGAGAGAGAGAGAGAGAGAGAGAGAGAGAGAGAGAGAGAGAGAGAGAGGAGGGTATTGTTGAAATTACATAACGAATAAAATTTATGAATGATTTCATCTCTCTCTTTCAGCAAGGTCTTCGTTATCGAAAGACAAATCAAATGAATGCAAGGCCACAGAACGAAGGCGAACAAAAAACATATTTGTGCATTAACTGAAGTAGTGGGTAGAAAAGCCCATAGGAAAGAAATAATTAAGGAATAATTAAGGAGGGATTATACTAATCTGCAGATTTTAAAACATATAGAAAATTTCTACATATTCTATCCATTACATAATGATGCTTACGATCAGCATGGTCATTTCTAAAGGCAGGGCTCATTACTTGACAAACAGATTCTGTTAATGAATGCATAATTACTTAAAACGCTGACAACCTACAAAGAAACCTTATACAAGTATACAAGTAGATGAGCAGACGAAAGGTGGAAATTTCCTGCACAGTAGGCCATTTTCTTTGAAGCAACCTCCTGCAAGAGAAACAACTTAATGCTGAAGATATTTATATACTCACATACATACATATATATGTACATGTGTATATGTATATATATATATATATATATATATATATATATATATATATATATATATATATATATATATATATATGTGAAATTATATACCTACAGAACCACTTAAAACGCACATATATAATTATGCAGACCTAAGAACCGTCATTTTAGGAATAAGAACTGATTTGAAAAAGAATGGTAAAGGAGAGTAAATCTCCATAAAATTTTACAAAACATAACTCAACACTTACATGTTCAAAAGGCCGATCAAAAGTCCCCAACAAAGCTATGTAAAAACTACGAAAAAGTTTGGATAAAAGTCTAAACTGCTCCACAACCAACATTGTTTCAAATCGAGAGAAAAAATGTGCCCCCTGAAAGGGAATGACCCTACATACAAGAGATAAAGTTACTCAAACATATATTCTCTAAATGATGAATCAAGAATGAAACCGATGAGAAATGTTCATGCACAACCAAAATCCGCTTCTTACACAACCACACCCAAAACTGCTATAACAAAATATATAGGCGTGCATACAGTCCACCGAACATGCGAAAAGAACTACTGGTATTCATATGCATAAGAAAATTTGTGAACACAGTAAAGGATATTAATTTTTATAATTGAAAAGTCAGTTTTTTTGGCCACAGCATCTTTATCGGGGATTCTTTTTTACGACTTTACACATCTGATAATTTCCCTTAATCAGCAAACTCATTGAAAAAGAAGATAAAAGGAAGTTGGAGATAACATTCTTTCTTAATGATATCCAGCTCGTACACAAATAGAAATCATTTCTTTCCTCGATCTCACGCGAGAATAGAACAATATATTTGCTCATAAAACTACCAACGGATGCTTCAGCAATAAAAGAAAAATCTTTTACAATATATTGTAAACTCCTACAGATAACTTGTTTTAATTAAACGTAAGCCATATTTATCTCTCCATAACAAGTAAGCAAATTGGAACTTTATAAAGCTTTATGATAAAAAAAGTAGTTAAAGAGGAAATTGCCTGGTTCTCTAATTGAAAATAAAACAAATGTTACTAACAGGACGTTAAAAAATAATACATGATTAAATGAAGAAAAATGGATATTTCTCATAAAACGGAAGCAATGTAATGTGTTGAGTTTGTTTATGAAGTAATAATCTGTTTCTAAAGTAATATGAAAAAAATCACGCGAATTTTATAGAAAAAAAAAATGAATGTCACCGTTCTGCATCACTAAGAGAAATTTGCACTGCACTATGCTTGGGATATTTTATGTAAACATAATATTGTGATAATAAAAACACCACTGTAATGTAGCGCAAATATCCAGTTGATTCCAATTTCAGAAAATATTCCCAGATAAAAACTTAATTAATCTATCTTTTCAAAGGATGTTAACTAACTGTTTTTTTTCTCTCCAGAAAAATATTAGCGTTGAAATCTTAAATTTATTAAGACCTCTGCAATATCCACATTCTCTTCTGACATGAAAACCATAACATACATATGTATATGCGAAAAAAATTTGAGTAGACGAATATTACAAGAATATATATACCATTTGAAATTCTAATTAAATATAATAAAATACAAATTGTAAGGCATACCATTTCTTAAATAAATAAAAGAAACTTTACTAAGATAAACAAACAATGACTGTACTAAGGTTACATATGGATTTAATACTTAAGTTATTTACGGATTTTTAAAAAATTAAAATAAAGTACATCTAAGCCCACCGTAACCACAGGAATGACAGTGATTCCAACGAAAAAACTAAAATGATGTAATGTTAGACATTATAAAAATGTACTTGCTAGATTGATCTTACTGTTTACATATTGCATGTTGAACACGAAACTCCTATGATGACCAAAAGATAATTCTAACGGAGAAAACCAAATATCTTTTGAGGACCATAAGAAAATATAACGGTTAACTGATGATACTGGCAAAGACTTCAAAACAGCTCTGTAAAGACGGCTATTATGCCACCTGCTGTGCTACAATTCCATTGCATTTAACAATCATGGAAAAATAGTTCTTACTTAATATCTTCTTTCTGAAGTCTTAATATTTTGCCTATAACAAATGAATTTTAAATTCAATTTTATAACCACAAGAAGAATACGAGAATCGTAAGTAAAAAGAAATTGCTAAGCAAAAAGTGTGAGACAAGAAATGAAGTCGATAATAAGCGAAGAAATGCCAGGCCCACGCCTAAGTGTCCATAGCTGTCGTAGTTTTCTTGATCTTGAATATGAGTCTTAATATCCACGGGGATCGGAGGGCCACGTTACTGAAGAGGGTTTGCAGCACGAGAGAGAGAGAGAGAGAGAGAGAGAGAGAGAGAGAGAGAGAGAGAGAGAGAGAGAGAGAGAGATTCTTGAAATGGAAAATCAACTTTAATGAAAAGGCAAAGGAGACGTAGACCATTTAAATACTATGACGGACTTCAACGTGATGTTTTTCTCCCCTGTGTTCATAAGATGCCTGAGAAAGAGGAGAAAATAGAGATCAACCGGCACGTTGAGATCGAAGACAGAACTTTCATTCTATCAATAATAGCATAAGTATGTAAAAACTAACAATCAAAAGGTAAGCTAAAGTATAACACAACTTCTATAGCTTACAGAATTTCCACGCACTACCTGTAATTCAAACCTAAATTTTTCCGAGCATTTTCCTTTAAATGTCATCCAAAGCCGCTTTTCTCTCCTCCCGAAAAAAGGCCTTTCATCGTAGTCAGTGGTTTCTTAAGTTTCCACCAAACAAACGGCAAATTTACATGTTTTATTTACTCATCTTTCAATTTTACTCGTTCGTTTATACTTCACAACATCTGCAGACGACCACGGTTAACAACTAAAGAAAAACAAAGCTCAGACTAAGTACATTTGCATAAAACTTCACCTGAAAGTTCATTCATATTCAAGCCTTCATAAAAGCACTTATTATGCTCTTGACATTCTCGAGAGATTTCATTACCTTCAGAAACATGTCCCATCAAGCTTGAAATGTGATGCTCATTTCTGTGATGAATAAGAGAAGTGGCTTTGTCTCTTGTTACAAAGCGATTAAATAGATTAAAACAACCGATTGTTTAAAAATAGCATCTAGACAAAAATCGCTACACTCTAAAAGACCGTCCGTCTAACAAAGAACGATTAATACCTCCAGCAAAATGACACCTACGATTAATTACCTTCGTTGTAGCAGGTGCGTATTCTGGCACTTTCTGCAAACGACCCCTGTCACTTGTCACATGACGGACAGAGATGAATATGAAAAAGGAATCGTTAACCACCCCAATTCTTATCTTTCTCGTATACTTCAATATCATCCACTTTTAATATAATATTCTAATAATATGACTTTCTCTTCAATCTGAATTGATTTTTGCGAATATTTTTTCAACAATGATTCCTTCTTGTATGATTTCATCCACGGGAAAATAATAATAATAATAATAATAATAATAATAATAATAATAATAATAATAATAATAATAATAATAATGATAATAATAATAATAATAATAATAATAATAAGAGGATTGCATTTATGTCCATGTTTTTACTTCACCTGCAGATTATTAGTTTACGTTAACGTCTACATCTGAAATTTATTAAAATCCTTTACCCTTTTAATATATCAATTTACTCAAACAATTAATTGTACAAAATGCAGTCAATTGATCATACATCAAGAAAAGCGCTACTTATGCTTTGTCAAGATGTCTTCCTGTTCGATTACCTAAATGCAAGATTAAGGAAGTAAATTGGTCATTAAGTTCACTTCCTTAAGCCTAGTGAAGTTTCTAAGAAAAAAAGGAGATAAACAAGTAAGCATTATATCAGTCTCTATATCAGTATCCCTGGGAAGATAAATGCGAATGTCTCTTCGATAGCATAGCGCCTGTAATCGATCTCTTTAAGGTATATCAAATCCCAATAATGGAGTATAGCAGAGTCAGATAACAAAACAGATGAGAACAGCAGTGCAAGTTCAACAAGGACAAAAGTGTGTGTGTGTGTGTGCGTGTGTGTGTGTGTGTGTGTGTGTGTGTGTGTGTGTGTGTGTGTGTGTGTTTCAAGACGCAGTAGATTAAGAGGGTGGAGGAAAAAAAGTGATAAAATTCGAGCAATTTAAAGTTTTCCATGTATGTACGTGACTCCTACCTTTAAGGAGTGTCATACTGCACGGATAAGATATCAACTTGTCGTCATTACATTATCATTTTTATTTCTATCATCTGTATTAATCTATTCATAACCGATATTAGACTTGCACCTAATCTACTTGCCTGTATGTTCGACCGTATTTAAGAACGGTTTAATTATAGGTTACCACAACCCATGCGAACATTTATTTGTATAAACTACAATCAGGCTTCAGGTAACGACTAATTCAGTAAGGTCTCCATAAAATGATTTCGAAAACGAAGCAAAATGTCGCGGGAGAAAGCAACCCAAAACCAATGTCCCGCATATTACAGTCACTTCGAGAGGTAAAATCCCACCTTAGTTTTCGTTCTGACGCCACAACAAACATCAAAACGAGAAAAATAAAAGGAAAGACCGATTTTAAAATAATATATTTAATCTCAATTTCCAATTTTCTAACAAACATTCCCATCGCCCGAACCCCACTCAGTCCTCTGTCCCTTAGCAGAAAAGTAAGTTTTTGTTTTCTTTGACCAGGATGAAAAATAGAGCGAATTAGACTTAATTGGTCCTTCCGAGGGTGAGAAAGTATAGAGGAAGTTGAGAGTTGAGACGGTAAGGACAATGGAGGCGAAGAGAATGCAAGAAGGAGGTAGTGGTGATGGGGAAAGGCACGAGAAGCGAAGGCGAAGAAGTGGTAACGGTGTAAATTGCGGATCCAGTGGACGCTCATGCAGCGATGCAGACTCACGTACGCGTATACACAGCCCAGCAATTAAGCGCCTGGCTGATCTGCAGCCGAGGTCCTAATATCGTCATAACGGCGTTTCCAGACTGTGATACATTTCGAGGAATCTGATTCAATCGTTAGACTAACCTTCCGAGCGTCATACTTCTATCGCGCGAAGAACATTACAGGAAGGGCAATGGAATTCTGGGCATCTCCTATTTATGCTCGTCCAGTTAACGTTACATATTACACCGCGAACCTGGCTTGCATCTCCGTATGCTCGAATTTGCAAAAATAAAAAATCACTCCAATCTAAGTGACTAGGAGGCCTCTTCGACATTTACACACGATTTTTTATTTACATCAAATACTGGAGAGAAAATACAAAAAACCTGACTGTGACCTTACAGTTATACCTTTTGCCTTTTAATGTATCCCTGTAACCATATCCCTTCTCTTTACTATTCTCTCTTTCTTCTTCTCCATCTCGCAACTCTATTTCCATCCCCTCCATTTGATTCAGTTTCTGAGACTGGTTTTTCCATAATCATCCCATCCCATGCCGAAATAAGTTCACTTAATTCTGTGTGAAACGCAATTATTCTCGTAACCAATATCTCTCTCAATTAGAGAGCTATAACCCAAACGTTTACAATCCATCATCTCTATTAGAATCGGTGACATATAAACTTGTCTCTAAAAGTCTGGAAAAATATTCAAATATCCGATCCTAATGACCAAATTAAACTTATCCAACAGCAGCGGATATCCAAGAAAATAATTTATATGACATTATTTAAGTTCTCTTCCTCGCACGTACAACTCTCTCTCTCTCTCTCTCTCTCTCTCTCTCTCTCTCTCTCTCTCTTTCAAAACATTAAACATTATTCTCAAAGCATTATTCTCGAAGCATTAAACATTATTCTCAAAGCATTAAACGATAAGAGTGGCTCCTTTTTTTTTTTCTTAGAATCTCTTACAATACACTTGTCTTCCAGTCTCGCTCAAGAAAGTACAGTATTACACTTAGGTCTCGCTACTACCACCTCATGTTTCCTTTCTTATTTTGAAACATATCTCATTTCTGTTATCATATGCCCTATTACTGAGTCAGCAAACTTACTTCATGTGAACTAACGAAGTACGGAGGACAAATAAGGCCTTTAGGCTGTGGCGTTATTCCCTACGGTGTGCTTTATTCAGTACAGTGAAAGAAGTATTTATGGTTCTTCTCCAGTTATGTAACTACCTACCTACCTGACTACTCATCCAATATATTTGTCTTGTTCCAAATTTCCCCTTATTTACGCGTCAATCTTCCAGCCAGCCCTGTGTTTGCCTGCTTTTATTAGCTTATGATCCAGTTTATTCCAAAAATCCGTGAGCCAAGAAGAAACAAGATCCTGCAAAAATATTTTACTTCAAAGCAATGTGAAATTTGAGGCAAAAAATAAACACTGGCTGGGAGGAGGGTAATATCGCTGGATACGTTAATGCCGAAGACACGGCAATCAGAAGTGCATCGAAAATCCAACTGCTTTCCGAGCAAGTATCACAAAATGACTGAGCCAATTTTCGTCTCTACACTCCCAAACCATTGTGGCTGGTCGTTGGCATATCGAAGCGTACGCTTACATGAAAGACCCGGAATGTCTTCGCAATTTATTCCGCTACGATATGAAAACCCCAACAAGGGAACCGACCTGGGGAGAGAGAGAGAGAGAGAGAGAGAGAGAGAGAGAGAGAGAGAGAGAGAGAGAGAGAGAGATGATTGCGGGTTTTATTTGTTATATTTATATATGTTCTTCAACCATGCATAATTTTCCTAAAAACAGCCACCTCAAGAAACCGTCAGCCATCCAGTTTCCAAAGTCTTTTGGGTGAGGCTGCAAGCCCTTGTTCTTCTTCAACCTGATTGCAAACCACCATGTTCATTTAACTATCAGGCATCAGCTCTCTCTCTCTCTCTCTCTCTCTCTCTCTCTCTCTCTCTCTCTCTCTCCATAAACACACATAATATATATATATATATATATATATATATATATATATATATATATATATATATATATATATATATATATATATATACATATATATATATATATATATATATATATATATATATACATATATATATATATATATATATATATATATATATATATATACATATACATATATATATATATATATATATATATATATATATATATATATATATATAGACTTAGTAGAAATATAAACAAAACACAAGAAAAAAAAGCACTAAGCTTTCTCTTTGTAAAGCAGTTTAGGGAGGCCAACTGCCATCGAAGGAATTGAAGTTTAGTTCAGGGACCTATTCAACAGGGTAGGTTTCACTAGGGCCACCTGTAGTTAGCAAGTACCTTAAGCTCACTTTTCTATGACCTTCGTACTGGCAAGCTTTTTGTCATTTTTCAGATGCTGCCATAGGCCATTAAGTAGGAGGAGTCTTCCAAGCAAGCACCCACGCATTTTGACCCAGCGTGTCAGTCCAGCGATACCCTTGAGTGAGAGAACAAGTACAGTGTGTCTCTCTTGGCCTCCTCCCTTTGTCCCTTCCCCCTCTTGTGGAACAGCCAGGGATATTGCCTTTTCAACGGACCCAGGGCTTCTGAGGCAATTGATCGCTGCATTATCTACTCCAATGCTAAGTCTGAAGATAACAATTACTCCTAGTTCTTTCCTTTAGACCTCCCCCTTATTTCATGTTTCACGTTTCTCTCTTAAACAGTCACTGACTAAGGAAATCCTAGTAAAACCATATCCCATTTATGAAGTCAATTATATGAAATATAATTAGTGTTGCCTAGTGAGATAATTTCATGCTAAATTCTCCCAAACATGGATACAAGCCAAAGTAAGTAATATCAAGAATACCAATGTTATAAGAATAAGAGGAGTTGGTAGGAAAGTGTGCATTCAATGAGAGCAGCTATAATTTATAATTTACAATAATAAGGAAACGTTTACTGCGTTCGGATACCGAGCCAATCCTGCGTTCCAGTCAAGGCTGTGTAAGTTAACAAGTCAAGATTTAATATTTTGCTATTCACCAGCCAATGATTAATGCATATTAATTTTTGAATTAGTTAATTGCCAGTTTTTTTGGTAACTTTAGCCTTAATTGGTAGGATTACATGGGTCTTAGGTAAAACAAGGCTATATAAATCACAGTAATTAATAATTAAATTCACCAGCCAGAATGACACACGTAACAACATACATATATATATATATATATATATATATATATATATATATATATATATATATATATATATATATATATATATATATATATATATATATATATATATACATACATACATATATATATATATATATATATATATATATATATATATATATATATATATATATATATATATATATATATATATATACATACATATATATACTGTATATATATATATATATATATATATATATATATATATATATATATATATATATATATATATATATATATATATATATATATATATATATATATATATATATATATATATATATATATATATATACATACTGAACCTCCAGATGATGAAGAAACAAGTGAAGAATCTCTAACTCCTGTGGTGGGATTCGGAATTCACACACAGGTTTAGAATGCCAAGCTCACCCCTAATATTTCGTACGCGGGTTTAGAGCTGGTTCCTCTTTCATTTGAGCTTAATGCTCGTACTGACTAGCGTATCGGAAAATATTCGAGTGAATATGAACAAATAAAAAAATTCGCCGAAGATTCTTACGCGCAATCGAGTTTTCTGTACAACGCATAATGCTGTGTGAAACTCTCAGCCAGCCGTGGTGGCGTGTGTTGTTGCGGTGCGAGACGCACGATTTTGGCTAACTTTAACCTTAAATAAAATAATAACTACTGAGGCTAGATGGCTGCAATTTGGTATGTTTGATGATTGAGGGTGGATGATCAACATACCAATTTGCAACCCTGTAGCCTCAGTATTTTTAAGATCTGAGGGCGGATAGAAAAAGTGCGGACGGACAGACAAAAGTTATCTCAATAGTTTTCTTGTACAGAAAACTAAAATGTGGTGCACAGACACATTGTGCAAAACTTCTCTGTTTTTGAATTGGTGTCAATGGGATTTCGCATTTAATTCGTCATAATTTGTAGGAATTTGCAAGAATGCGTAAGATTACGTTATGGATATTACTGTTCGTAATTTTTATGTTGTAATAATATACTCACGCGCCATATTCATGTGAGATCATGCATTTTGTTATTTCGTGTTGCTATTTTCCTTTTATATTATTTTATGATGTAAAATAACGAGAAATTATATCAAAAGCAAAGCGGAATCTTCATAGCTTCAATAATAATAAAAACATATTTATTTTCTATTTCTAATGGCATTTTACAAGACTCCTGTCTTGGTTTTTATACTTTGACCCAAGGATTTATGCTATTTGATGGAGACTTGCTCGCCCTTTGAGTGTGCTTTTGCTGTGTTCAGCCAGCATGTAAGTCCAGCACGAGTCGCCACTACTATTTATAATAATAATAATAATAATAATAATAATAATAATAATAATAATAATAATAATAATAATAATAATAATAATAATAATAATAGAAAATAAATGATCGAATATATTTGGTAATTCCTCATTCTTACGAGAATGTGGAGAAAAATCTCCAGTGAAATCCTCCTAGATTGGTTTTAATAATAATAATAATAATAATAATAATAATAATAATAATAATAATAATAATAATAATTTTCTAGTAAACTGGGTAAGTCGACCGCAACATTAATCTGACCGGCTTGGCACTCAAACTGTTTTATGTGGAAAGGATTGCTGGTTGGTTATAAATCTGCAGCGCCTCAATGAAATTCGAGAACATGTATCCTTATCTAAATAAAAAAAAAAGGCTCGCTATAGAACTTACTAATGCTGAGTAAAAGTACTGTATAATGTTTTTCTCAAAATAAACGGATATTCTGTATAACAACTCAGCATAAAAGCTAAAATAATACCTAAAACAGGTACTTCAATGAAACGATAAAACTTTCTATGATCATTTTTTTTTATAAATGACGCTAGAATTCTCTCTCAAATTCCGGTGGCGGTAGAAAGTTCTTTCAAAATTCATGAGCTGAGGTGAGACAATGAATTTTAATGTCAAAGGGCACCTACCTGGTTACGTAATAACAACGCAGTCTGAGGAACCCAAGATAAGGCCTCAAAATACGAGAACATGTTGCGAATACTGTCTGTGCAGTATAAAGCAATCTGAGCATATTATTACACAAATTGTTCAAAACACAAAGAGAGAGAGAAAGAGAGAGAGAGAGAGAGAGTCGATTCAACTGCTGTGATAACGCAAAATAAAAGATGGATAGAAATAACAGAAAAGTTGACTGCAAACACGCTGAAAATATACAGTGAAAAAATGGTGTGAGGAGAGAGAGAGAGAGAGAGAGAGAGAGAGAGAGAGAGAGAGACTATCATAAGTTCCAGATGTATCACTGATAGTTCAGAAGAGTACGACCTGGTAAGGAATCCCTTTCCCAGTTGATGAAAGCAATCAGAATATCCATTCCAGCGTCATACACTCACTCCAAACCTACTGTACCTTCGTTTCACGGTCGAAATACAAATGCATTAATGATTATCAGTTCGTGTTCTTTTCTTAGCACTTTATCGCATTGTTCAAAGCACTATGAGAAATATTCACAGCTTCATCAAGAAGAATTGGAGGGGTGAGGCATGATGATACGAAAAGAACCTCGTAAAAATAAAATACAGAGAATGAAGATCAAGTGTTTAAAGGTGGGATGCGTCAGTCGCGAAAATAAAGTGACAAGGAGACCGAGAAAGAGCTGGCAATATGAGTGGAGCAGATGCTGAAAGGGACTGACTGATTGATTATGTCTATTACAACTGGCGTCACAACATGTTGAAAGAGATGGGCCTCAGCACATAGTGAATATTGAAAAGTGTATTCAGGACCAGGTGGATAAGCTGCTAATGAAATTTCACCGTATGTGGTTGAAGAGGCTCAAATTGCTGAAGATTTATACATGCACGCGTACATGCAATCATATATGTATATACATATATTTTCTAAATGCCAGTGGATCCTAAAACTCCATTTATCTATGTATGTATGTATGTATGTACCTGTCAATATATATATATATATATATATATATATATATATATATATATATATATATATATATATATATATATGTGTGTGTGTGTGTGTGTGTGTGTGTGTGTGTGTGTGTGTGTGTGTATATGACTGAGAGAAGGAGAGAGATAATCGCTCTCTTAAAAATTACATCTTGATCGCGTTAATAACTGAAAAAGTTCTCTCTCTCTCTCTCTCTCTCTCTCTCTCTCTCTCTCTCTCTCTCTCTCTCTCTCTCTCTCTGTCTTGTATTAAAACGTTCTTTTAGAAACAAACACTAACATTCTTGCTACCTACGGAAACGACCTGGAATGCAAGCCTAGAATAACTTTCGGAGATGCTGAACTGGGAAGGGTGTCGCTCACAAATATTTGTGGTATTATGACTGTCAGGTTTGATGAAAAGGTTTCCGGGATTCAGCGTCTTTCATTTTCTTATAGTGAGAGACCAAACGGGAAAATACTACAGAGAGAGAGAGAGAGAGAGAGAGAGAGAGAGAGAGAGAGAGAGAGAGAGAAAACTGGCGCAATATTTTGGGTACACTATTGAGTATATCCATATGGCACTCAAAAAAAGCCTGTAATTATACAAAAGTTTGATTAATATATATATATATATATATATATATATATATATATATATATATATATATATATATATATATACATACATATATATATATATATATATATATATATATATATATATATATACATATATATATATATATATATATATATATATATATATATATATATATATATATATATATATATATATATATATATATACATACATACATACATACATATATATATATATATATATATATATATATATATATATATATATATATATATATATATATATATATTTTTTAAAGACTATTTGTGTAATTACAGGCTTTTGTGAGTGCCATATGGATATACTAATAGTGTACCCAAAATATTGCGCCAATTTATCTCTCTCTCTCTCTCTCTCTCTCTCTCTCTCTCTCTCTCTGTGTGTAGTATTTTCCGGTCTGGTCTCTCACTATATATGCTGCGTACAAGGAAAACTCATGGGGAATAATTAAGACAGGTACATGGGGTCCCGCCGGAACACAAAATTAAGATGAAAAGATGATAACTGAGGTGACGGGATTTCACTTCAAGGGCACCGAAGATTAGATTGCAGTGGTTTGGGCACGGAAATAAAGCACAATCGAAGTAAAGGATCCACAGCGAGAAAACTCCATCTGCAATGGAGAATGAATACGATTACATGGCGAAATTAGCGCAAATAAGGGTGCAAGGGTGCACTGATGGCGCCAAGATTCCTCAATTGTAAACACTGCTGAAAATCACTTAAGAACACAAAATGATAACAAGTCAGGTCTATAGGAGAATTCCGTTTGAAACGGAAAATGAGTAGCAAAGGAAAAGAACCACGTGACAGGTAAATCTACAGATTCCCAGCACTTTACCTTATTCCCAAGAGAAGAGTCCTCACAGATGTACTAATGATGTGGAGGGGGGAATTAGAGAAATTTGTACTGGAAAGATATTGGACTGAGTATGCGGCCACAAGGGGGAATAGGCTCTAAAGGAGCGAAGTCAAAGGGGACAGTCTGTGTCGGGGCTGCATCTGGGTGTGTCTCTGCCAAGCGCTAGTGAGGCTGCCCCTTTTATGCCTTCTGCTGGATTAGGTTTCCCACTCTTCCAAGTGTCCCGTTTTCTATGGCTCTTTGGTGCATTACCTTTGACCTTGTGGGTCACAGTGGACCACGTGGTGAGGGCTTTAACCTCATGGGTTGTTTGTGCATCATGGTTTCCGTCCAACTTTCACTTCTGCTACCAGACGAGCGGGGATTATCTCTAAGGATGGCTTAGCAAACTGGAAAAAGGGCTTAGCGCAGTTACAAGTTCAGGGAAAGGGGATAAAGGGCTGCCAAGGGAATAATAACTAGAGATTTAGAGAAGCAATTTCTCCACGACTGACTGACTGTTAGTGTCAGAAGTGAGATAAAATTATTTTATTTTACTTTAAGTTCTTTGAAAACGAGTTTACTTTACTTTAAGTTTTTGAAAACAAGTTTCTTGAAAGGTGGGTTGACTTGGGAAGGGTATCTCCCATTGCAATATATATATACATACATTATATATATATATATATATATATATATATATATATATATATATATATATATATATATATATATATATATATATATATATATATATATATATATATATATATATATACATACATATATAAATTATTGTCACGCCGTGACTTTTTACATTACTAATATCAAAGTTCAAATATTATACAACATTTGTAGCTTAATATTTGTGAACAAACAATATTTTCTGCTGAAATTCAGAAGCAAACTTTCCGAAACAGCGAAACCAGGTACACACACAACTAACGAGTATCATTTTTAATGTCTGGTATGGTCCCAACAATAATACTCCGTAAATTATAATTAATTATCCATTCTTGTAGCGTACTGTACTTATGAGTTCACTCCAAACTGGTGAAAATATAAATCCAAATGAACAACTCAAGGTGTAAATCCGGCACCCACTTTCTACGGCTATAAAAATCTGAAAGTATATGCAGAAGGAAAACAACATTAGAAGTAATATACTGCGTAAGAAAACAAAGCACACACAAACTACAACCAAGAATGCTAGAAAATAAACTCCAGAAACGTGTAAGTTTTAATTCCCTGGCTCCATTGTGCATGTGAATGTAAATGCAATGGTAGTACGAGTTCGTTCATTACGGGGTGTGCGTCCCTTAGCAAAATGGAAAGGATGGATCTGAATAGTAACTTCACAGTTCTCAAAACTCACCTTCCATCCTCTGAAAGGGCTTTGCTATAATCTGGCAAGTTTTCTAGAGTCAGACAGCCATTATTTGACATGGAAGACTTTTTCGTATCACCAGAAGTTGACTGTCATGAACTTCTGCTACAGTCATGATTTACTGCTCCCTCCTTCAGTTCAGGTAAGCCTAAAACCCCTCTGAGCTCCTTTACCAGAGAAAATCATTTGAGCAGAACTGGCAATGAAGTTGTAATTCTAAATTAGATTCTTCCAATATGATACCAACTTAATGATGCTGGTGTTACGATAAAACAGCATTAAACATATTAGAGCTCAAATAACAGAGTAGAACATTTTAATGACAGGGTTTAAACCCTCCCTTGGGTGGAAATTTCTCATAATGGCAGATGAGTCTCTGGAATCCAGTAAAATTGCAATCAATCATTTACTGTGGTAGGATAGAGAGAATTACAATAACATTATTAACGTTCTGTGAAGTGTAAAAATCCGTTATAAAATCAAAGGCTGTGAGTGGCAAAAGTTGAAAATTAATGCAATCAGCAGCAAGGTTATCAGAGAGTTGGTACGTAAGTTGACAAAATTTCACGTAAAAACAGATCCATGTGAACGACATACCTTAACAGTCTTTGACCGGACACAGCAACTGATGGGTTACTGACAAACATTAGTGGAACTGAAGTCTCTACAATCGTGAAATTGCAGAGAGATTGTCAACAATGGCGATTATGGTTATATATATATATATATATATATATATATATATATATATATATATATATATATATATATATATATATATATATATATATATATATATATATACACACACACACAGACATACATTCGAAAACTACTCTGATACATTTTGGATGATAAGTCTTAACTGTGTCGATTTTTCAGTCTCAAATTACGATAAATGAACAGACAAGGGGAATCAGCATGTTTCTGTTCATTTCAGAATCCTTTCACAAATATGCACGCATGCATTCTCGCTTTTAATCCGAACAACCGTTGTCTACGTAATCAGTCTCGAAATGAATGAATGATAGAACGACGATTCACAACGAAAATCGCGGCCCATTTCATTATCATGCATACGTTTAATTCGGCCCTGCTTCATTCCGTTAAAAATGAACATACTGGCGTCACACCAATTACCAGCGGGAGTCATTAAGCATAACAACTACCCTTTTACCTTTTATCATTCGATAACAATGGTTCATCAATTCCGATCTGCAATGTTAATTACAGACCTTCTGTGGTTCATGCATAACTCATGTAACATATATATATATATATATATATATATATATATATATATATATATATATATATATATATATATATATATATATATATATATATATATATGTATGTGTGTGTGTGTGTGTGTGTGTGTGTGTGTGTGTAATTCTAATAGCCACAATGCCCTCTTAACTTCTCAAGATTCTTCCTTTTTGGATATGCTTGTAACTACAGGCGAATGTATCAAACGAAAAGAATTGAAGAGCCAGTGAACGCCGGTCATGGGAAGCGACCCGTATTCCATATATATGTATATATGTATGTATATATATATATATATATATATATATATATATATATATATATATATATATATATATATATATATTACAGAATACATACATACTTACCAATTCATACATACTTATTTCCATACAAACCGTGTAAATCTTTATTGAAAAAACTATCTAATTTTCCTAATATATTTTCAATTTGCAATTACATAACAATGAAAAACCGGATTTCAAGAAGCAATGTTCATCTCAAGACCAGCCTCTTACTGCGATTCTGACGGATAATAATCAAGACTCAAAAATTTATTTTACTATATATTATTTCTCAGAATCTAGTGGCCTTATTACAGCAGTCGTTGGTAATTGTATTATAATAAATTCCCACATAAAAACATCAATTTTATATTGAACAGAATGAATTGAGTTTAGAATGTGGGCCAAGGACAAGCCCTAGGACCTATGAAACCACTCCAGGGCTGAAATGGAGCCTTGACAGTAAAAGGTTTGAAAGGTGTAACAGGAGGAAAACTCCATTGCTATGAGATCAACTGTTAGGGAGGGTGGAACGTAAGATGGAAAAGAGAATATGAAAGGAGTACAGTAAAAAGAAAACGTAAGGAAACTGACGGCACTACCCTTACGAGTCAAATTGTATTGACCACGGCGGAAGGAACGACGGACAGAGCAATTAGGTTACAGTCGTAAATAAACTTTACAAAACATCTGTCAGAATTAATTAAAATAAACAACAATACCCACAAAACATCCTTTAAAATTCACTCATCCAATAATTGTTCACGGAATGTCTCAACAACAAAAGATAAATTCATTTCAGTAACAATATTACATTATAAAATATTAAGAGATAAAAAAATTAATGCAGTTAACGGAAAAAATTTTTGAGTTCACAAAGCTTCAGTTAAGAAAATTCGATGGTAAAATTTAAAAAACTTGATAGGCAATCAGTTACGAGGAAAACATGGGAAAGTGAAATATTCGGATGTAAAAATGTATATTAAACATTTATAATCAATTACTGGATTTTTCAAACTTTATATAGGAGACAGGAAAGTCAGATAAAAAGACATGGTGAAATTTTTAAAATATACATAGACTCAGATCAATTTTATCTCTTTCCTTAATATTTACCTACCCTGACTAATTTTGTTAAAGTAATTTAGAATACACAACACTTTACAACACTTAATAATATATATATATATATATATATATATATATATATATATATATATATATATATATATATATGTATATATATATATATATATATATATGTATATATATATATATATATATATATATATATATATATATATAAATATATATATATATATATCATATATATTACATATATATACCTTCATGAAGCTACAAATGTCCTTAATATCAAAAATTCACGACCTCAGGAATATCTCCGATTGTTATCACCGAAGAAATTTATAAGTGATAAATGGATTGGTACTGTCGGGACGCGATCACTCGACACAGCATGTAGCAACAGTCAGCGTTACCACTGAGCTATCAAGAGATGTATAAGCAATCACGAGTTTTTCTGCCCACTTATTTTACTCGTCGCGAGCTGGGAAATTGTACTGAGACTTGGTATTAACCCACCTCCGCCATGGTAGTTCATTGGTACGTTTGGAACACACAGCTCTTTTTATGACATTTTTTATCACACCGTGATATATATACAATCATGAAGCTACAAATGTCGCTTAATATCAAATTCACACTACCTCGGGAGAATATCTCCGATGGAGAATTATCACCGAAGGGGAATTTATAAGTGATAAATGGATTGGTACTGTCGGAACGAGATCCCTCGACACAGCACGTACCCGGGATTACCTTATACATCTCTTGATAGCTCAGTGGTAACAACGACTGGAGTTGCTGGGTACGTGCTGTGTCGAGGGATCACGTCCCGACAGTAGCAATCCATTTATCACTTATAAATTCCCCTTCGGTGATAATTTTCCATTATGTTGAGCGTGATTTGATATTGCTGACATTTGTCAGCTTCATGATTACTGTTATATCACGGTGTGATAAAAAATGTCGTCAATGAGCTTTGTGTTCCAAACGTACCAATGAACTACCATGGCAGAGGGTGGGTTAATGCCGAGTCTCAGTACAATTCGCTCGCGACGGGTAAAATAAGTACAGAAAACTCGGAATTAACTTATACCTCTCTTGATAGTTCAGTGGTAACGTCGGCTGGAGTTGCTGGGTACGTGCTGTGTCGAGGGATCGCGTCCCGACAGTACCAATCCATTTATCACGTATATAAATCACGGTGTGATAAAAAATGTCAATATACACATATATACATATGCATATATATACTGTATATACGTATATATATGTATATATATGTGTATATATATGTATGTGTGTATAAAATCAATAAATAAATAAATATACACACACACACACATATATATATATATATATATATATATATATATATATATATATATATATATATATATATATATATATATATATATATATATATAATATATATATATATATATATACTATATATATATATATATATATATATATATATATATATATATATATATATATATATATATATATACTGTATATGTGTAAAACGCATAAACATGACTTGTACATGAGACAACACATGTTAATATCAAACAAGACTCATGAATTACTCTGAAAACTATATATATTCAGATGTGTGTAATACAAAATGACCTTCAGATAGAAAAACGTCATCAACGAAAGGAATGATTGACAACTGAACATCTGACTTAAGCAAATCTAACAAAGACGCATAACCTTCTGACCGAATACGTAATAAAATATTTCTTAGAAACAATCCTTACGTGGCTGCTGCCCTCCTTCGCAGAAATGCATTGTTGCCATAACAGAAACCAGAACAAAGTCAAAGTAGTGAAAGGAAACATGTTTGGATAAGGACATCAGAGGGAACCGAAAAAGATGAAAGCGGAATGAGCAGGAGGAGCTGGGACAGGGGAACCCAGGGCTCATAATGAGGAAAACATATTGTTAAAAATTCTAGAGAAATGGTTAGAAGGGGTTTTCTTTTATTTTTTTTTCTTAACATGTGAGATAACTGGACAAGTTTTAAAAGTGAGCTTATAAAACTTTTATAATAAGTGATATGAAAAGTAAAATAAGTTTTACAAACTAAATTCACCAGATTAGAAATGCTAAGGAAATATATATTTAAAAATCAGCATGGGATTGTAAACAGACATGAAAAGAATCGAATTCGCAGGGTGTTTCTCCTTCTGCACACATCTTTCCTCTAACTCGATCCTGTGAAGTATTGTAGCTTAGATTTTTCTTCGTCTTCCGTTCTCCACCTCGGCCCCTTTCTTCTCCTCCGGTTACCTTCAAGGCTCGAGTTTGTAGCTGGGTCATTACTGTCATATATCTATTGTCAGGTGACGTTTTATCCCCAGGAAAATTGCAGTAATTTACTAAGCAATAATGCATAACGCTGCTGATTCAATGTCTAGATTAAAAAATTGACATTCCCATTAGAATATCCACACATATAGTGATGTATTGCCGATACCCCATTTACAGAAGCGTAGTTTGTAGTGATTTAGATCGTATAATTACGCTCAATCTCTCTTTGAGATAAAGGAAGTAAAATAAAAAGTTAACGTTGAGGTAAGAGGTTCAAGTGAAGCGTAAAGCAAAGGACGGGAAGAAGGAAAGAATAAAGACATAACTGCAAGCAAGACCGGTGCAAAAAGGAGAACCGAGAAAGATAAGGGAAAAAAGAGTTAGAACAAAGGTACGCGGGATTACAAGAAAGAAACTAAGACGAGGAAGGAGAACAAGGCGAAGAGAAAAATGAGAAACTTGCGAGAGGGGCAGACGTGGACAAAGAGGAGGCGAACAGGAAGGGAAACTCAGTTTCAAGAACATTTCAAAAAACACTCAAGTGGCAACGCCTAAATATAATGGAACAAATTAAGAAAATATTTGCTAGGTATTCTGAAAGTAGTTCAGGTAAAGTCTCAGGACTCAGATGAATTTTTATCTTACATCTTCAATAAAAATATCCATTTGCAATGCAAGCCACAACGTCCTTGGTAAAAGAGCTTTTATTTTAGGAACTTTATATATAAATATATATATATATAAAATTATATATATATATATATATATATATATATATATATATATATATATATATAAATATATATATATATATATATATATATATATATATATATATATATATATATATATATATATGTATTATATAATATATATAAATTTCTGACTCACATCAGGATCGAACTTTATATATATATATATATATATATATATATATATATATATATATATATATATATATATATATATATATATATTAGAAATAATCAACACAAATCACATGTGGAATAGAAATAAATTTCTGACTCACATCAGGATCGAACCCAGGTCTTTCAATTGAAAGGCAAGGCGCTGCCTACTAGGTTATACAAGTCATAAACGAAGTTGGAACCTGAGTGCCACTGCACACGAGGAATTACCTGGGCTAGGTAACTGCTTGCATACCAGCGTGATTTCCCCAACTTCCCGACTCAGCAATGACCCAATTGACAGCATTTCATTCGAATTATCCCTTCTGAGTGAATATGATAGAAACAATCAACGCACAATCACGTGTGCAGTGGCGCTCAGGTACTAACTTCTTTTATGACTTGTATGGCCTAGTGGGCAGTGCCCTTGCCTTTCAATTGAAGTACCTAGGTTCGATCCTGATGTGAGCCAGAAATTTATTTCTGTTTAAACACGTGAGTGTGTTTTGATTATTTCTATCATATTCACTCAAAAGGGATAATTGCAATGAAATGCTGTCAACTGGGTCATTGCTGAGTCGGGAAGTTGGGGAAAACACGCTGGTTTGCAAGCAGCTAGCTTGCCCAGGTAATTCCTTGTGTGCAGTGGCGGTCAGGTTCCAACTTCTTTTATGACTTGTATGGCCTAGTGGGCATTGCCCTTGCCTTTCAACTGAAAGACCTGGGTTCGATCCTGAGGTGAGTCAGAAATTTATTTCTGTTCCACATGTGATTGTGTGTTGATTATTTCTAACATATATAGTATGTACTGTATATATATATAAATAAATAAATAAATATATATATATATATATATATATATATATATATATATATATATATATATATATATGTATATATATATATATATATATATATATATATATATATATATATATATATATATATATATATATATACATACAGTATATAAATTCTTTAAATGGCTATTTTCACCACCCATTAATTACCATTTTCAACAATTTAGCGTCTTGTGACTCAAAACTGAATATAAGTAATATAGTGTTTACCATAAAGGTGTATTGCGTATCCTTCACGAAAGGCACGGCAATTGCAAAGCATAAGCAAAAACAAAAACAAACAAAAAAATGAAAACAAATGTAAGACGGTAAACACGAAATTAACGTTAGCCCTCAAATACAACCAATCCATCAAGGTGATGAAATCCAAAGCTCATTAACATTCCTCACGAACGCAAGTTTGGATATTTGCGGAGCCGTCTCCTTCCCTCATCGATTTCCCAAAATAAACACAGTTCTAAACCTTCTTGATTTTGCTTCCGTCGTATTTTTGTTGAGAACGGAAACTACGATGAAGAAGAGACTGATTAGCCAACAACTCAGTCCTTTTCTTTAACAAGCCTGTAATAGTTCTTTCAAGTGCCCTGCATTAATCCCTTAGATTTCAACATATTATGTAAATAGTTGACCTAACCATGTGCGCAGTCTTTCTGGTGATGAACCCGTATTTAGCGCTCATGGAATGGAATGGAATATGGAATTTAGGCTGAAGGCCAAGCGCTGATGCATATGAGGTCATTCGGCGCTGAAAGGGAAATAGAAAGTAAAAAGGTCTGAAAGGTTGCACTACGAAACAATTGTCAGGAGAGGGTGAATAGCAAGATGGCAGAAAGAGAATATGAATGGGGGCGGTACAGTCAAATGAATGAGAGGGGTTGCAGCTAAGAACCGAAGAGACGGCGCAAAGAACCTTAAGTAATGCCTTCATTGCACCGCGGGAAGGTCACTGAGGGCGGTACCCGCCTCCGTACGGGGCTTTGGCTTGAATTTGCCCCTTTGTTTTCACATGGTAGCATTCTATTATATGGAAGTAACAATAGATATACTATGACAAAAAGATGACAAATTTTACGGGATAAGAGAAAATACATAAATATATCATGACCAAAATCTCTCTCTCTCTCTCTCTCTCTCTCTCTCTCTCTCTCTCTCTCTCTCTCTAGATGAAGTAGGTATATATTTTGCCTGCGCATAGGTCGCAGCAATTCCTTGGTAGAACTAGACGGTAAGACCGGCATACATCATCCATTTAGGCTTCAGATTTATAAGCAAAAGAAAAGTATTTTAGGGAGATGAGACCTTGAGTGAGGGCGGAGGTATGGAGAAATACTGATAACTTATTCTTGGTCAAACAACTGCATATTTTGGGAATTTCCACCTACATATATGTATGTATGTATATATATATATATATATATATATATATGTGTGTGTGTATGTATGTACGCATGTATATATATATACTATATATATATATATATATATATATATATATATATATATATATATATATATATATATACATATACTGTTAATTAAGTCATACTCACATTGTATTTGTCTCCTGAGTTTACTTCTGAAAAAAAAGATATATAACCTTCAAAGTAGGTATTCTAATGGCAGTGATCAATACTATTATATATATATATATATATATATATATATATATATATATATATATATATATATATATATATATATATATATATATATATATATATATATAAAGTATATTATATGGCTTGACTATAGTATATTTTCGAATTATTCGATGGTCATATTTGAAAAGACTGTTAATATAAATTTTGGAAAAACTTTATAATAAAAAAATTATTAATTCTCGCTGCAGTGCATGAGCAATGACTACTATTAAAAAGAAGCACCAAGTAATAACATTAATATAGATATTTTTCTAAACAGTTAACACGAATAGGAATAGGTGCCTATATTGAGGAATATATACAAATGCAAAGTACATTCCGAGAATGTATACGAAACTCTACAATCTTTCACGGAATGAGTAACGCAAAAGCGGTGGAGAGCATTTGAACAAAACTCACGAGTCAAATAAACCGTAGGCGTCAAAGCTTCGAGCCTATTTCGAAAGGAGTAATCTAGTGAAAAGAACTACACAGTTTCAAGTTACTATATCTATAACGTTTCCTGTAAACAGAAAAAAAATATAGAAAACTAAAAGCGCCAAACGCAAATAAACTTTCTTTGATAAATAATTCCCGAACATTACGAAAATATCTTGCCATGACATGAAAAACATATTTCTCTTCATAAAAAATTTTGCTTTAATGGTGTAAACGAAATGTTAATTATGAAATTCAAGAATCCGCTCAGCAAGAAAATATTCAAGAAGAAAATCTACATTTCCTGATTTATTTTTAATTCTCTCTGCCAAGTTCTGTGTTAGTTGGCAAACATTACAAACCAGCAGTTGTTAAAAAAACACCCATTTCTGTTTGCGTGCAGATCTAGCAAACATTCGTTTACTCAAAGATTTTTTTTTTTTCCGTTTGGTATTTACACAATTTTTTTTCTATTCTTCGTTGAACTTGTAATTACTTCGAACAAGAAAGTAGAGGGCGCTTGAGAAGTGCTGGATTTAAAGTATCATAAGAGAGAGAGAGAGAGAGAGAGAGAGAGAGAGAGAGAGAGAGAGAGAGAGAGAGAGAGAGAGAGTGTACGGTAGTCAATCCAAGCACCATTTATTTCTCTCTCAAGCAACTCTAAGAGTAGAATTCTATTCAGCGCGCAAGCAAGAGAAGAGAAGAGAGAGAGAGAGAGAGAGAGAGAGAGAGAGAGAGAGAGAGAGAGAGAGAGAGAAATTAAGTATACCTTAGTTTAACCAGATCACTGAGCTGATTAACAGCTCTCCTAGGGCTGTCCCGAAAGATTAGATTTATTTTACGTGCCTAAGAACTAATTGGTTACCTAGCAACGGAACCTACAGCTTATTGTGGAATCCGAACCACATTGTAACGAGAAATAAATTTCTATCACCAGAAATACATTCCTCTAATTCTTCATTGGCCGACCGGAGAATCGAACGCGGACCCAGCAGAGTGCTAGCTGAGAACGGTACCCACCCATCCAATGAGGAACGAGAGAGAGAGAGAGAGAGAGAGAGAGAGAGAGAGAGAGAGAGAGAGAGAGAGAGAGAGAATACAGCATATACTGCAGTAATCAATCCAAGTACCACATATTTCACCTTCCATATGAAAAAAACAAGAGCCTCTATAGTCTAATAAAAAAATACTATTACGAGAGAGAGAGAGAGAGAGAGAGAGAGAGAGAGAGAGAGAGAGAGAGAGAGAGAGTAAATAGTATCGAAGCTCAATAAATTTCCCCTCTCCATACGAGAAAAACTGCAGCTTCCGAAGAGTAACAGAAAAGAATCCTATAACGAAATGCATTAATGAGCAAACCTATACTTACACCGAAGTGTTCCAGAAAACGCTCGGATCTTGTGTCTGAAAATTCATGCCCACTTCCAATTTGCCTTTTGCTGAGAGGAATACAAATGGCTCCGATATCAATGCATAGCCTAGTCAATATTTTCATATCTAAAATATAAGTTTCCACTTCTGTTTCACTTTCCAGAGCCATTCTTAATATTTTCCGTAATAAAACATCATCCATTCCATCACATCTCGAACTTTAATCAAACAAGGAAGGGTAGAAGTCCGAGAAAAAAAAGAGACATGCTTCTAGTGTATTCTATATTCATACTGACTGAACATATTTTGAAATGATGTATATCGAAAAGCGAATAATTTACTCACGAATTAACAGAAATAAATTATCTATAATGCTATAGAAAACAGCTATGCAAAAAAGAGATAACAACTGAATATATGATATATGTAAATGATGACAAGTAACAGTACATATGAAATATATATATATATATATATATATATATATATATATATGTGTGTGTGTGTGTGTGTGTGTGTGTGTGTGTGTGGGTGTGTGTGTGTATGTATGTATGTAATCGTAATGGAAAAATAATAAAAAGGCAATGGATAGTATACCAGAGTGTAACATCAAGCACTACAGTGAAATGAACTCAGGTCGTCTCACTCACATGTGACGTTACAATGACGACTTCCATATTTGAACAAATTTAGACAAATAGTATAAGGATGGACCACAACTGATTCAAATAAGCCAATTAACCATTACAAACAAATTAGGTAAGTTATAATAACACTAATTTCTCTTTCCTTTTCCTTTTACATACAGTAAATTCCAAGATATTAAGTGCTAAAGTCAAGCTTTTTGTGCAAAGTTAAGAGTCATCGATGACAACTTCCAGTGAAAGCAGACTGGTCGCCAACATGCCGGTGGTGAGAATAAATATAGTGTTACAATGGCATAAAAACGAACTTGTCAGCAATCACTGAAAAACTCGGAATGAAAGGACGCTGCCCCGTAAATAATGCATTCAGCACTTACACAGCATTTTTGAACAGGCACTGTAATATATCCCTTCAATTCATCGGGGATCAGGAAAAAAATTATTCTACAAGGCATAAAAGAAGGAAAATGGTATATCTAAGACGATGTTTCTAATGTTAATAGAGGTGGTTGTTTATGAGTCCTAATTTACGCCTATTATACTTACACTAAAACGATGTCATATCTACCTTCTACATTCCGTTTAATTAATACACTGACAGACGTCGCAACCACAATAATCATCAACAACGTAAATACAAGACTTGCCCAAAACAAATATAGCTTTACTTAAAAAAAAATTGACACAACTTCTCTTGTATATTAACCAAACATATCAATACTTGCACGGGGCTTAACATTTATTCCATCAACAGTAAGAGTAAAATGCAAATGGTAAAAAATCACCTATTTAATATGAAAGATACAGATTTTTCAACAAAGTGAAAAGAAATATAATTTCCGCTCAGTGTACCCTGGAAAGAAGTCAAAAGTGACCTTTCCCACCCCGACACCCAAGATAGTAAAAGACGGGTTTTAGAATCATGACTTATCATTAGGTTTCAGTGTGCAAGAGAAGTATCCTTGCCCTTTCTCAACCGACAAAGACGGCTTCTTACCTCCTCAGAATATCATAACACCATGGGAAAACATACCTGGCAACACCAGCAGTTATGTTCGTGTCCAAGCAGAAGCTTCCATTAGAATTGCCGTTTAAGTAAAGACGTAACTATAGCCACAAAATTACCTACCATTATACTCTCATGAACATAATTCATAATTCAACGCACATTAATATGAAGGTACAATATGCTACACGAAGGATATGTGTCAACAAATAAAGCATTCAGAACCTCCTTACACCTACACGTATACACAAATAAACATCAGGTAAACCATACGAAGACCAGAACACATAAATGAATAAAAATTATAAATATAAAAACCTACACATCAATACCTGTCCTCAATATATATGTCTAAATAACGGTGAGAGCACAGGCGCATAATCAACAATTCCGATTGGTTCTGCAGCGCACAACGACAAGCTCTCCTATCAGATTTCCAGCAAAAATTTCTTGAAACA
The DNA here is from genome assembly GCF_040412425.1 of Macrobrachium rosenbergii. Classification (NCBI taxonomy): domain Eukaryota; kingdom Metazoa; phylum Arthropoda; class Malacostraca; order Decapoda; family Palaemonidae; genus Macrobrachium; species Macrobrachium rosenbergii. The sequence goes on along the minus strand of NC_089752.1, from coordinate 46,696,911 downwards.
CGTGACATCAACATCTAAACCATTGAAAAGACACAGCATTCAAAAGTAAATTTTAAAAACGAGGTCAAACAGATAATAGAAATCGTGTCTATGCTTTCTTAAACAGCGTGACCTTGTCAAATCAAGACGGCGAAAGGGAGGGAACAAGAGAAAGCATTTATCTGGTCTAAACTCCCAACGCATAGGGCAATAAATACAAAAGGGCCAAAAAACATAATTTTCAGTAACGGATAACACAAATGCCACTAAAAATACCAATAAAACCCAGGCATCCGCAGGTGGCAAAGAGGGATGATGAAAGGAAAAAGGAAAATGCATATTGCATATTAGCAGTATAACAAAACGTGAATGGGGAAATTACACCGTTATTGTCGCTTCACGTTCGTCTAAAGTACCAGGGGTCTGCAATCCACGGCTCGGGGGCCACATCCAGCCCGCGAGGGATTTCAGTAAGGTCTGCCACGTTAACACCTGGGCACTAATCATGTAACAGTTGTTACCTCGTTTTGGGAGTATTGGTTGTATCCGCAATTTCCTGCAGTAAAATAAAGAACCTTGCTTAAACAATATTACATTACCTTCGCTGTCTTCATCTTTAAACCTCCAGACCAAGGCAGCCTTCTGGACAGGATGGTCTGAGGACAAGACAATTTATTATAGTACATTTGACATCAAGGCCCTCCTCCGAGACACTGCTTAGCAGTCTGGCCCGCTCGCTCCAAAAGGTTGCCGACCCCAGGTCTAAATGGTATGAAACATGTGATTTTGTTTAGAGAGAGAGAGAGAGAGAGAGAGAGAGAGAGAGAGAGAGAGAGAGTCAAAGTCAAAGTCAAATTCTTTATTCTATTAAAAATGGCTATTACATAATTTTACTTTTCTGAGTAACACAGGTCTATTCATAGTTTTATAAAGAGTTTTACATAATAAACAGTATTCATTATCACAGACCTGCAACTAGTATACAGGTGACATATTGCAATATAATATCACTGATATCAATAAAAACGGAAATGCAATAAAATTTTGACTCTATGCAACAGAAATGCAAAGATAAACAACATACAATAATATAGGCATAAAATGAATACGATCCTTTAAAACAATCAAGTGAAAACTTTCAAATCAGTAAAATAATAAATTAGCTAATTCTCATAAAAGATAAAGCAAACAGAGTTTACAACCAAAGATAAAATTTCACAACTTTTATTCAGTATAGAAGAGAATACTCCTAAAGCTCCTAAAACTTATGACAGTGATGAGAACCTAAGGTTAAAAATGAAGGGTTTTCTCATTTTGGAGTAAGTGTGCAATCAAATGAGATTTAAAAGAAGATATGGTTTCGCTGCTTGATATCAGCAGGCAGACGGTTTCAGAACACGGGACCACACACGCCTAGACGCCTCGCTCCTGTATCGGTGAAAGTTCTCAGGAACAGATAAGGATCCTGGTGCACTCGTGTTAATGTTCTCAGCATGATTCTGGCCTACCCGTTAGCAAAAGAAAAGAGCCATTCTGGCAGAAGTTTATTTGATTTTGTAAATCAAGAGGCATATATCGTAAAGTACTTCTGCTCCATCGCAGCCAATCTCAGTTTTTTCAAATATTGAGTAACATGGTCATGTTTTCAGGCACCTCCAACGGCGACCTTTGCCGCAAAATTTTTGTATTTTCTTGACCCTTTCCAACTGGGTTTTATTGGTCGAACCAGACCCGCAAACAGTAGTTCAGGACACTCAGTACCAACGACTGTACCACCATGACTCGACAGTCTGGCTCAAATCGATCACTCACTTGTTAAGATATAACAGGATGCCAGTTACCTTTTTGCGTGTCGTCAATATGTGCATTAAAAGTCATGGTACAATCCATGAAAACTCCAGGTTTTTAACTGTGTGACGGAACAAGTGTCACATTACCGAATTTTTATGTTGTGTTCTCCGGGATGCGAGAGATATACCTTGTCTTGATCCAAAGAAAATGACCTGGGTCTTGCCATCGTTAAGTAATAGGCCTTTACTATTAAAATAATATTTTAATAGTCAATATATTTTGGCTCTCTTTATCAAATCATCGAGCTTTTTCAAGTCCCCAGTCAGCAAAATCTGTGTATCGTCAGCATAAATAACAAGAAGTCCATCCCGTATATGTTGTGGTAGATCATTGATATAGATCAAAAACAGCAATGGGCTCCAAAATCGACCCCCTGGGGTACACCAAAAGATATTCTCAGGAGAGGATAGATTGATCCAACACGAACAGATTGGAAGCGATTGCTCACATAATTTTTCGAACCAAAAAGAGTCGACATTGACTTGAAGCTAATTTATTTATTAGAATCTGATGGCATTAACGCTGTCAAACGCTTTGATAGATCCAATAATAACAGGAGAGATAATTTTTATTTTCTATATTTTCATATATTTTATTGGTAACTGTAAGTAACGCAGTTTCTGTTGAAAGATTGGGTCTAAAACCATGTTGCTCGTTAACTAGTAAATTATTTGAGTCAAGGTAAGACATCAGTTGAATGGCAATTATTTTCTCGAGAGAGAGAGAGAGAGAGAGAGAGAGAGAGAGAGAGAGAGAGAGAGAGAGAGAGAGAGAGAGCAAATATAAGGCTCAAATTGGTAGGATAAAGATTTTTATAACGTGTTATCAAGAGAAATTGAAGGAAAATGGGATTTCTCTATAAGCAAAAATTAAATGGCTCCATCACGGGATCAGGAAAATGGTGGCAGAGATTAACCTTGCATGATACTGTAATAAAATACAAATTAGAATTTATTAGAGTTTATATATATATATATATATATATATATATATATATATATATATATATATATATATATATATATATATATATATATATATATATATATTAGGGAGAGTTGGTGAGAGAATGAAATGACCCTACCATGTGATAAAAAGAAGAAAAACCAATGAACTCCAAATTCCGCTGATATATATGCAAATGGAAAATTACTAGAGGGGAGGGAATCCCAAAACTGAGACCCTGACGCACAGTTGGAATTATATTAATATACCACCATAAGGCTTTACTGGAGTATAGTGTAGGTTCACGAAAGAATGGGATTATGACAAATGAGATAGTGAACTGAAAGACTCCATCAGCAACCTGACTTTTCAATCTTCATTTCGAGTCCTTTACTTACCTACCTCCCTCCCTCCTATCTTCCTTCCATTTCATCACCAGCAGGTCTTCGAGAGAAATGCAACCGTTGATGACGAGGTGAGAGAGTTTCCAAAAATCAAGAAAATACCATCACTTCTCTCTATTTCCTTCTAGGTTTAACTCTTGCCTCACATCTTACTTTTTTAGAAACATCTAATGAAAAGTTTCAGCAAATGCCGGACGAAAGTTAGGTATTGTTCCTAAATCTCATATATTTATGACAGTGATAAAACCAATGCAACCTGTTTTAGGTCATTCATTTTCCTTTACAAGAATACTGTCCTCCAGTGTAGATGTCTGCTTTCTGCCAGAAATATTATCTCTTTTAGATAGAGTGGTTCGTTGTGGTAGGTCTCTGTTTTCTGATGTCAGCAGTTGTGACTTGGACCATCAACGGATGGTCTCCTGTTTGTCACTTTTTCATAAGTTGTATTTTAACAGAGATCTTTCAATTTCACAATTGATCCCTGACCCCCTTTTCCTGCCGAAAACAACAATTTTCGCTGAACAACAGCGCCAGCATGCAGTAAATGTGTCTCTTTGTCGGACTTACCAGTTCCAGAGGTCCTTTATTCCTCACACCGCTGGACTGTGGAACAGTCTCCCTGAGGTAGTCGTGCAATTGGAGCTTCGAAAGTTAAAGCAAAGATGCAATGCACTACTTCCCTAATGCTATGCTACTTGCATTTTAATACATCTATTTATCAATTTATTCATTTATTTTTTTTTTTAGTAAGTGAGATCGCTTCTTTCCGTATTTCCCTTTACCTTCTCTTGCGTCCTAATGAACACCAAATTCTTTGGACGCTTGAATTTCAAGTCAATGGACCGTGTGGGTTTGTTCCATATGCAGAGGGTTTATGTTCTGAATAATAATAATAATAATAAATAATAATAATAATAATAATAATAATAATAATAATAATAATAATGGAATATACCTTCTGAAAAGGCTCATGAATTTCATGCGTATATGCAGTATTTTTGCATTTTTCATTATTTGTCTGTATACAGTGTACATAACTTACTTCACCCAGTTCAAACCATTTCTTCACACAGTTTCCCCATGACAGACATTAGAGCTTACGAAATAACAAAGAAAGGAACTAGACATACATCACCAACAGTAAGTCTGTAAGTGTTAACTAGAATTATCAAATGTTCCAACAAATTTAGCTTACGGTAAAAACAAAATGACAGTAATAGAGTTTCACTGAACCTGGAGTACTTACTTCTTGCAGGAATCATTGCAAAAGCATCGAGTCATTCCTAATGACCGACAGTAGTATTTGGGTTGATGATGAATTGACTTAGGCTATAAAGAAATAACGGAACAAATTCGCCATTCACATTAGAATAAGTTGCAAGAGGGCTCTGATGCAGATGCAACAATGGGAATAACACCAGATGTACGAAACGGTGTAGGTAGAAAGGACTTCACCGACAGCAGGAAACCTCAGAAACATGAAAAAGAGCAGCCTCAATAAGCATGATGAAACTTTATTTAATATTTACAGAATGCAAGAGAAAATATCATCTTCCAACTAGTGGTTTTCGAAACTGTATTTAAGTAGTTTTGCAGCCAATGAGGAATAGGTAGTTCAATATATTTATTTATTTCTGTGATCAGCACAGACAGTTTATGGTCAATGAGTTCTATGAATATCTATGATAAACAAGATAATGCAGATCAAAAGAAAGTGGGCTTTTGATATATTGTGGATGTGACGCAAGAACGAAGTCCGAAAAAATCTGCTGTCGTTTAAAGGAAATAGGTGTAATTTGTTTTACAAAATTTGTGTGCGTAAACATGTTGGAATGTGAGCTAGAATCAGATACCTTTCTTCGCCTCGAGAAATCACAAGCAGAAATGCCTAATTATTTAGACAGATAGACAATAGAAGAGATCAAATATGCAGACAACAGCACTACACCTGAACTATCTTTGAATAGTTCGAAGAGGCCAGTGATGCACCTGCAGCACCTCTTTTCCAATTTGCAACAATTCCAAGTGATAATATTAGGGAGTGGCAACATGTGAATTAGACTAAAAGGTAGACCGTTAGGGAAACAAGTAGAAACAAGCCTATTTGAGTGGATAAGGAAATATTATTATATATAATATACCTTTAGAAACCAAGAGAGAGAGAGAGAGAGAGAGAGAGAGAGAGAGAGAGAGAGAGAGAGAGGAGAGAGAGAGAGAGAGAGAGAGAGAGAAACAGTGGAGTCCTTCATTAAAGGAAATCGCCACACTCTACATAAAATACCACTGTTTATACGGCTAGTGCCTTTCAGATAGAGAGAGAGAGACAGACAGACAGACAGACAGATACACTATTTCCTAAACAATTACTGAATGCACTAATGACAGGAGCAATTAAGAGGCGTTCGCTGATATCGAAGAGAAAAGACAAGAGGGGTGAGTGCTGAACCGTGTTCCTGCGAGATGAAAAGAAACTAAAGTAGCTGAGAGCTTCAGCTGACGGGATACGAAGAAAGAGACAATCGTACCATCTGTGTAAAAAGTTTTATTATTATTATTATTATTATTATTATTATTATTATTATTATTATTATTATTATTATTATTAGTTGTAGTATCCGCGTTCAAACATTTAATTACTTTAGAAGATTCAACAGGAAATTGTCTTAATGTGTCGTAAGAGCAAAGAAGAAAAGCGTAAAACTAAATAAATTAAATATAAACATACATATTTCAGGACTATATAAACAAATAAAAACAAATATATTAGGAAAGTCAATTATTCCAGAGTATGCCTCATTAGCACGTAAATCCAAACCCAAGACCAAGGCGGGTCATAACAGAGAACCTATAGTAAAACTAAGGAAATGCGAACAATGGTCATACGCCTCTACCTTAGCATTCAGATGATGCATTTACTATCTACAAACACACACCATGAAAACAGAAACAAAATGATGTGGAAAATAACCCCCGACCCAAAAACAAGATTGTTTTTCGTCACTTTCACCTCCAACGATACGAATAACTACTTTTTTCATCAAGATATTTTGATGAAAATCAATTTCCTATATCCATCGTCACACAGTAAAATCCGCCAAAACTATTATAACAAGTTTATTTCATTCTCAAATCGGCTTTCATTTCTCAAGTCATAAATAACTTGTTTGGCAAGAGAATCAGGTTTACTAACAAATCATTATTTTTTTAATTATCCGAATAAATCTTATTATCATCAAACATAAAACCTCATCACATATCGATCGTCTTGCTTCAACAATTTATATTGCTGAGGAAAAGACAGGGCAAATCATGGTGTAGCTCGCGTAAAAGAATTTCTAGTACAAAATCACATGATGCAGCGTGGAAAAACCATGGAGCCTTCATTTTATATATATAATATATAAGATATATATATATATATATATATATATATATATATATATATATATATATATATATATATATATATATATATATATATATATTGTCTGAAAGTGTACCAAGTACCTGGTTATTACACAACTACTCACAAAATCCAAAAATTCACCTCACTTCGGCCAGAAACCTGAACCTTTATAACAATAAAATTACGACTGAAGACTCTAAAGGTAACAGTGATCCCTTAAAACTTGCTTATCACTTGAAATGTCAAACTAGGTTTTATCAGGTTATGTGAGGTATTAAGATATACTAGATAAAAAGGGCATCACTCCATCAAACAACTATAATTGTTTCCCTGGTCAATTAACTGGAGGAGAACAAACATGTCTATCACTCTGCCTTATGCACACAAATAACCCTATTCACTAGTGGTCAAAAGTGAAACACTGTGTTTTTAAAACTTTAAATACAAAATTTATTTCTAACTTCAAAAGTTATAATTAGAATTCTGAGTCTGAAAAATTTACCATTACTTGAAAACAAAACAAGATTTAATTAATTCTCAAACAAGACAAATTCACAAAACTTTAATTTATCAAGAAATTGTGTTAACTAAGCAAAATTCAAACTATTAAGATTTACTCAAGATTTGAAAAGAAATCTTAACAAATGAAAATCAAATCAAGTATGCAATGTTAAAATATTAACACATGTAAATGCTAAGTAAATATATGTTAAATCACTAACACAAAAGTTTGGGTAAAACTGAAATCATAAAATACAAGAACACACAAAAAAATGCAAAAACAAGAACATAAAAAAATGCACAAAAGGTTTATCAACAATAATTTCACTAAGACAAAATCTCTTTAAAGTTTCTATGTTTTACCATGGTAAAAATAACTAAAAACCACTTTACCTTATACAAGTTTCTGAACATTTTTACAAAACTCTTGCTGCAGCAGAAACACACTTTTAATCTATAAGGTGCCGTTACCTTATGTTACATTTTCTTGTACTAAGACCTCAGAAAGATGCACTTTAATAGTGACCACACCAAATCTGCTATATTGTAAATTTTACTCTCCTATGAAGGAAGAGAGGGATAAGAGAGAGAGAGAGAGACAAAACCTAACCAGACTCTACAGAGTCTCTGTCTGGTCTGATCAGTTTCCCAAAACTCTACTATGAGAATAAATCTATGTTGCCAGTTGGGCATTTTTTCGGAAATGGGTCACCCTGGGAATCTTCCCTTGGAAAAAAAGGAATAAACAGGGGTTTTTCCCCTGGAGGAGGAAAAATAATCAGGAAATTATTCTCTGGCTCGAAAAGAGCTATCTGGGCCTGTCAGCATACATCCTTTTAAACAGAAAAGGCCTCTGGATCAAGTAGCTTGTCTGTCATCTCACATCTCTTTAGTTAATAGAGGATTTCCTGTCTTAACACTTGTGCAAACAACTAACTTTTAGACCAGCCACTGTTATCTAAACCTGTCATCTCATCTCCCTTTTAGTTGACAACTTAAGTGGTTTGAGGCCTCTCTCGCATAAAGGGACAAATACCGTGGTCACACACTTGACACCTGAACAAGCATTCAGCTGTGCAAACACAAGAGCCTAACAGGAAATGTATCTTGTCTCTAAAATCACACAGTCAACTAACCCTTTTAAAATCTGAGACCTGATATCCCAACACACAGCACATGACAAATACAAGAGAAAATATATCAAAATTACAGAAAACATATCAATTTTACAAAAAATACATATTATAAAGACATATCATTATAATATATATATATATATATATATATATATATATATATATATATATATATATATATATATATATATATATAGATATATATATATATATATATATATATATATATATATATATATATATATATATATATATATATATATATATATATAACAAACAATGGTGTATTTGTGTGTGTGTGTACATATATATATATATATATATATATATATATATATATATATATATATATATATATATATATATAATATAGCACGAAGGAATGCGTGCTTGAGAATATCACTAAGTCCATGTTGGAAGGTGAGTGAAAGCCGGGACTTTGAACAAGTACTTTCGTAGTTTATTCTACATTTTCAAGTTCACACTGAATACAAATGAAGTTGACAGAGGTTTATATACAAAAACAGCAGTGGGGGCGGAGTTACAGTTTGTTAATCTGGGCAGCATGTTCTAGTAGTTATAAACTTTCTAAATATCTTGGTAAATTACTATCACCTATTCTGGGTACTATTTCAAATTCCCATTTACAGTAAAAACTCTGTTGATTTCTGTACTAGACTTTCCCATATTGAATTATCCAGTACTTACAGATTAAGCAGTTTTGATGTGACATCTTTATTTACTAAAGTTCCTATTGATGACTTACTTCAGTATTTATCACAACATTTGGACTTGTATAATCTAGAATTACCTACTAATGTTATTATTAATTTGATATCCCTTTGTATAGAAAAATTGTAAATTCACTTTCAATGGTCATTTTTATGAACACATATTTGGTATGGTATGGGAACCCTCTTTGCCACTTTGTCTAATATTTACATGGAATTCTTTGAGTCTAGACTTATTCCAAGGAATCTCTTCTCTAAGGTGTTTTGGGTTAGATATGTAGACGATTGTTTTTGTATTGTTAAAGAAAATGTAAATATTCCAGGTTTCTTGCAAACAATTAATAATCTTGTAACATCCATAAAATTCATAATAGAATTCACAATATGAAGAAAATAATTGTATACCATTTCTGGATGTCTTAGTTATTAGCAATAACACAAATTTTTGTTTTAAAGTATATAGGAAATCCACGAATACTTTGTCATATATTCATTTTTACTCTAACCATGCTAAACAAATTAAGATGTCAACATTTTCCAGTATGTATCTTAGAGCTCTTAGAATTTGTAGTCCTGAATTTTTGGAAGAGGAGTTTAAAATTATTGATAAAATAGAGATTCATTATGTTACCCTCCATATTTTCAGAACTTTGTAAAAATAAAGCAAAAAGTCATATTATAATCCAACCAGTGTTAACAACGAACTTAAGAATATTCTCTGTTTACCATTTCATCCTAATTTCATTCCTGCAGTGCCAATTTTAAAAAACTATTGATATTAACTTAGTATTTAAATATAATAATATTTTGAGAAATAATCTAATTAAGAATAGCTCACCCAATTCAAACAATACTGTATACAGCATTCCTTGTAAAAGAATGTAATAAGTTTTATATTGGTCAAACATCATAAGGACTAAAAGTAAGAAGCTCCCAACGCAAATATGCCATTTCAAGACGCTTATCAAATAATGGCATTGTGGATCATTGGCTTAAGACAGGCCATGGGATGAACTGGGATAAGTCAACGGTCAACTACAAGGTCAACGACCATCGAAAAAGAAATCTGCTAGAGACTGTCTTCATCGAAGCTACTTCCACCAGGAATGTTAATCTCCACCCTGGATTATCCCTTGATCCTTTGTCCCTGTCTTTTTTGTTTCAAGAACATGCTCCCCAGATTAACAAACTGTAACCAACCCCGCCCGGACCTTCTGTTTTTGTATATAAACCTCCGTCAACTTCTTTTGTATTCAGTGTGAACTTGAAAATGTAGAATAAACTACGAAAGTACTTATTCAAAGTCCCGGTTTTCACTAACCTTCCAACGTGGACTTAGTGATATATATATATATATATATATATATATATATATATATATATATATATATATATATATATATATATATATATATATATATATAAATATATATGTGTGTGTGTGTGTGTGTGTATTATATACTGTTATTTGTTGTTTATATCCAAGTTCCATGAACTAGATACTATTCTATAGAGGTACGTACAACACAAACTACAATTTCCTTTGTAGTGGAACCTATGGTAACATCTAATGCAATCTTCAGCCTTTCGCCGACGAGAAAGCTTTCTTGCAAGACAGAGTGGAGGTCCCAAAGTGCTCATTCACAACAGCCCGTCCTCAAGTGCCAGCTTTTCTTTTCTTCTGTGCCACTTAACATGTCCCTACCAGTGTTTAATTCACGCTCACTGACCTTAACAATCTTTCCAGATGATGACTCACTCTCTCTCTCTCTCTCTCTCTCTCTCTCTCTCTCTCTCTCTCTCTCTCTCTCTCTCTCTCTCTCTCAGTGAATCCATCCATGGTTTTCCTACACATATCACCCTCCACAGACCTACAATTCCTTAGAGAAAGTTGTCTACTTCAGTTTTATTTTTAATCTGCAACTAGGCATCAGTCTCTTCTTCATCAGCATTTAAAAAATTATGGGTGCGATTCCACAGCCAGTTTTCTTCTCATTATATCCGAGTTCACATCACATCCTTACGCCTCACTGCACAGGCGGAGAGCTATTCACTCCATCTTCTCGGACCAAGTTCCTTCATTTCAGTTTTAATTTAACTTCTCTTCTTCATCGACATCTTTATTATGAATATCTCTCCAACCATCATCCACTCTCTCCTGCTTCCTTAATAAAGTCAACTGCTCAAACTTCCCAGAGACATCTGTCTTTACCTTTCAATGCTTACTGTCACTTCCTCTTCATACAGGGAAACTTAGCCGGCCCCGGCCCCCTAACCGTCTCTCACATACAAATATATATGCAACGTCTACTAATACTTGAGTACCTGAGCAGTGGCTGGAGAGTGTTTTTGGGGGAAGTTTATAAGCCTACATATTTAAGTATGATAGGCACACATATACAACAGCAACCTAAAATAACATTTCATAGAATAATAATAATAATAATAATAATAATAATAATAATAATAATAATAATAATAATAATAATACTGTTATGCCCCCCTAATCTATCTACACATCAAGAAGACTATCCCACAAATTTTCTTTAACCTCAAAGAGTGCTCCAAATAACTCACTTCCAGTAAAGTCAAGGATACAATAAAGCAAAGGATCAGCTTTCATCGAAGAAACTCCAACAATCATCTCCAAAATTAAATCCCATCTCTGCTGCAGAACCTGGACAACAATATCTGTCTATCTGATCAGGATGACACATATCAGCCGATCGTTTTCGTTATACAATGACGTAGCTAATTTCAGGCAATGTTTCCCACTGTAAAACGACACAGTCAGAAGTAATCTATCTTCGCAAGTAATAAACCTCGGTTAAGGAAATTTATGGCCTAACTCCAAAGTAATAAATAGTACATGCGGTTGCCATGTAGTAGAGTCTCTGGCCTTTTACCCGAGTGTGTTTAAGTTAAGCTTATATTATGTTACAGTAAGATTGTGAAACCCGGGAATTCAAAAAAATCCCTGAAGTTTTCAGGGAATTCGTGAAATCACCAATTCACTTAGAAACATTTCATCACCGAGGGACTAGTACTAAACACAGCAAAACACATCTGATTCCCGAGGGGCTAGTACTAAACACGGTGAAACATATTTCATTCCAGAGGGCTAGTACTAAACACGGCAAAACACATTTGATTCCAGAGGGGCTAGTACTAAACACAGCAAAACACATTTGATTCCAGAGGGCTAGTACTAAACACGGCAAAACAGTGCAGATGAATCACCGTTTCGCCGCGTTTAGTATTAGCCCCTCAGGGATCAAATGTCCCTAAGTGAATTGATGATTTCACAAATTCCCTGAAGATTTTAGGGATTTCGTGAAATCCCTGGTTTCACAACCTTACTGTAACATATACATGTGCAAGTGCTCGTATCTGTGAATGAACCATTTGCATAGCGTATGAATGTGAACTCGTAAAAGCAAACATGCACACTTTTGCTATATCATATTTATGTCAAATGTATGGCTAATACATAGATACATATACACAGATACACACACACAAAACACACACATATATATATATATATATATATATATATATATATATATATATATATATATATATATATATATATATGTGTGTGTGTGTGTGTGTGTGTGTGTGTAATATAATAAGTCCTCATGTGTGTGTGTGTGTATACATAAATATACATACATATATATATATATATATATATATATATATATATATATATATATATATATATATATATATATACATATAAATATATATATATATATATATATATATATATATATATATATATATATATATATATATATATTTATATATATATACAGTATATATATATATATATATTATTTATTTATATATATATATGTACGTATATATACATATATATGTATATGTGTGTGTGTATCTGTGTATATGTATCCATGTATTAACTGTACATTTGACATACATATGACATAGCAGAACTATGCATGTGTGCTTTTACGAGTTCAAATTCATACGCTATGCAGATGGTTCACACATAGAAGCGAGCACTTGCACATATATGTTACAGTAAGGTCGTGAGATCAGGATTTCTGAAAATACCTGAAATTTTCAGGAATTCAAAATCATTAATTCACTTAGGAATTTGATTCCCGAGGGGACTAGTACTAAACATGTCAAAAACAGTGAATCGTCTACACTGTTTCGCCGTGTTTAGTACTAGCCCTCTATGAACAAACAAATAACAGTTTATGTAGTCACGCCTTATAATATATATATATATATATATATATATATATATATATATATATATATATATATATATATATACATATGTATGTATGTTTGTGTATGTATATATGTATATATATACAGTATATATATATATATATATATATATATATATATATATATATATATATATATATATATATATATATATATATATATCTTCTTTCAGTGCATGTTTTCTTACTTGTATGCTGGGTCGATGTCTCTGACAGCTTTCCTACACCTGATTCGACCATATACATCGTCCTTTGACAGGTACAGACTTATACATATTCCACTATAAAGTCCTGTCCCTCATAAAGGCGTGACTACATAAAGTGTTATTTGTTTAGGTTCACAGCAAGTGTTTTGGAATGAGATTGCAACCCAACAGGGTCGATTAACAACCGGGTACATAATCCAAAACTCGGTAGATACTCTAGTAGAAGCTAATCGTCCGATTCTCATTATGTTTGAAGATGAGGCTGTTAGCTAACTGACCCACAACAACTGAACAACTACTAGGTTCATTATTCGCTGCTTAGCTCAACAGACGCACAATGGATTTTTCATGAGACAGGTCTAAATTGTTACTCCTGGGCCGGGGTCGATAACGAGAGAGAGAGAGAGAGAGAGAGAGAGAGAGAGAGAGAGAGAGAGAGAGAGAGAGAGAGAGATATTTTGCTAACTGCACACAGCATGGATATTTCTGGACCGTGCATATGTTATAGTATATTTTCGCTTCGTGCCCAAGGCAAGCAATTTCCACAATGTTATTCGTTACTCGTCCTCGGCTTTTGGCCAAATGCACCTGAAAGATGACAGTCGGTATATTGTGGGGCGTCTTTTTATTACCTTGGGAGATTTCGAAAGCTTCCCATTGCGCCTTTGCAGCTGGGACTCTCTTGAGATCTTTGGCATGGCAACTGAAGGAGGGAGTGGTAGCACGGTTTTTGCTCATAAGAAATATTCTAAGGTATCGTGAACTCTCTCTCTCTCTCTCTCTCTCTCTCTCTCTCTCTCTCTCTCTCTCTCAGTATGTCCCTTCTTCATCCCCCATCAATTTTTGATATTTTTCTCTCGCAATGACGTTTAAAAGATCGAGGTAAACGCAATATGGTGTAGGCTGTATTTGTATTTTTGTTCTTTATTTCAAAGTCTGATAGTGTCAAAAGTGTATTTAATTAAATTGATTCCAGAATATTCACCTATTACTTTATATCTGATATACCGACCTACTGATTAGGAGAAAACCAATGAGCAAGCAAACTGGGCAAACACTGGACGTTTTCGCGGGAAATAGTCTAAAAATTGATTTATGAACATGCGCACAAAAACAGGAAAATTCTGATATTTAGACGATTCAAAGCTAAGGCAAAATCGGAGGAAGAGCAAGACTCTCTCAAGGAAAAGACGTAGGACCATAATTCTCCGTCAGTGTTGCAGAGCACTGTCACAAATGAGATGAGAAAGACACTGAATCATCTTTACGAATGTAGAATAATTTAGTCAGATTCGTAGTTTTTCCCACTTTCTAGACAATATTTTCGAGCGTATTTTTCTCGCTAAAATATTCATCGTAATACAACTATAACTTTCAACAGTTATAGCTTATTACCAGGGTAAAAGTCATGTAGCTAACAACCTTATCCTAAAACCCACTATGAATAGAACGGTTAGCTTCTCCTGGAGTATCTACCTTTGGGGTAAACATACACACACAAACACACACACACACACACACACACACATATATATATATATATATATATATATATATATATATATATATATATATATATATATATATATATATATATATATATATATATATATATATACAAAGGCAGATGCCACGAAGGATAAGCATAAAACTACGGAGTGGTTGCACTTTTCCCTCGTAGTATTTGCCTTTATTTATACACGTTCATCAGTTATATACACACACAGTTCCTCGTTGGGCGAGTCGGTAGAGTTGTGGGCTAGCACTCCCTAGACCCGAGTTGAGTCCCGGCCGGCTAATGAAGAATTAGAGGAATTTATTTCTAGTAATAGATATTCATTTCTCACTATAATGTGGTTCGGATTCCACAATAAGCTGTAGGTCCCGTTGCTAAGTGACCAATTGGTTCTTAGCCACGTAAAATAAGTCTAATCTTTCGGGCCAGCCCTAGGAGAGCTGTTAATCAGCTCAATGGTCTGGTTAAACTAAGGTATACTTAACTTTACACACACACACACACACACACACACATATATTCTTCTTCTTCTTTTAACATGCTTTTTCCCATTTTTTGTATGGGGTAAGCACGGTGCCTTCTTTTGGAGGACTGATTTGGCTTTGGGGTAGACCGTAATTTCGATCGGCTGCCCTGCCTGACATCGCTTAGACCCCGGTAGCGTATGTACATGTATCGTACCAAATCACCAGCTCCCTTTCTCCCAGCAGCGAGGAGACTGAGCGGTTAGGTCATATATATATATATATATATATATATATATATATATATATATATATATATATATATATATATATTTATATATACATACAGATTTAGATATGCTAAGTAATCAAAGATGGAAGTTAAGTATACCTTAGTTTTACCAGACCACTGAGCTGATTAACAAACTAATATACAACTATATCAGTTGTCGGTAAAAGACCTGGTACACTTAAACAGGTAACAAAATGTGATGTTCATGTTTATTAATAAGCCGGGGTTGGAAGCGAATTGCTTGAAGAGATTAACTACTGCATATTTCTGAAAGAAAGATTCAACAATGAACCCAAAATCAGGCACTATAAAATTATTGCACTTTACACATATATAATACAACATGAAAACAAGTAAAAAATGCGCCGAAGTGTCTTATGCGCAATCGAGTTTTCTGTAAAGCCGCTACAGCATATAATCAAGTCCACCGAAAATAGATCTATCTTTCGGTGGTCTCGGTATAATGCTGTATGAGCCGTGGCCCATGAAACTTTAACCACGGCCAGGTAGTGGCCTGTCCTATATTTTTGCCAGAAGCACGATTGTGGCTAACTTTAACCTTAAATAAAGTATTAACTACTGAGGCTAGAGGGCTGCAATTTGGTATGTTTGATTATTGGAGGGTGGATGACCAATATACCAATTTGTAGCCCTTTAGCCTCAGTAGTTTTTAAGATCTGAGGGTGGACAGAAAAAGTGTGGACAGAAAAAAGTTCCGACGGACAGACAAAGCCGGCACAATAGTTTTCTTTAACAGAAAACTAAAAAATCGTGGACGCAACATCGCAAAGCCTTACGAATCAGTCTAAACTGTCCCATAAACATCTTCAATTCTCCATCTTTAAAGTAAATCAACCCACATATCTAGAGATTCAAAGACTGAATCACATTACGGATCACCTTTCTTTGATATGTCAAAAAGAAATGTATATATTAAATGCCCCGATAATACAGTACCTTCAGAAAAGTTAACATTCATTTATAGACTTTCTTTTGGATAAATCCTATTAAATGATAGCAATAATCTCGAAAAACAATCGGAATCATGGGACACCCGACCAGGGTTGCAATTTTCAAGTTATGAATGAATATACTGCATTATTGAAGGAATAAATCAAATTTACGGAAAGAACTGTTTTGATATAATTCGTGTTAGTGGCTGCACTGATCGCTATGAAAAATATAGCCGTACACGGTCTTCCGAAGTCTTATGAAATACTCAGATGAGGCTTTGAGACTGACTTAAAATTCACAGGAATTGGCTCCCTAAAGAAACGCCTGCTTACGTCTTGAGTAAGAAAGAGTACACGTACGAATTTTCAAACTATTAGTTTACAATTCTCTTTAGTTACGACCGTTCATTATAATTAGTTACACTGAAGGTCATTTACAGGTGACCAAAGGGTTTTCCTTATCTCTTACAACTATTCGTGTTCACATTAATAATAATGGTAATATAACAAACAAGGGAAGAAAACACAAATCGTTAATAAAGTTGATAGGCATATCTATCTATCTATTCATCTATATATATACTGTATATAGAAATATACGTACACACACACACACACACACACACACACACACATATATATATATATATATATATATATATATACATCTATTCGTTAAGTATCCTGAGAAACAAATAATTGCATGTTCATATCTCCTGCTATATAAGTCCCATTAGCTGAAAGCCTTTTGTCGTAAACAGGTTACAGACCTGCCTGTGAATAATTATTATTTACCCTTGACTTATTCCTTTTATAGAAGGCACGTAGGCACAAGTCACAGTGAAAAGTAGAGAGCGAATGTCGGTAATTACCAGGCCTTCCTTGGATACCGGGAACAGCGTTTTCAACCCCATAAAACGTCTTTCTTCCCCCCCCCCCCCCTCCTTCTCCTGTTTTTATCTATTATGTGCTTTTAAGTATTTAGTCGTGTCCATTCGGTACACACGTTACTTTATCTTTTAAAAATGTATTCAAATTATTAGTTTTGTTAGCTAAATAATGTACAAAATCGTAACTTCATCTACCTCAAGCGAAATAAACAAAAATAACAGCAAAATCGTGTAACAAGAATTTTCAACTGCTGTTACGATCTCGCTTTTCGAAATCGACAGGTTCTTTAAAACAAACAAGCAATTGGGCTGAAATGACTGACGAGAAGTGACAAACAAAGGAGGGAGGAGCAAAACAAAACGAAAAAGTTACCTTAAAATTAATTTATTTACAATAAATTATTTACAGTACATATTTACAGTGAGTCAATTGGTTCAATTTAGAAAAAAGAATAAAATGAACATTACTACAAATGAATTAAACTCTTAATAGTAGCAGCAACAATAAACTAGCCAGAAAAAATATTACAAATGACGAGTCAAAAAAAACAAACATTAGCAGCACAATAATTACATTACATAAAGTCAGAACATAGAACAAAATAAAAGCCAGAACAATAAATGATCAAATCAATAAAATAGATTATCAAATCATAAACATACAAAACCATAAATATTAACAGGCAGCATAGCAATAAATATCAGCAGACGAACTCAATAGAGCCGTTGAAACAGCCCCAAGCTGCTTAACAGGAACACTGCAGGACAACTTCAACAGAGTCGAAATGACAACCATCTCGTCCTCAAGCAAACATCTCGTCCTCAAGCACAGTGCTGACGTCCTCCTCCAGTACCGACGACCGCGACAGAGCCGATACGGCAACCATCTCGTCCTCCAAGAAACGTACTGACGTCCTCCTCCATCTACGACGACCATGACAGAGCTGACACGGCAACCATCTCGTCCTCCAAGAAACTCTCCGCTGCTCTGCTGCCAGGATCTGACTCTCAGGTACGGATACCTGCTGCTGCTACTCCAGCTGGCTTGCTGCTACCCTCAACCTGACTCGTTGCTGCTACGAACCTGACTGACGCTGTCAAGCACTCCACGACAGACGTCAACTCACCAGCACGAAAAAAAAAACACAAATAAGGAGGCAACAATCCAATAAGGGAACAATCGACAAACGATTGTTCCTAACAACTACTAATATCACAATTTTGTTTATTATCTGAATTTTCTCTAGATATATAAAACTGGAGCCTTATATTCACAATCTCTTCAGCTACAGATGTTCTGGTTGTTAAAGCTTCGTAACAAGATAGTTAAGTGGTAGCAACGACTGAAGGGCCTCTGGAATTTCCAAACCTTCATTCCCCTTCAATTTATTCTTGCATGATCACCGCTTCCTTAGGCCATAGGGCAATGCGGGATTGGTTAGAGCTGGGATTGTGAAATACTTCAGGTTTGTATAGCGTAGGAAAAATGAAAATTATCTTAAAATTTTGCGATCTGTTCCTACGAGAACACGAGCCGTTATGTACAGGGAGACTTTTACTACCTAGAAGAGAGGTATTGCCCAGTGACCACAGCTGAAGTTGGTCCCATACATGTGAAAGTCAGCGTACCGGTCAGGTGTGAGCTGGGGAAATGAAACCCTGCAACTTCCTGTACATCCTGGCATGTGTGATGTCGAGGATGACAGGGACCACTGCTGTATCCTCGTTCTAGAAACAAAGGAGGGCCTTGGTTTCCTCTAACTTATAAATAATGTTGTTTATGAATTTACCTTATATCCATTAGTATAACCTAAATTAAAACCTTTCATTGCCAAATTTTATAGTCTTCAAGCAGAATAATCAACAACATGCATTCAAAAAGCCCTGATCACTAGCAATTCTGTCTATTCGTCAATGGTTTCTTCTGGGTCATGTATCTTACACAACTTTTCACATTACATTCAAAATTATCAGGCAAATCTTGAAAAAAAATCATACGCAGAAGAACCGCTTATTATAATGCAGCTTATACGATGACTCGTAAAAACACGAATAACACGTATAACAGTAATGTTTCACTGCTTTCAAATACCTGCAATTTTGTTCCCGAACATAAAAATGTCACAAACATCCAACACTAGCAAATATTCATACACGATTTTCATTACTGTAGAAAAGAAATTTCAATAAAACAAAAAATGTGCTGATAGCGTTTTTTAATTAAACATCTCCGTAGTGTTAAAAGATTACTGCAATGGAAAAGGATTTACTTTCGTGAAACAAAGCGGGATAATTAAGCAGAATCAGTTTTCATATCATGTTTCACAAAAGATGGAATAACATAATTCACATTTACACCGCTGCATAGACAACAAAAGCAGAGAGATTAATATAGTAATAACAGTCAGGTCAAGTTACACGAGAGCTAGAAATCATAACACCTAAGTACTGCGCCTGTCTGAAGTGTGTGAGAATGAAACTAACCTGTAGAGTGTAGAGTTTGTGGGGTACACATGATGCAGAAATAATCTACTTTACAGGGGAAGAGTTTTGGTGATAGTCCCGTAAGTTCCAACAGCCTTAGAATTTAAATTCCTGTCCTGCTATGCTGATGACCTTAATGAAATTCCAGTCCTCCTCAACTAACTACTAGAATGAAAAGGGACTCGTTATGAAAAAAAAAGATATTTAGGACCATGTGGGAATATATTACTAATGAAAAAAAGTTAAGTATATCTTAGTTTAACCAAGCCACTGAGCTGATTAACAGCTCTCCTAGGGCTGGCCCGAAGGATTAGATTTATTTGCATGCCCTAAAACACTGGTTACCTAGCAACGGGACCTACAGCTTATTGGAATCCGAACCACATTATGACGAGAAATGTTTTTCTATCACCTGAAATAAATTCCTCTAATTCTTCATTGGCCGGTCGGAGAGTCGAACGCTGGGCCAACAGCGTGCTAGCCGAGAGCTCTACCCACCCTCCGATGAAGAACTTATTACTAATGAAAGCAACAATAAGTAAATCATTTGCGATTAACTAAGCACATGAATAATGGACAACTTCACTTTACATGAATATGTAACAATTGCTAAATAACGAATGGGCTCCCTCTAGAGCAGTGATTCTCAAACTGGGTGCCGTGACACCTTGGGGTACCACAGACAGCGCCTATGCTTGCCGCAAGATTGTCGTGAATTTTGTCTTGGCTTGATCATCTCAATGAACATTTGTGAAAAATAAATAAAGTTACTATAAGTCTTCATATAATTATTATCAGTTTCTCTACTCAAATATATATATATATATATATATATATATATATATATATATATATATATATATATATATATATAATATATGTATATATGTATATGTATATATATATATATATATATATATATATATATATATATATATATAATATATGTATATGTATATGTATATATATATATATATATATATATATATATATATGTATATATTAATTCATGATTTGGTGGGATGGTGAAGAAGGGGTGCTGCAGTAATGATTACATTAGTTAGGTGCCATTACTAAAAAGATTGAGAACCACTGCTCTAGAATAGTACAAATTCAGATTCCCAATGCTGTCAGTCAGCCAGCTAGAGAGAGAGAGAGAGAGAGAGAGAGAGAGAGAGAGAGAGAGAGAGAGCCATACCTTGACAACCCAAGCTGCCCCAGACTACACGATTAAAATTTAATTTCATGAATAGAATATAGTAGTAACAGCAATGGAATAAAGAGTGTAAATCAAACGATAAATCTACAAAATTCATTTCGTATCTATAAAAAATCTATCCAATCTAGTAATGTATCGCCCAGAAGGCGACCGGGAAAGGAATACTCATCATTTTTCAATCAAGTGCTGTCATAGAAAAAGCAATTCGTCAATATGACATGGCATTTGGGACGGCTATTTGTAACTTCAATTACGACCCTTTAAAAAAATAAAGGATCAGTTTCACCCATACCCATTTATTTTTGGATTTGAAAGTATACCGATACACCGATATCGCGTGTCGTTTCAGCAATGTTCCCTCTACAAAAAACTCAATTTCACGATCGTTTTCTTCAGATCGCTCTTTTATTAGTGAACTAAATATTCGACTGGGGCTGTCTCATGAGTGCGTGGGTATGTGAGGCAAACATTCATATATATATATATATATATATATATATATATATATATATATATATATATATATATATATATATATATATATATATATATATTCTGACTCACATCAGGATCGAACCCACGTCTCTCAATTGAAAGAAGAGGCAGCTGTAAAACTAAACCACACAAGTCATAAAAGAAGTTGGAACCTAAGTAGGACTTCCTCGCATACCAGAATGTTTTCCCCAACTTCCTGACTCAGAAATTTATTTCTTTTCCACACGTGATTGTGTGTTGATTATTTCTATCATATTCACTCAGAAGGGATAATTCGAATCAAATGCTGTCAATTGGGTTACCGATGAGTCAGGAAGTTGGGGAAAACACGCTGGTATGCAGGCAGTGAGCCTTAGGTACAGTGGAACTCAGGAGGCTCCAACTTCTTTTATGACTTGTGTGGCTTAGTTGGTCGCGGCCTTTCCTTTCAACTGAAATATCTGGGTTCAATCTTGATGTGAGCCAGAAATTTATTTCAATCAACACATGATTATTATAATATATATATATATATATATATATATATATATATATATATATATATATATATATATATATATATATATATATATATATATAATGTGTGTGTGCGTGTGTGTGTATAAGTTAGATATTTCAATAAAATTTTTCGATATTAAACCTGCAAGTGGGAAAGTCATTTGGGAAGGCTTGGGCAGGATATGCACAAAATTTAAATCATACCACAACGTCATCTTAACCTCTCCAATCCACACAGAAAATAGTAACACTAAAAGTATAAAAGTTGACCGAGAACTACAGAATTCAGATTAAAAAGACAGGTCTTTACGCTTTCGAATCTATGGTTCTTCAAAATGCTGACATCTTCACTTGATTAAATTTCTCATGGAAAAGAATGTACAACTTGAGGAAATTAACAAAGAAAAGGACTTTCTCTTCTAAGCCTTTTCTCCGTTGTTCAATGTTGCTAGAATTTAAAAGCTACATAATTAACCAATCTGGGGTGAGAGAAAACAAGGTTTTCATTCACAAGAGATTCGAGTCAGAAACAAGCAGCAGCAAGTGCACCAGTACCAACACGAATCTCATAAGGAAAAAGGTCAAGCTTGCTCCAAATGAGACAATACGTTGACAAAATCTATAATAAGAATTGTGGTAACCCTAGCTACAACATGTAGGAAACGTCAACAAAACAATCTTATAGTGAAGCATCTGCGTGCTTGAATCAAATCCTTAAATGTTTCATGAAAACGAAGCCAGAAATACGACTGCAGTGAAACATTTCAAGCATAGGGAAATAATATCACATGACGTCAAGGCTTACACGGAACAGCGACCCTATATAGAGATGGGTAAAGGCTGAAGACAAAGAATAAGAAGAAGAAGACGTCACCAATAAATCCCGTCAGTAGTCTTTCGAAATCTCCTCTTTCAAAATGCAAAAGCCACTACTTTCGAGATACATCAAAAAGAATTTTTCAAAAAGTGAGTTATTTATAATAAGATGAAAATTGATTTCTTTTATCTAATGGTTTGTGCTTAGTAAGAGCTTAAATATTAACCTTCAATCTGAAACATTATTAATCCAATTTATAAATGACAGATTTAAAACAGTTGCAGTAAAAATAACGTCTCATTTTTTTCTAGCATTAAAGAAATCCCTCGCAACTAAAATTCTAGTCTCAACGAAAACTCGACTCTTATTTCAATTTCGGCACGTCATTTCGACCGCAATTGGATAGGAATCAACGTAGAGATGAAGAGGATAAAAACAAAGAATTACCCAGATAAGATAAGAATCGACATAAATAAAAGAGATAAGGTAGCCTCACATTCCACACTATATTTATAGAAATCTAGAGTCTTTTATTCTCCTAGAAGTCGACTCAATGATTCAGTTTTATTCGGTGTTACGCGAAATGTCCTTTTTTCCTATCTAGCAATATTTCAAAGACTGAAATGAGATCAAGGGACATTCCCTCGAAAGTCATCAATCAGGCAATTAGCTTCTTTAACCTTTCAGTATATTATCGAAATATGAGGTCTCTTAAACTTCCTAACGCTTATAACTGATGAGAACGTTTCAAAAATGCTGAATATATAAAGAAATATTGACATCTAAGAAATGTATCATATGATAATAATAATGACTTTAATGATATCATCATCGGCCTAACTTCGCATATCATCATTAGTAATGTTATGAATCGTAAAATAAAAAAAAATTGCAAATATACTGAAAGGTTTGCAGACAGCTTCCAATTTCTCCAATAACAACCACAAAATAGGTAACAAAAAGCAAATGAAATATACCAAGAAAAGCAGTGAAAAAATGCGGCTATTTATATCTGTCAATAAATAAATAAGGTGAATATAAAAGCAGAACAAGTACACGAGGAAACTTCTCACACTTTGCGAATACACATAGGAAGGGTACTTGTAGTTCAGAGGTCAGGGCGTTCGTCACACCAACAAACAAGTGATAAATGCTCTGCAGTTTCTTCGGCCCAATCGAGGTTTCTGTACAGCGTATAACGCTGTATGAAACTCTCAACCATGTTCCATGAAACTCTCAGCCTCGGCCCATGATACTTTCAGCCACGCCCCGCTGGTGACCTATAGCGGTGCCAGACGTACGATCATGGTTAGCTTTAACCTTAAATAAAAAAAAATACTGAGGCTAGGGGGCTGCAATTTGGTATGCTTGATGATTAGACGGTGGCTGATCAACACACCAATTTGCAGCCCTCTACCCTCAGTAGTTTTTAAGCTCTGAGGGCGGATATAAAAAGTGCGGACGGACAGACAAAGCCAACTCAGTAATTTTTTATTACAGAAAACTAAAAGCTAAGTTTAGTGTTCACAGACGCCTAAACGCTTTTCCTATGTCCCATTAAATCCCACTGAGACTTCGTTGACTTATGAATTTAATCATGTACGTGCCTCAGCAAAGAAGTCATTTAAAACCAAATCTTCAAAAGCTGACACAAAAATCTCTCATTTATAAAACAAATTAAAAAAAATTACAGCCCATAATAATAATCCCTCAATTCTTTCAAACTAACTAAAAAAAGAATGAACACAAATAACTGCCTTTTATACCGATGGAATTTTACAATTTGAACATGATAACAGAGGAAATTCCACATAAATTTCATAACAGTATAACATTCGAGTGCAATAACCTATCATTTCAATCTCCACTTTCTGCTGCGCTACATAATACTAGATTATCTACAGGTCATGAACAATAAAAACGGAACTTACATAAAACTGACCTATTAAACAATAAATGAGTAAATACTGGATAAAAATAAAGTGCAAATTTCTAATAAATCAATCACTCAACAGTTTTACAAAATCACTGTCTTCTTGTAAATGTGAAAAATGCATTTACAAGATGACTGAGTTTAAAACACAAGTCACAAAGGTAAGTAAGTATTGCTGGTCGGGGATGGAATAACGCATCACCTCATCCATTCACATATAATTTTCAGTTATTAATGTCAGAGTAGCTAACCAGTTACAAACAAATATCAAATTATGTATTTGTGAAAAAAAAATTGCACATAAAATTACACATTATACATAAAATGAAGCCCAGAAATGAATCATCCTATCACACATGTTGACGCACCAAATGTATGGGCACAAATTATGATTACACCCAAATTACATGTAAATGCCAAAATCTCAGAACGCAGCCGCTTAAAACAAATGCCCAGTGGCCAAGCAAGTTACATTACTATCAATCACACCAACAGAAACTGTTTTGCATAAGACTTTTTTTATATGAAGCAAAACATTGCCAGTTGACCTTAAATTTTCAACTATCATTTTCATCGCAGTTATTCGACATGGATTTTTTTTAGGGTACTCCAACCATTTATTCGACCATTGACATGATCGCATAATTTTACAACAAAAATTACATTTTCCTATAAAGTTGAGTCTGGTAATGAACAGTTCAGTGATACAGTTCCTTAATGTCTGTATTCTTCACATATTTAATGGCCAATTCTCACTCTCTCTCTCTCAGAGACACACACATGAACGTGCGCACGTACACACACACACATATATACATATATATAGTGTGTATATATATATATATATATATATATATATATATATATATATATATATATATGTGTGTGTATATATATATATATATATATATATATATATATATATATATATATATATTATATATATATATATATATATATATATATATATATATATATATATATATATATATATATATATATATTATATATATATATAAATATAAATCTACCTTTTGTCAGAAATGTTTTTCCGTTGACACACTAATTCACTGCATTTCTGTTTACAGAGAAATAACTGAAATATATTTTTATCTTTATACACAAAGATATCATAACAAATACCCATTTAATGAGATGACCGTATGATTGAGTTTAAAACACAAATCACAAAGGTAAGTATTGCTGGTCGGGAATGGAGTAACGCATCACCTCATCCATTCACATATAATTTTCAGTTATTAATGTCAGAGTAGCTAACCAGTTACAAACAAATATCAAATTATGTATTTGTGAAACAAAAAAATCAAAAGTACGGTATTCCAAACAAAACCACCTTTCACTGAGAGTAAGCAGAGAGACTTATAGTCTGCATGCCTTAATAAACATATTCCAATAATCTCTCTACATCTACAGCCAAATAATAGGCAATATCAGTTCAGAAAAAACAATAATGGAAAGCAAACACCTGCTTCGATATTTATAACTGAGAGGTAATTTGGACGGGATTGAAGTCAAACAATCGATACATTTACTTTGCTCCCGGCAATTCATATGCATGTCTGTTATTGTTTTGCAATAATTATTTTCTGTGCCTGAGAGAGAGAGAGAGAGAGAGAGAGAGAGAGAGAGAGAGAGAGAGAGAGAGAGAGAGAGAGAGAGAGAGTCTAAAGTGGACGTGAGAAACTATGGAATACTTACATTTAGAAATTTCAAACCATAAAACATTTGCCTTAACACGTTTCCAGAATCACAAAGGACGTTTTATAAATTCCATGGTTTCGTATTAAGGTGACTGAAATATAATTTTATTCCATAAAAATATTAGAGGTGGTGTACTATTGTATAATATCCTATATCATAAAAATCAAATTCAATTCAAATATAAGAATAGTCTAAATGTTCATTACTGGCGTAATTTTACACTGATACAAGGGCTCTTAACTGCAAAGGTAAAGGTTGCTAGAAAATTATAAAGTCTTATTTGAAATTTTAAAAAATGTCACCCGTTTTTTCTTCTTATCAGTACTAATCACTACAAACAACCTTAAAATTTATGGTAACACTTTGAAAAAATAGATTAAAAACCCACAACGCACCAAGAACGATTTACATTTAGGAGTGAATTTGAGGAAATTACTTGCTCTTGACCTTTTGAATTAATACGACACAACATTTTAAAACTACTTCATAAATAGAATTTACGATGCTCTGTTAGATATGCCGTGTGTGCATTTACACGATGACATATACGAGTCTGTACAAAACATTATCCTGTTCGCTTGAAACATAGACAATACACTTATTTCTACGGAATACCATGAATGATTAAGGTGTGATCAAGGCCTTAATTTTATGGCGAATGACCCAGTCAGTAAAGACAATGATGAACGTCTGATATATTACATACCGATGTCCATCCATAAATCGTTAATACCATCCAGGACCCACTGCCTAAAGTATCATACAGGACCCACTGCCTAAAGTACCATACAGGACCCACTGCCTAAAGTATCATCCAGGACCCACTACCTAATGTACCATCCAGGACCCACTGCCTAATGTCCATTCAGTAGTCTTCGCAGGACAGGAGCCCAAGTATTTGTCTTTGTTTTTTTTTTTTTTTTTTACACAATATACACAAAACTTAAGGAACATGAACTTGTCGAATCTCACGTAATCCATGTTCACTGAAAATATTTAATTCTACAATAAATGAATGCAACGAATGTGATACCTCTTGCCATGTACATTGTCACGATATAACCGCATCATTCCTAACCATGTTATGGCGCCACACCCATCATTCTTGCGGATTCCTGCTTTTAATCCAATCTCCATTAAATGGAACACTTCTTCCAAGTTCATCTGTCTTAGAGATCTTATAGAAGGGGCATATTCATCAAGTTTTTGTAAAACTCCAAAAATCGTTTTGTGTTATCCTGATAGCAAATAAACAAACAGATCCCAAAGAAGTTGTCTTTTGGCAGAACAGTAAACAGGCAAAGTCTTGGTATAAGGGACCATACTCGCTCAACTCCACCAATTATGCAAGTTCTCATCCATCAACTTCAACTAAGCGACCTTTTAGGTCTTTCTCCATTGAAGTCCCAAATGAATTCAAGTTATGCTTCGTAGCCTTTATAGGGTGGATGTAAGTGGAACAACTGATGAAGTGGTGAAATGGTTATAGCATTTGAAAGTTATTTCATTCACATATGGGCAGGGAAAAGATGCGATGATGAAAAGGCTATGCAGTTCAAAACCACTGGGAGAAAAGATGCGAATAATGAACAAGCGCTGTGTTCGAATTGTGACTGAAATGTATGAACAAGCCCCGATTACCAGAAAGAGCTAAAAGAAAGCGTGTTTGATGGATGAAAGTCTTTCTTTCTGCTAATATAAGAAACCATTTGGCAATGAGCCTTCCAAGAAGGTGCAGGAACCGGATATTGCAATGCATTCGATAATTCTGAAAAAGAAGTGACTGACTTGTAGGTCTCGGGACCGACATTTGATAGTAAACATTTATATATATATATATATATATATATATATATATATATATATATATATATATATATATATATATATATATATATATATATATATATATATATATATATATATATATATATTCATAATGTTATATTGTTATATGTAATCATCCTATAATTTTGATATATTTACTCTTATATTTATCATGTGATATGTGTAATAAATAATAATTGTTGAATTGGTGTAATGTCAGACCTCAAAAGAGTTAGTGATTTAGATAACTTACTAGCATAATTTAGAATTAATATTACATTTTTAATAGTAATGTAGTATATGAGCAACACGTGTGTGAGTTCTGCAAAAGCTTGTTTCACTTCAGTTGTCATCAGTTAAGATAAGAGAGTGCTTTGTATTAATTCACGTGTTGACAGGTCAGGAATAGCAATCGAGTTGTGTTAAGGTTTCTGTAAAAGCTTTGTCCCATACGAAAAGAAGATGAATGATTTCGCAGTGTTACATGTGTTCCATACGATTTTCTGGTAAAGATGTGTACCTTCTGAGAAACATGAACAAGTGTTGCACTGAAGCACATGGTAATACGTCATGTTTAGGTACGGGAAAAACACAAAATATGCAAAGGTTTCCTGAACTAAATACACATTGTTCCGCCTTTTGAAATGTTCCTTGCGTCTTTCAGATACTCAAAGAAAAACACTGGTATAACATTCCTTACGTGTAACCCCACTCACTTTTAAGGCCACTAATCACCTTCGTGTCTTATTTCTACACAGGGAATGTAGGGAGCGTGATGCACATACAAACGATAACAATCTCTAGACCAACGATCTCTGGTAATTTTACTGTCCTCTATGATGTTAGGCTTAAGAAGAATTCATTACTTCTGTTCACTTCATCATTAAAATCTAAAAATTTCTGAAGGAAACCAAGGTAATTCAGCGTTAAATTACGACAATGTTTTAAATACCCCATAATTCGTCAGTAATTACGAACAAAATTTGGTTTATTTGACGAATTACAAACTTCATTGGTGATGGTATGCTTATTAAAACTTTATCAGTGCGCTTAATATATCGCGATACATTTGTTGCTTTCCACATACTTTTCGGAAGTAGATTGGTGGAGTATACAGATTTGTCTAATACCCACAAATCTTTGGATTCAACGCATGAAACTAAACAAGTAAAACGGGGTTTTCACGCTACTTTATAAACCATTTTTCTGAAAAACCTTTTTTTCAGTTTTAGTCTTTTAGGCCTATTCAACACCGTCAATCCCAACTTACAATGAATACATAAAACATGTATGAACGTGTAACTATCAACACTCTTTTACTAGGGACCTGATGCTTCTTTTTCGCCCATTAAGAAAAATATATCTCATGCTTCATTATTTTTTTTTAAACTATGCGAGATATTTCAGAATAATCTAGCTAACATCCCTCTTTCCAAAATAAAACTGTTTTATATATTTATTTACACCATTAATTCGGAAGATGGGCACCATTCTTCCAAATATAAAAATAAGTAATTTTTATATACCCATAAACAGGATAATTAATAGCCTAAAATCACCGCTCAAAACAACAACGAGACCCGCACTACAAATATAAAACTGTAATTTCGTGACAAACGACAAACCCTTACAGAAAGCTTTTGCTCCGACATTTACAGTGGCAAACGTCCAGCCAAATTAATGGTCTTTCCAATGGCAACTGATGTGAACAATTGGAAACTAAATGATCCCCAATGTTATAACTAGTCGAGGATTTGTCTCGCTTTCATACGATTGTTGTTAAGAGATGAAAGCAACACATAGCCCTGTCATCAGGCAAAGAAAAGACGTCTCTGGCCATCATTCGAAATTGTCCTCACGATAACGCCTCTAACATATTTTGTTCTCCAAGACTGAGCACACGAGGAAACTAATAAAAAATGCACCGAAGTTTCTTCGGCGCAATCGAGTTTTCTGTACAGCTAACAATGCTGTATGAAACTTTCAGCCGCGGCTCATGAAACACAGCCACGGTCCAGTGGTGGCCTCAACCACGGCCCATGAAATTCTTAGCCGCGGCCCATGAAACTCAGCCACGGTTCGGTGGTGGCCTGTGTTTTCGGAGCCAGAAGTACAATTAAGGCTAACTTTAACCTCAAATAAAATAAAAAAAAAACTACTGAGACTAGAGGGCTGCAATTTGGTATGCTTGACAATTGGAGGGTGGATGATCAACACAACACACCAATTTGCAACCCTCTAGCCTCAGTAGACTTTAAGATCTGAGGACGGACAGAAAAAGTGCGGACAGACAGACACAGCTGTCACAATAGTTTTCTTTTACGGAAAACTAACAATGAAGCGTTCTCGGACACAGTGCGTTAACAAACAAACAATTACAGAATATCTTCAGCAGGTTGCGTCTGTCTGTTCGTCTGTACCCTTGCAACTTGAGAAAAAAGTTAACAACCCGATAGAGGGGAAAGGGGAAGAAAGATTTGGAATAGGAAATAATTCTTTATTGTTCCCAGATTCCCTGATCTAAATACCAGGGAAGACAATTGGGAAAAATTAATGCATAATGAAAGGAATAAAAAACTTAAGACAAATAATAAGCCAATAACAATGCAAGTAATGGTAATGAAATCCATCATCATCGACATTTTGTAGACGTGAGCGATACAGCCAACAGCTAAAGCTTTTATGGACAAGGATAGAAAACGTTTTATATGTGCATCCCTTCAGACCAAAAAATAAATGACTTTCTCATGTACAGCAGACAACTATTTACGAACGAATGAGATGAAAACAAATAATTAAAAAAGTAGTGGAAAGAACAGATCCCTGAAGAAAATCACTACAGTTAGCGAAAGGGACAGAAATTGAGCCATCAACTACAAGTAAAAAATGCGCCGAAGCTTCTTCGCCGCAATCGAGCTTTCTGTACAACCGCTACAGCGTATAATCAAGGCCACCGAAAACAGAGCTATTATTCGGTGGTCTCGGTATAATGCTGTATGAGTCGCAGCCCATGAAACTTTAACCACGGCGCGGTGGTGGCCTATCCTACATCGTTGCCAGAAGCACGATTATGGGTAACTTTAACCTTGAATAAAATAAAAACAAATGAGGGTTGAGGGCTGCAATTTTGTATGTTTGATGAATGGAGGGTGGATGATCAACATACCAATTTGCAGCCCTCTAGCCTCAGTAGTTTTTAAGATCTGAGGGCGGACAGAAAAAGTGCGGACAGAATACAGTGTTGACGGACAGACGAAGCCGGCACAACAGTGTTCTTTTACAGGAAACTAAAAGTAACCCTCCGGTCTAATAGATATTAAATTTATTGAGAAGATTAATTAAAGCCCTTAGAGGATATTTTGAGAGTGAAGTCTTCATATGCTGCGTGTATTTTGACATCATACGTTTGAAACTGTAAAAATAGTATTAAACCGGTTATGAAGTTCAATTAATGAATAAATCTTTAAAGAAACGCGGCTAATAGATAATAATATTAAGTGTATTTATTTTTTACAGCAAACACTGTAAAAGCAATAGCTCTGGTGATTTTATTAGGCTGAAATAAATAGGAATAATTTTCCTAAACAATTAACTGCCTTGAAATGTAGAATCTATGATGCAGTTCGTTATTCAAATATGCTAGTTTCTGGAAATGCAAGTCAGTTTAATTAAAAGGGTCCTGATTAATTGACACAGACAATTAGTCAAGGCAGTTTAGTTCGATACGGTTAAATGACCCAAAATTCATATTCATGATGCGTGTATAATTAAATGCCCATTTGTCATGAAGATCAAAAGATGCGTTTAATTTTGTTTACAGACAGGAAAATTTGCTACTGCAAAAACACTACTCAGTATTATTTTTGTAAAATATGTTTTCACACACAATGACAATGGTAGGAGATCTGAAATTAGCATTATATTAAACATTTTTATTGGCAAAGGACAGGAAATAAATACATTAATCACAATAATAAAATTTTATTTATAGGCCTATATAAAAGACGGCGTCGGGAGACGAAAGGAAATTTACCTTTCCAAGTGAGGAAATCGTGAAAGTTAAATAACTCCTGCAAAATGACGAGGGACGAAGCAATCTAACATCAAGAAAACAAAAACAATAAATCATACATGAAATGAAAGAGAGAGAGAGAGAGAGAGAGAGAGAGAGAGAGAGAGAGAGAGAGAGAGAGAGAGAGAGAGAAGAGGTGGGGAGGAAAGGGCTGTTGATTTTTATATACAACCCTACACATGAACAAACTGGAACTAGTTCACTGATAAGCCACTGCTGGAAGGGTAAAAGAAAATTAAACAATCGTACAACTAACTGAAAATGTCTTCCTCCAGAAGGTTCGAGATAATGTTTGCAGTTATTGAAAATTTGACATTAGCATAGTGAGGAACATTATATGATAGTGCCTTCCAAGCAACGACCACATCTCTGAAGGTAGTGGGAAGCAAAGGTGAATTATGTTCTCATAATGTAGATAAAAAGCAAAAAATGCTAGAACCACCCTAAGCACGTTAACCTTCAGCAGTGGTATATAACAGTAGATCTGAAAAATATAAAAAAAAATACTCGTTTTTACCTTTCTGAGAGGTCTTAATCTTGTCCACAATAACCAGAATCTTAGATTTTTGTTATTGTGGACAAGATTAAGACCACTCAGAGAGGTAAAAAGCGAGTAATTTTTTTTCAGATCTACTATTATATACCACCGCTGAAGGTTAACGTGCTTAGGGTGGTTCTAGCATTTTTTGCTTTTTATTAACATTATGAGAACATAATTCACCTTTGCTTCCCACTACCTTCAGAGATGTGGTCGTTATGAAAGCACTATAATATATGTTCAAATTTTACTGTCGCGCTAATGTCAAATTTGCAATAACTGCAGACATTATCTCGAACCTTCTGAAGGGAAGACATAACACCATTTTTTCTGAAGCAACGTTTGGGTAAAATATAAACATTTAGAAATACTGCAATATAAAGGAATTTTCTTGTCTTTCCCTGTGGCTCAAACCCTGCTCAGATAACCTTGGTTTTCCTGGGCCAAAGAAACCCTTGAGCCAAGGTGAGCCTTTAATGTTTATTCCTACAGGCCTATGGGCCAGTCGAAGAACGTGATTTGACTGAAGGACGGATAAAACACATTTGCTTTATAAATCCCTGAACCAGGGTTCTAACCTGGGGTACATGTGTAACTAAGTGGTACATTGTACTCTCAGGGTACATTAGATCTGAAAGAACAGCTAGTACATGCTGTACATGATGTAATCTGCATTGAGATTACACAATGTCGTGTCTTGTTTTTTATTTCCCCATTTTAGTAAGCAAAGCTCTTACTTAGGTTATATCAAGAGTAGGGTGAATACCATTTGTTTTTCACTACTATGGAACTTCCTGCGGCTGCAATTTGTACCCGTACCGGGCCTGAAAAGATGTAGTCTACACAAATATATATCACAATATCAATTTCATTGTTTTTCTTTTTCATCCTCAATTTTTAGGGGTACACAGGAATCTATAAAAATGCCCAAGGGCTACAAAAGAACAAAAAGGTTGGGAACCCCCGCCCTAAACGATAGCAGCGTCAGCATTCCTTTCAGTCTTCGACATGACCAACTTCAGCTAGTACACAGCTGGTAAATGGAATTCTCCCTTACTCTGTGCCTCAACTTGCCGGAAACGTAGGAACCGATGAGAGATACAAGCGGTGTAGGGAAGCCTCTCCAGTTTAAGCAACAACTTTCTCGAAAGTTTTCCGGTTATGCACTTTGCCAAAAGGATCACGAGAGACAGACAGTCAAAATGACCTTTACCGTCTTCGAGCTCACTTGTATCCGTACTTGAGAGAGAGAGAGAGAGAGAGAGAGAGAGAGAGAGAGAGAGAGAGAGAGAGAGAGAGAGTATGATTCTTAAATAAGTGAACAAGCTCTCCGGAATTAACAGTCTTGACACAACGCCTACCACAAAAAAGGAATTGTTACAACAATCAGCAAATAACCCATTAAAATCCTATACTTATTATCTTATAATTCTATATTTTTGGAATAAAAAAGCACAGCCCACAAATTCTAACAACGAAAAAGAAACATCACGAAAAATGTGACATAGAATGACTAATAATTAATATAACTAAAACAACAACCGACGAAACGTTCGAACTGCACAGTAAACGTTTGGTAAAATAAAAAACTTTGCTATACGTTTACATTCAACAGAAAAAATAAGAAGGTGAAAAAGGAGTTCAGTGGACGCACAAATCTGTAATAATGTTCAGAGAGATTTTCTTATTATTGTTCTATTCCTACACAATATCAATGGACCAACAAAATCTGGAATATTACTACCAAGTAAAAAATATTCTGTTAAATTGTACTTTTTAACCTATAATGCAGGACGAATGAGAAACAATTCTGCTGATAGTTTTAACGGTAGTTTTGTAAACTAAATTGACACGCAAATTATTGGTTCACCCATTACGTACATTTCCTTGTATTTCTATACACAAATATAGGGGATCACATTAAGAAAACTGGGTTTTCTGGTGGGATTTGGGGGAGGGGGGCAAAAATTAAATATAGGAATGCACAGTGTTCTATTTCACCACGGGGGGGGGGGGTGGATGCTTCGTCCCGTTCCAACTTCCATCGCTAACCCAGCCCAACTTGACCAAGGACGCCATAAATCGTATTGAGAAATACAGGTACGCATCCTGACCTGTCTTCCCAGACCTAACATAAAATTACCGAGAGAGAGAGTTCTTTCCTGACAAGGATGAAGGGCGTGGACCCCACTAACCTGACCTAGGACCTTGTAAATTTGTAAATCAGGAGAGAAACAATATTAATCTACATAATTTTCGTGGTTATCCGTAAAAGTGAACGGACAACCCTAGTCTTCCCCCAAACTCTATCCTGACCCCAAATAATATTGGCTTTCCACTGTGGTCCCAAATTACTTTTGGATATAGGATGGATTGGAATTGTTAACCAAACATTTCCGACGTAAATGAGTGTCATATTCGTCAAAATTACATCGACACATAACAATAATAGCATATTGCACTTTAAAGTCCCTGACTTCTTAATTAATGTTTTAATCGAAGTTTTTTTAAATTGTATTCTTTCCCGAATACAACCTTTTCGACATTCAGGACATTTTCATCATCAAGTCCATAGACAACTTGTTTCTTTATTGCAACCAAACGACGTTAGTCCTAAAGAAATTCTTGGAATATTCCTAGACAAATCACCGGTGATGCACTGTTACAAGATGTTAGATAAAATGGAAACGTTTAAGAATGTATTTGCAAATGGTTACTGATAACTGTTGTAACCCATAAAAAGACAGACGTAGGACAGGATAGCAGAGTGAGTAGGACTTCAACAGTTCCCGAGAAGTGCGTCGCTGCATGTCAACAAAAAGTATTCAGTATTATGCCGATAACGCGATAAGCATGCATCTCCATCGATTTCGATACAGGAGAGGAATGTCTTCAAATTTAACAGCAATACTCGAAACAGGTACTGACACCATTTGACTATAGGTTTAAATGTAACAGACTAAATCAATATGCTTTAAAATAATCGTGTAAGAAATTATCTGCAAACCATAAATCAAGAGGTTCATTTTACACTTTTCACTTAGTTATTCAACTATATTTACATCTGAGTTGTAATATTAGTAAAGTGGAGAAATCGTAGTACCATTCTAAACGGTTACCGTAAAAAAAGTGCGTAAAGCATGGCAAGTGACGAATAAGATGAACGTATAGTCTTAAAATTTATGAAAGCAGTACAGCTTCTTAATCCGAGGATATACAAGAAGAAACTCGCGGGAATAATGCAAAGCAAATAAAAATGAGAATGATCATAAATAACAGAGCCGTTTACCACGGCAGAAATATAGAATTCCATCCAGATAACGATAAATCACTTGACATTTAAGCACTAGTAATGATAGGGAAATTATAAATTTGTTCCTGTTAAGGTCCTGGGAAAGGGTACAACAATTAGAGTTTACGTTCTGGCACAACAACGACTGGTAGCCTACACACTGAAGTATCCGTATTACCCAACCGTGAGGTAGGTGTGGTGAACTAATTCATCTAGACCTATGCTTAGACTGTGGGTTTAGGAGAACTCGGGGTTTTTGAAATAGCTAATTGTCCTAAATATGTCAACATCAACACCAGTTGCAACAAAACTCCTATATCAAATACTTTATCCCGGTGTAAGCCTAATGAAGGGACTGGCACGTTTTCGATCATCATTAGATGGAAGTCGATTACATGTATATCAAATTCATGAGCATTTTTGTGCCTGCATAGGTTATATATACACACATATATCATTTTGCAAGAAACTAAGCTCCGCTAACAATGAATCAAAAATATAACAATCCTCAGCCAAATACCCAGCCTAGGCTAAATGGTATAACAGGATACACCACTTACCTAACCTACGTTACCATAACATGCCCAGTGAAAAGCCTTGGAATGGAATTGAAACTGGAATAAGAAATTTGGTCCAAATGCCAACCGCTGGGACAGATGAGTCACTCTGCGCCAAGAATAATGTTGAAACAATTGACAAGAGAGAGTGGGAAGTAAGATGGAAGAGAATGTGAGGTGCACTGACGGCCCTACCCCCCGTTCCCCAACGGAGCAAATAACCCTGAATAACCAATCTTGGATATTGGAAGAGTAACACGCCAATTGTCTTAGATTAGCCTGCAGGGCTAGGCTACTTGCTCGCAATCTAATTGCAGATATTTATCACGCATAATAAGCTCAGCAAGATGAAGGCACAAAACCACGAAGTCAAATTTCAAATCAGTAAATTACGATAAAAATAAGCCATGACACTTACTCATTCAATCCAATATAAATAGATCCTGCCCCACTGCCCATCTTCCCTTCATCACGATGTCTTTTCCATTTTACAATCGTACTGTTGCTTTGCTCATTTTCTGTTTCGTAAAAGGCTGCATAGGCACACGTTTAGTTTCTTGATTCATGGCGAACGATATACGGTTGTCAAAGGTGATATTACTTGGTTAACACTCGTTGCACAAAACAAAACGTTTGACTGTTGACGTTATTGGAATACAGCTCGTCTTCTTCCTTTCAGTTAATGAATATTTAAAGAAAACGATATTCTGAAGTTAAAGGGTGACATAAGAAGTATCGAGAAATTGTTAAGGTTTTGATTTTTCATAACCTGGTGCTATTCAGTTTTAAGCTGCTGTCATAATTATTTATTTCATTCGATTCTTTATTTTTTCAAATGTAATAACATTAAAAATATGCCAATAATTCAGTCTCTATTACAGATAACCGTTTCACTTAGTAAGGATGCAGGGTCATTGGGAATACAGTAAGGAGCACATTTACTAATAAAAAAGCAATACTTAAGCCATTAGAGTTAAAATTATAAAAAAGTATTTTCAATTATATAGTTAATAACAAAGGGATCTTACGGTGCATTTTTAATGTAATTATGAACTACAAGTGATATATCATAATGACGTATGTCTCGCGAACGTTTTCATGGCGACCCTTCGAATAAGTCTACTTTTCATTTCAGGTTCGTTCATTCCGAATTGTTATTCCATCCTAAAATAAATTTTCCCTCAAGAGATAAAAGAGTTGAGCGTATACATCATGATGTTGTTTCTCTTTATTTCTAAAAAATGCTAATATATATTTAATTTAAACCTCTTCATGAAGTTTATTTTTATTGTAAATTAGCATCAGTGTTCACCAGCTTTTAATGTTTCTTCTTCCATACCTTCCTCGACGAGGAAAACATCTCCTTCATTTCTTCCTACCTTCCTACTCTTAGATGGAAGGTTCATCCCGTCCATTGAGATCTCCAGGTAAACCGAATTGAACCGAATCCTTTTATCAGCAACTAGCATACCAAGAGTAATGGGATACCACCTTGGGGGAGAGCAATATGAATATTCAATAATAAAAAACTGATAAATAGTAAGAGTGCGAACCGAGTAACAATAAACAGTTTAAAGACAACGTCATTAAGCAAAAAACAAACACAAACGTGAAATTACAATGAAAGGAATTAAAGGGGGTGCAGCTTGGGGCCGAAGGGACGTTGTGAAGATCTCTAAGGAGTGCCTCCCTTGTGAGGTGCACTGACGGCACTAACCCCCTACGGTCCAAGATGAATATCAACAATTTATTAAGAATAAATCATTTGGTTATGCAAATATGACGAAACTTCGACCAACTGGTGAAAATATAAAATCTACTCTACTGATAACTGAGTTACCAAAATTCATACTTCATGAAAGGAACTGAAATTTGCGCACGCTAGACAGAGGAAGCAAGAAAGAGGAAATCAAGTTACAGAAAACAGTCGCTATAAAAGAGCGTGAGGAACTTCTCGAAAAGAACCCCTATGAAGGGCAAAACCAAGGAATATGAGGTTGAACATAAACTTTTTTTTGTAATCCTCTTGCATTGTCGGTCCATTTCACAATAAGCAAATGCTCCATGCAAACAATTCAAACAAGCGCGAAATTCTAAAGTGAGTTAAACATTTTAAGGTGTTAACTGTTAACCGTGTGAATGATTTATTCTATTCTTGTCTTCTCAGGTCTTTTGGCTTAGCTTGAAATCATCTAGAAAATGCTTGGTGATGTCAAATATTATGAAGTATTCTAAGTAACACAAATTATAAATATACGTAAAGCAAAATTATTTGGAGTCGATGTAACTGATTTTAAAGATTGTTTGTGAAAAACCCTACACTTTTCTTTCTGCCAGATTATTTGGGAAAATCATGAAAAAATTAATGAAATATATATTGCATCTAGGTACTGATTACCAGCTGAAATCACTGAATTACTATTGAAGTATGCAAATTGCAGGTTTGGTTCTTCTCAAGATGGAAGAGCAGATGCATAATCTATTTACTGTATCATGGAAGTAACAGATATTCCAGACAAAAGTCCAATACTTAGCTGAGTATTGATTATGTTGCAGTAATTTCTTATAAGTCAGGAAAAATCACATTTGTAAAAAGGCTAGGTGAAATACCGCAAGACTTTCACACAGAAAGGTGCACAATACACACAAACTCACATTTTCACTTTCACTGATAGGTAAGAGAAACTGCAATAATACTTCCAGTGAAACAAATCTTACAAAAAATATTTTCTAATAGCACAGAAAGAAAAATCGAGAAGAAGAAACGACATTATACCTATTCTCAGACGTAAAAACCCAAGGCATCTTCCAAATACAGAAAAAAAAGAATAATGTTGAAAAAAAAAGAATCCTCAAGGGATTTTACTTGCCAGAGAGGCTGAAGTAAAGGTGAGGGGGTATTAAGTTAGAGAACTAGACTTTGGGGGAGGGGGACCGTGGTGGCGGTTACCAAGGGCCAAATGAGGCGAATAAACTGTGATATTTTCCTAAAAAATATTTCAGGTGGTTTTCTCTCTTAGAGCTGTACAGAAATAGTTCAGTGCGCCTTCACAAAAATAATTATTTTTCACAGTATAAAATACCAAATAAATCAAGAGTATGAAGGAACACAGCGCAAATTCGTAGGCATTTGCTACCACAATAAAGGCAGCAGTTCAAGAAAACGAATAGCATGAAATCGAACAAAATATCAAGTGCGTATAACAGAATAATAAAAAAAAGTGAGATTGTTTCTCCTTCCTTCAGTTCTTTTCCTCTAACGTGATTTTCCTCGTACGTGATTTTTTTTCTCTTCCTGTTTTTCAGTACTCAGGTTTATCTTTGTTTTTAACTCCCTAGGTGCTAAATCTCCCAAGTCTTCCAGTTTGCCACTGGGTTATTCCTCCTAAGACGCAGGCGTGAAACCTTTATTCTTACATGATCGATCGCAACTCTGTATCAGCTCCCAGAGGTTTTGACAACTTTCGTCACAAAACAAATTCATTCTACTAAGAGTTTATTTTTGGTCGTTTTCCCATGCTCCCCTATCCATTATAGCAAGGTCATTCGAGGTCACGCATTCTTCATAAAATATAAATGCATATTTTAACATAAGGACAAATGGAAATGCCTTGAAAAAAAGAAGACTGAAAAGCTTCCTCAGTTTTCAGAAGACTGGGAGTTGACCTGAAATCCTCCTTCAGCATTTGACACCAAATGCGTTTTCAAGGGCCACGAGTGATTACGGGAAAAATAATCGATGCAGGATAATGTTAAGAAGGAGAGGAAAAATAAAAGAAAAAAATGCTGAACTTGAGAATTGGCCTAATATATATGTAGACAAACTACGAAATCTGCTGACAAAATGCAGTCACTGACGAAAAGCT
The DNA here is from genome assembly GCF_040412425.1 of Macrobrachium rosenbergii. Classification (NCBI taxonomy): domain Eukaryota; kingdom Metazoa; phylum Arthropoda; class Malacostraca; order Decapoda; family Palaemonidae; genus Macrobrachium; species Macrobrachium rosenbergii. The sequence goes on along the minus strand of NC_089752.1, from coordinate 46,656,052 downwards.
TGGACAAATTATACATATTATGAGTATCTTTTCAATCAATATGCATCCCATCAGCAGACGGAAGTAAGGTGTTCACTACACAAAGGGTCTTACATACTACGGATGTAAGCAACTCTGATACAGGTTAGTTAATGTAAGGCTAGGTTAAAGCTATTGACAACTGCTAATCATAGATCACAACCCCATGGGTCAACCAGGGTCCTGAGGCCCCCCCTAAATGGGATTGTGGTTATGTGAGTAGAAACCACATCCTTGTGTATGGCAATAGTGACAGAAGAAATTTGTTTATTTTCTAGAGCAATTCTAATAATTTCACTCATGGTGGCTTCTTAGATATTAGGTCAAATAAAAAAATCCAACGTTTTGCAACTTATTTAAGAAAAATAAGTTTCTGCCCCTAAAAAAAAATTCGTTTTATAGCCAGTGCAGCAATGGAAGAAAGTCTGACCAAGGACACAACAACTCATCTTAAAAATTACTGAAAAATAATTAAATCAATTCACCCACTGGTGCTTGCTGGACAAGTGTATTTTTTCACTATGCCAAAAATCGTAGTATATCAAAAGTCCAAATTATTGAAGGCTAAGTTGTCTAGGGGGGGGGGGCGTTGATATGATTAGGAATAATATACATCATGAAAAATACTGGAGTAGAAATATCCTTGCCAGAATCTATCAACAAAAAATTGGGAATGAATGAACCCTAGAATTTAGGCTACAAGGCCTAGTACTTAGGCACTTTCAACCATTAAGTGCTTAAAGACAGTGAAATAAGAGTTGGGGTGGTTGGGCACCAAATAAAAAGACCACGAAAATAAATGAGATGAAGTATAGGAATCGAAAGGAAAACCACTAAAGTATATAAGTTATTCTTGTACAGGATTGCAGTTTTGAGGGTGAGGTGGAGGGATAAGGAAGGCGCTTAGGAACTTTCCTTCCCTCATTATGGTTCTCCCCTGCAGAAGCTTTAGAAGTTCTGTCTATCTTCAAAATTACCGGAATGGGAAAAGTTTAATCTGAATGATATTAACAGAAAGAATAAACTTGAGTGTAAGTTAAACCAGTTATGAAAAGTAGCAGAGAGCTGTTTTTAATTAAACTTTTAATTACAATAGTAATTAAGAACACGAAATTGAAGAAGTAAGAAGAAGAAAACAATATGTTCGATAACCGCCACCAACAAATTACTATACTAATTAAGCACCTCGTAGAAACGCCAGATGTCACTTCACTTTGGCTGTCTCCTCAAGAACAGAGACCAATAAAACAATTGCACCATGGAATTTCAAGGGGAAAATGTTGGACGTTCAGCAAATTTCACTTATGATTCTCTTACAAATATTTAATTTCTAATGCGATTAACAACAATAGTAATATACACACACACACACACACACACACACACATATATATATATATATATATATATATATATATATATATATATGTATGTATATATATATATATATAGTATGTATGTATATACAGTATGTATATATATATATATATATATATATATATATATATATATATATATATATATATATATGTGTGTGTGTGTATATACATGTGTGTGTGTGCAACATATGACACAAAGTCTAGAACCCCAAGGAGCAACTATCATCATTTCCTCTACATTTGCCGAGCAAACAATCAATAGTCAGTGAAAAGTATATCAACCATCAACTTCGCCTAATTATACCTATTTAGCCAGAGCGGAGATAAATTAAAATTACTCATACTGTCATTTTCATTCTTCCTCGGATATTGCCTTTTCATAAATTTGGCACTTTCCAAACGAGGTATTGAACCCCAACAGGACTTTATTGGCAGAGTGAGAGTTCCAAAGCACCACCCATGTCGCTACATGGCCCTTACACAAGAAAAAAAAATTTGCCAAAAGTATACACTCCCCACCCAAAGTTCGTCTTCCCAGTCCTATGAAACTGGGGACTAGTATTCCTGCTCTTCCCACCCAGAGTTCTTTTCTTCCCAGCCCTATGAAACTGGGAACTAGTATTCCTGCTCTTCCCACCCAGAGTTCTTCTCTTCCCAGCCCTATGAAACTGGGGACTAGTATTCCTGCTCTTCCCACCCAGAGTTCTTCTCTTCCCAGCCCTATGAAACTGAGGACTAGTATTCCTGCTCTTCCCCCACCCAGAGTTCTTTTCTTCCCAGCTCTATGAAACTGAGGGACTAGTATTCCTCTCCCACTCCAGAGTTCTTTTCTTCCCAGCCCTATGAAACTGGGGACTAGTATTCCTGCTCTTCCCACCCAGAGTTCTTCTCTTCCCAGCCCTTGGGGACTAGTATTCCTGCTCTTCCCACCCAGAGTTCTTCTTCTTTCCCAGCCCTATGAAACTGGGGACTAGTATTCCTGCTCTTCCCACCCAGAGTTCTTTTCCTCCCAGCCCTATGAAACTGGAGACTAGTATTCCTGCTCTTCCCACCCAGAGTTCTTCTCTTCCCAGCCCTATGAAACTGGGGACTAGTATTCCTGCTCTTCCCACCCAGAGTTCTTCTCTTCCCAGCCATATGAAACTGGGGACTAGTATTCCTGCTCTTCCCACCCAGAGTTCTTTTCTTCCCAGCTCTATGAAACTGGGGACTAGTATTCGGGCTCTCCCCACCCAGAGTTCTTTTCTTCCCAGCCCTATGAAACTGGGGACAAGTACTCGTGCTCTCCCTACCCAGAGTTCTTTTCTTCCCAGCCCTATGAAACTGAGGAGTGGTATTACTGTTCCCTCCACCCAGAGTTCTTTTCTTCCCAGCCCTATGAAACTGGAGACTAGTATTCCTGCTCTCCCCACCCATAGTTCTTTTCTTCCCAGCCCTATGAAACTGGGGGCTAGTATTGCTGTTCTCACAACCCAGAGTTATTTTCTTCCCAGCCCTATGAAACTGGGGACTAGTATTCCTGCTCTCCCCACCCATAGCCCTGCTCGGCCAACCCAGAGTTATTTTCTTCCCAGCCCTATGAAACTAGGGACTAGTATTCCTGGCAGCATTAAAGACGCTACTGATATTCAGGAATGAAAGAATAGTTTTATAACTATTGCCTTAGGTATTCTGAATCATCTAGATATATATGTAACCTTATATTTTTCTTTTTACATTTTACCTGTTATTTGCGTATTACTCTCCTTCCTCTGTTATTTTGGTTTCATTCATTCTCAACCGGGAATGACTAAATTTTTTCCATATGCATGTTTGTACATTTTAAATCGAAAAAATAAGACACACTAAAATGATTTTTAATATCAACAGAAATCATTATGATCGAAGGTAATAAAAGCACGAACTCGTTACCTTCAGTAGTTCAAGCTTTCCCTTCCTTGACGAAATTACCAAATCTAATCACAATAATGCTGAACAATATCAATTTTGGGTTTGTGAAAGGAAAGAGCAAAGTGGATGCTATTTTTATATTAAGACAAGTCCAAGAGAAGTATTTAGATTTGTGAATCCTGAAAAGGCGCATGACAGGGTACCAAGAAGCGTAGCTTATTGGCGTTTGAGAAAGAGAGAAGTATCAGAGAAATTGGTAAGGTTAATGAAGATGATGTATGAGGGGCAAGAACCACTGTACAGACAAAATATGGCGAGATTGAGGCGTTCCCTGTGGAGGGTGGCCTCCGTCAGGGATCAGCTCTGAGTCCATTCTTGTTCCTCGTCGTTGTAGGCACTCTGACATCAGAATTAAGGAACAACAAAGAACGGTCGGAACTGATGTTTGCTGATGATTTAGTCATTATAGCAGACGCAGAAGAAAAACTAAAAGAAAGATTTTAGCATGGACAGGAGCCCTAGAAAAGAAAGGATTGAAAGTGAACATTGGAAAGACAGAGCTAATAATCAGTAGTAAAGGTCATGAAGAAGTCAAACATTCGTGTGGAGATGGTACGGTGCTAAAACAGAACAGTGAGCTAAACTACTTTGGATCAATAGTAACGGAGAAAGCAGTGAGACAGCGAGTGAAAGAAGCGTGGCAAAAATGGAGTGAAGTAAATGGAGTTGTTTCAGACAAGAGAATACCATTAAGGCTCAAAATGAAGATTTATAAGACAGTTATCAGGCCTGTACTATTATATGGGGCAGAAACTTGGGCATTTAAGAGGAAAGAGGAGGGACTGTTGGAAAGAACCAAGATGAGGATGGTGAGATGGATTGCTGGAATATCACTACTGGGAAGGAGGGAGAGTCAAGATATAAGAAGAGTGCGTAGTATGTGTAATGCAAATGAGAAGGCTGGGGAGGGAAGCTCGTCTGAGATATTATGGCCATGTAATAAGAAGAGAGGAGGTGGAACCAATCAAGAGAGCTAAGAATATGCCAGTGATGGGGAGGAGGAGGAGGGTGGGGCGCCAGCGGATCAGATGGATGGATGTGGTGAGGAGGGATATGGGTGAGGTGGGACCTGGGGGAAGAAGATGCCAGCAATAGAAATAGATGGAAAAAGTTAACTCGAGCGGCCGACCCTGCTATAAAGTGGGATTAATAAGGTCGAAAGAAGAATAAGAATATAATTTTCAAGCTCATTTCATTAGACTCAAAAAAGGTATAAAAATCCATTATTAAGTCCTTATTTGCTTTAAAACTTTACTATATTCACCTGAATTTCTTGAACAATGGTGTAACTCAAAGTCCATATCAGCTGGGATGAAAAACATTATTGTTGTAGGGAAGCGAGGATCCATTAGATTAGAACAATAAACGATCTTCGGAACTCCAGTGTCCGAACCACCAGAATTCTACGCTCCGACAAACACACATACACACACACACACACAAATAACCTTCCGGATCATTAAATTTGAAGTTTCTGAGATGCTCATTGAAACGCGAAAAGCGGAAACTGAACTCCTTCGTCACTCAGAATTCTAAAAATAACTGGCAATTTAATAGGTTGTGCTTTGAAGACCACAACAATATCAAGAAAAACATTCGTCAAAGAAGATCAGAATTAAAATAATATGCTGTGAATAACTAGAGATTTCGAAGGTTTTTTTTAAATTAAGTTTTATTTTGCTGGGGACGAGCTGGCTCTTAACCATATACTACATAACGCTTAAAATTGAACATATTCCAACAGCCTGGGAAGATTTCACACATTTCTAGGACTAATGATATGGCCACACACACTCACACACACACACACACAACACACTCACACACACACATATAAATATATATATATATATATATATATATATATATATATATATATATATATATGTGTGTGTGTGTGTGTGTGTGTGTGTGTGTGTGTGTGTGTACCCTCTTAACACCTCCCTTTTTGGATATACGAGGTTAGGTCGGCAACACCTCCTGTGAATATGGAATTCGGGTTCGCTTCCCGCGACCGGCGTTCACAGGCTCTTTAATTTCTTCCGTTTGGATACTTTCGGCTTCACAGTTACAACATATCCAAAAAGCGCAGAAGAATTCGAGAGTTAAGAGGGCATTGTGTATATATCTATTAAAAGTGACATTCTACATATATATATATATATATATATATATATATATATATATATATATATATATATATATATATATATATATATATATATATATATATATATATATATATATATGCATTAAGCTACAAACGTCCTTTAATATCAATTCCTACCTCGGAAATAATTATTTTCATATATGTTACCGAAAATTTTTAGTTGATAATAAGTACGCCGTCCCATGGGGTCGAACCAGCGAAGGACAGGAACTCAGGACTACAAGGACGCATTAACCCGCGCGGCCTAAGAGAAATCAACTAAAAATTCCCCTTCGATATGAAAATATATTATTTTTCCATATGAATCACGGTGATGTGATAAAAAACTTCATATATATATCCATATATAATATATATATATATATATTATATATATATATATATATATATATATATATATATATATATATATATGTCACATCTGCTCCCCCATGCTCAATATTTACAGTAATTTCAGTGAGGACTGTGCTAGCTTCCTACGAGAAGCGAGAAAGAATGAAGTTCCACTTCTTTTTATCCAGTATGAACTTGGCCTACACTGAATTCATATTAAGGCAACCGCAAGTAAAGCCAAAACTTCAGCACATACATATAGACACACACACACGCGCGCGTGCGCAGAAATGAGACAAATACCCATTAATCGCATTTGAACAATGGAGCGATTCCAGCAAATCCACGATATATCTTTAGAGGATGATTGGGGATGCCCAACGCAACCAGCCATTGATCTCTCCGGGAAAGTTCGGTCATTCTGACTGAGAGTAGGACACCCTGGACAGCCAAGAGCCCCGTGCCTTTGCGAAGCGAAGGCTTTGGTAAGTTGGCTGGGTAGCGCAGCTGTAACTCGTAGGGTTTGCTTCCAGAGAGAGAGAGAGAGAGAGAGAGAGAGAGAATTAATGTAAGGTGGGAGCCTTTCGTAATTAATAAGCATCACAGACTTATGTCAATGCACCTGCCTTTCAGGCAATATTCACAAAATGACACGAAGAATGATAAAAAGTTTCGACAGATGTCACTTTTGATTGTGTAACACACCGGCCTTTAAGTACCAGTAGAAGAAATTTCCCGCTGTAAGGCGTTCAAAAATTCCTTAACAGAGCAATGAACAAGAACGACTGCCACAACAAATTCTGCGATGGAGCACCTTATGCTGGAAGATCTTGATGTCTTCTGTTTTCTTGCATATTTTGCATTTCAAAATGCATTATTAATACTGTAGTAGATCCTTTGTGGATGAACGGGTAATACCCAAACACTAGCCTCATTAAAGCACGAACTCTAAAAGGATTGCACACTAATTGCTAATGTTATATATACAATATAGGCCGCCATCATCACACCGTTATTAAAATTTTTACTTTAAAAACTGCTTTGCAAAAAATGAATCCTACGAAGAAGAGCGTGAATATATTAATGGGCAAATACACGAAAAGGAAACGTCTTCGTTAAAACCGCAGAGCAAAAGTAAACACTTAATTCTGGTAGCATACTCAGAATTTTTTCATCATTGCCTCTAAGGAACCGTAGATGTGTGATCGAGCCTAAGGATTCTCTATATCTTCCGTCTGATGATAGTTTCTGTCTTCTCTAGAAGATTGTCCTTCTAGATACCTAGAGCCAGGCAGAGAATTTCTTGTTCCCTGTAACAGTAAAGAAATTCAACTGGATAACACCGCAACCATCTCGATAATGACGAGTCAGGAAATCCATATAAATTTTGAAGTTGATTAAAATGGAACAATTTCATTTCGACCACGCTTTATTTTCATTGGACAAAATACGATATTGAAACCAAATCCGTCTGTAATACATATGTATCGTCTTAAAGAGCCACAATAACGGGTTGTTTAAAAATCAAACGACATCGTAAATAAACTTGACGTGGAAAGAATTCGTCAGTCGCACTACAAGTTATAAATCATTTAAACCAAACTGAAACTGCATACGAAAATCTAGTACGATCTTTATTGTTATACAGACTTGAATCTTAGTATTAGTATGACACTGAAACTACAACTAGAAGATTTTGCCGATTTGAGAATAAAGATTCAAGAGGGATATTAGATCAGATGGCAGGATAGAGTTAGAAATGATACCAAAGGAAAATTAAGTAAGTTCCATATGTAGATGAAATACTGACTAAAGAGAGACAGAGATGGCTGGGATATGTCCTTCGCACAGCCATGGGAGAGTTAGAAGTAACTTGTTAGATGGGCTCCTGTGATGAGTTAGAAGACCCAGATGGGAATTATAAGAAGAGAGGATGGAGATGAGGGGAGATTTACCGAAGATAAAGCGCAGAGGACATGAATACGTAATCTCACAGATGACCTTTGCGTCACCGGCCGCTGGAGGTGGCAATGACAATGATGATGAAAAATATTTAGGAAAATCTACAATAAAAGAAAAAAGTATGATTTAGATACTAAATGTTGGAGACAAAACCACGCTTCGTAATTTCCTACTAAAATGGAAACGAGAAAGCGTCTTCAAATACACACAAGCTTTAAATGGTTTGTACGATTTTTTTTCATAAGTTTGAGAGCCAGATGAAATCGTTGTTTGCTTTTATTTCCAAGTTAAACACTAGACCAGTTTCCTTCCATTTCTATCACAGTTTGCCGTAGGTACAAAATCAATATAAAATCAACCATGGTAGGTGAGGTTACGGTTAAATATAGATTTAAATTTACGATCATTCTCTATCTCTTCAACACATACTCTGTATGCAGAAACAGGTAAAATAACTAGGATGTTTATATTACAGAGCACTAGATATATTGTGCATATTCAAACATTGATAAAAGTGCGGTATACTACATATATATATATATATATATATATATATATATATATATATATATATATATATATATATATATGTATATATATTTATATATATATATACACACATGCATACATAATCTATAAGCCGTTCCCTTTTACAGAGGGGTGATTCCATAGGGAACTAAATCAAGGCATTTCATCTCTGGTCACTAAATTGCGCCAAGGATGAACTCCCTGAGCAGAAAACTTCCACATTCTACTGAGAGGGCTTAGCGTTAAGGGAAGGACTTCGACCCCTTACATGTATTCCAGGAAAAACTGCCTAAACTGGTTGCATTGATTTTACCACTGTTATAGAAATATGATTCCTTACGAACAATATCCAACTTTCGTGCGGCATTTCCTGAAACTTTCATTAGATGTCTCTCAAAAGGAGGATGTGAACCAAACGTTACACCTAGAATAGTTAAAGCTTCAGATTCATTCATCAGAGTCTCATCCACCTGAAGGGAAGGATGGGGTTGGAAATCTGTACAAGATCTGCTAATTAATAATGTTTTCGTTTTACTGGAGTTCAGCCTCATACCACACGGACTACACCAGTCACTGATCCGGTCCATGTCCCGATTGACGCTGAGAGCAGCTTTATTTCTCATAAGTGGGGACTTTACTAGACCCACAAGTGTTGCATTATCAGCATACTGAACAATCTTGTTTTCCAGACCAACAACCATATAATTTGTATACACTAAAATAACAGTGGATCAAGAACGCTACCCTGTGGAACTCCAGACACAGTAGGTTTTGGTATCCTAAGATTCCATCAACAGCAACTCACTGATGTTTACCTGTAAGAAAATCTTGAAGTAAACCTAAAATATATCCACCCACTCCAAGGCTCTCAAGTTTACAGATAAGTGCCTTGTGATTTCCTATCTCGAAAGCAGCACTGAAATCTATTTAAATTACTCTGCAATTACAGCCCTTATCAAGGTTCTCTTGCAAATGGCAAGTCAAGCCTAAAAGAACACCGCAGGTACCTAACTGCTTCCTATATGCACATTGACTGTCAGCTAACAATCCTCTAGATTCCACATATTTATATAATGGCATAAAAAATAATTTTACTGCAACTTTGGAGAGCATAGGGAGAATAGAAATTGGGCCTACAGTTGCTGCAGTCAGCAAATATACCATTCTTTGGAACAAGCACTGCATTACTAAGCTTGAGCTCATCCGCAAAGATACTACGTCGACATGAAAATCTATAGGATCTACTAATCTTGGGAGGCAACGCAAAAGAATTTTTTTTTAAATGAAGGGAAGAAACTATCAGGATCTTCTCCACTCCAGCTACCAAGATCATCAAGAAAAGCAAATTTTGTAAGAATAGGTTCAGGATGACAAGTATCAAGGACAGGGACGTCCTCAGCTGATTACTTAGCTTCAAAAGCTCGATGAAGCAGATCAGCCTTTTCCCTAAGGGAAGTAACCACTCTGCCATCATCTATTAGTAGTGGTGGAATGGAAGACGAGCCTGACCCAAAGATAGATAATGCTTATTTGGCCCAACACAGATGAGGCTGACTAATTCCTTCAAGTTTCCTCTTCAAGGAATTATTGTAATTTCTCTTGGCTGTATGGTAAGTTCTATTTCTAGCACGGCGAACCTCAACAAAAATGGAGTAATTTTCATTTGAACGATTTCGTCTCTATGTGTTTAAGTTGGTGTGTTTGTCATGGTAAGCTCGTCTACATAAATCATCAAACCATGGCTGGTCATTTGTCCTGGATTTGATGATCTTTCTAGGGACATACCTTCTTAAAATAGCCATTAACATTTCATTTAACTTGTTTTGGGGATCAGGATCTAACATAGCATCTGAAATATTAAGTACCTGACAAGCTTAAATGATGCAATCCCAGTTAGCTCTAGATTTCAACCAGTCTGTGATGGCAGTATATACGCAGACCTTGGACTTGACAGTAGCTGGAACATCTGTGAATATGAGATCTATTCTATTACCAGACATATGCGTTGGTTCCGCAGTTAGCTGGACAAAATCTGAGGATACACAGAATTCAAGAGCAGACCGGCTATGTTGATCTGTGGAATCTGAATTTAGCCACTCGCTGTGCCTTGCATTACAGGCTCCTCAAATAACGAATGAAGTTTTGAATCCTGACTTTTCCAAGAGACAATCATATATAAAATATAAATATACAAATATATATATATATGTATATATATCATATATATATATATATATATATATATTAAAGGACGTATTTATATTGATATAATCACGGTGATATAAAAAAAGTATATATATATATATCACATAATATATATATATATGTATATAGGCGATATATGTGTGTGTGTATATATAATTTCCTTGGGGAAGACGATATTTATACCTCACATCTCCATCTCCTGAGTTCTCTTCGCTGTTCGAGCCCACGAGACGACGAACTTATTATAATTAAAAATATATATAAAATATATTATTTCCGATATATATTGATATTAAAGGACGTTTGTATATATTGATATATATATATATATATATATATATATATATATATATATATATATATATATATATATATATATTCTATTATTATATCACTCCCATTTCCATTACCATTCAAGAAATCATCGGGAGACACCTGTTTCTGTATCAACACTACAATAAACATGAAAAAAAGCCCTTAGAGTTTCCTAACCAAGGGGGATTAGGGGTTGGGTGTTAAGGCCAAGGGACGTGGGGATGGGAGAACAGAAGCTAAGAGATATAACCAGATTAAAGAAAATGTAATCACATTTTCTAAAAAACTGAAGATTCTCAAATCAACAGGTCGTGTTGAACCAGGCCCCGGTGGATTCTGATTCAATTTCATTAATGACGAATTGAGAGGATGGTTTGATAACGGCATTGTTCACGATCATGAAATGTTCACTGGGTTGTTAGCAATGTGGGTGTGTAGAGAGAGAGAGAGAGAGAGAGAGAGAGAGAGAGAGAGAGAGAGAGGAATGCTTCCCCATAATCTTATCTTCGTTGTCATCGTTAGCATCGCAAATCCATGACCGCCTCTTCCCTCCCTCCGCCTTCGATAGAGAGCAGTTATTCACCTTTTATGATAAGAACCTGGTGTCTTTTATTTCTTTGGCAATAAAAGATGAATCGTCCCTTCCGGGATGGAATAAGAGATCAGGCCCCTAGCCTTGTTTCTTCTGCCTCGTTCGGTTGCGAGAAGATTTTTTTAACAAAGGTTTTGTGCAAACGCACTGACATATTCTCTCTCTCTCTCTCTCTCTCTCTCTCTCTCTCTCTCTCTCTCTCTCTCTCTTCGTTTCATTATTATTTTTTGGCTATGGTAGTAATACCATTACTTTCAGGATACTGCGAAACATTCTACCTTTAAATCCACGGAATGAAAATATCCTCCCAGTTCGCACTCATTTCTACGTCTTTATAAGTAAGTGGCTTTGCAATGTCGACAGTCTCACACATCAGGGACTGACTGATCGATTACGAAAAATGATTTGGGCAACATCATAACAACAATGCTCATCGATGCCTGCCCATGATAAGGATAGACTGCTTTGCCCCTAAGTGACTTGAACAAAGAGAGGGATGGACACTGAAACTTCCCGACATTTGAAAAGGCAAGCATGAAAGAGATTATCAAAGCATGTCCAAAAAGCAATATTTTTCTCCACGGAAGAGTGATGAGATACGTGGCTTCCGCTAAATTCAGGGAGAATAATCAAGACATAAGAAACAAGATGAAATGAAATATAAAGAGCCAGACACAAAGGGGAGGGGAGAATGAAGGCTAGAAAAAGTATTGTCCTTATAATTTATTCTGATTTATGGTAGTTATTATATATAATAAAGAGTATTGTTATTATCTTCATATTTAATAATCATATACATACATACATACATATATATATATATATATATATATATATATATATATATATATATATATATATATATATATATATATATATATTGTGTGTGTGTGTGTGTGTGTTAATGTATAAAAGGGCTTTGTTAATGTTAGCACACTAATGCCCAGTGTCCCAAGGCAGTGGCAGAGAGAGAGAGAGAGACAAGAGCTAGAGAGAGGAGAGAGAGAGAGAGAGAGAGAGAGAGAGAGAAAAGGCTACCACAGGAACCCTCCAATCTGAGCTGCTTAATTGCATCCACTCCTTAACATTACTAAGAACATTAAATAATTAGCCATTTCTCTTCTCGACGTCGCTAACAGAGAAATAAAATTAGTGACATTTACACAGGAAAGACATCTATGCGGTACCCACCTCCCCAAATACGCTTTAAGAGTAGACTATTTTAAAACGTCTTGGATAAAATAACCATAGAGCCAGGATCTCGGCAAGAACATTTTGTCTGAATTAGTATAAACCAAAAAAGATTTACTAGTTACAGCATGCTGTCGATGAGGACCTTTCAGATTCAAACTAACGTTAAATATTTAAAAAATAATGTACTGTATTTTCCTGAAACATTCAACAATCCCATTTTTATCGCTGATTTAATCGTCGTGAGACAATAAAGCAGAATCAGTCATTAAGTAGGGTCAGGAACATCCAGCTGGGAAGGTTTCGAAACTGCATGAATTAAAAAAGAATGCAATTCATTAAAAAAGAATGGCTCCGATTCATTCAAAAATCCCAAAGAAACGCAAACACGAGGCTGGATAACCCATTCTCGAAAGTGAGCTGGGCGGGGCTAGGATAGTTCATGACCTGAGACACTGACCAACAATGGCGGCTTTCCGTCACATCGCCACAGGTTATTTCTAGTCAAATACGAATTCTCCCCTTTTATTACACTAATGGATGAAGATTCCATCAATAAGTGAGCAAAACCAGCAACACAAACTCGATTTGAAAACTCAGCATTATTCAGCTCATGGATTACTGTAGTCCTCCTACTACTGCAATTAAGCTCCCTTCCCCCCGCCCGCCCTCTCTCGCGCGCTCTCTCTCTCTCTCTCTCTCTCTCTCTCTCATTAATTATTCCCTACGCCGAAAAAAAAAAAATTTCTAATACAAGACAGAGTCAAAATCTGGCGGCCATCACTCCCTACGGCTACATGATAATAATGGGAAAATATCCAAGCCAATTCTTCTTCTTTTTAACGTGCTTTTTTTTTCCATTTTTATGGGAATAAAACGAAACTTTGATTTGGCTGTGGGGTGGCCGTAATTGCCCTGCCTAGACCCGGTAACTACATGTAACCAAATCAAGCTCCTTTCTCCCATCTCTTTAAACTGGGCGGTTAAATCGAAAACATAATGTCTGTTATGTTTTTAGATGTTGGAGTGGCTTTGTTTTATGTGTGTATTAGCCTGAAAACCCATTTGCTTTCAAAACCTATCCTTGATTAATGTAATCCCGACTACGGATAGCAAAATCCGCCTTCTCTGACCGGTCGGCTGCATTGAACCCGCCACAGACCTCTATAAGTCTGATTGCTACTCACCAACCAATGGAAAATATCAATCAATCTTCAGCTTTAATAACCAAATCTTTTATGTAAATCATTCTATACCCCATTTCGTTGCCAAAGCACTATCATTCTCCTCGCTCTTAAGAAATAAAAAAAAATGTGGTATGGTACAAAAAAAAAAAAAGAAAAATCCTGACTATCTTGCGTGCAGTCAGTAACGAGACCGTTCCTGGAGAAAAAAAAAAAGAAAAGCTCTCGTTTTTTAGTTTTCTAAAAAGAAAACTATTGTGCCGGCTTTGTCTGTCCGTCCGCACTTTTTCTGTCCGCCCTCGGATCTTAAAACCTACTGAGGCTAGAGGACTGCAAATTGGTATGTTGATCATCCAGATCATCCACCCTCCAATCATCAAACATACCAGACTGCAGCCCTCTAGCCTCAGCAGTTTTTATTTTATTTTAAGGTTAAAGTTAGCCATAATCCTGAATCTGGCAACGATGTAGGATAGGCCACCACCTGGCCGTGGTTAAAGTTTCATGGGCCGTGGCTTATACAGCATCATACCGAGGCCACAGAAGATAGATTTATTTTTGGTGGCCTTGCACAGAAAACTATTGCTCCAAAGGAATTTCGGCGCATTTTTTACTTATTTTCTTTTCCTGAAAAAAAAAAGTTAATTGTCACTGAAATATCTGACATTTGAAAACAATACGAGGTCAAAAATACAGACACAGTAAGCCTCATCTTCAACTCCAGTTTCTTGTGACCTACAAAGATCCAGAGAGTAAAAATCTCCGGTAATTATCTTTAAGGTAATTGCAGTCTCTTATGAAAATCCGTTCTCAGACCTTCAAACTGAAATAAACGATCAAACCATAACAAAAATAAAAACAAAATTCTTAACATTATTTTGAACTTATTCATTCGCCTTATGAAACCATTAGCAACTCGTGAACCTATACGGTGAAAAATAACGGTAATGTAAGAGAGGGTCGTACCAAGGCACCATCATCTACTTACTGAAAAAGCTAGTGGTCAGAGAGGCTGGAACCAAGATGAGCAACGACTGATCTAAACATGGACTTTATTGCCCTTAGACTATCACTATTACAAATAGAATTAATATATTTATGGTTATACTATGCATTTTCATAAAAAGAAACATTTCTCACTTGCATTAGAGGAAAACGTATTACTCTGCAATTCAAATAGATCAAATCTCTGTGTGGTTAAAATTTTTCGCCACGTCGACCAACATTATCGCCATTTTCTGTCATCCACCCGACATACAAAGGGGCAAAATACCCAGGGATGCACATTCAGCTATTAATTACTCTTACTGGAGTTACAAAGTAAAAGTATGAATCCATACATACGACCGGAACGAGCGCACGCACGCACAAAATACGCAGTGCAGTGGGAAATCCACTAGACAAATTGATGCTTTAATTTCTTTTGTCATTGCTTTGTTGGTAAAACAGATTTAGATATCTGTTGAACTTTATATTTTAATTTACCAAGTTTAATATGTATTGCTATATAAGAAGTTTTTCATGTTTGCAGGAATTTCACTGAAGTAGTTAAATTTTTCAGATAGGTTTTTTTTTGTAAGTTTTGCCATTTTTTACAATTTATACTTCCTAAATATCTATGCCTTGAATTGCTCGTTTACAATAATCTATACGATACACAGATCAGCAACAAGAAGCAACAAAACATAAAAATAATAATAATAATAATAATAATAATAATAATAATAATAATAATAATAATAATAATAATAATAATAGAAGATATGAAGTAACCTCTACTGTATTAAGTTTATATAAATCGGGCAAAAAATCTATTACATACATTTGACAGAAAAACACAATTGAACACACAGCATTCACCGGTGAATGATTATTAATTGATGAATATAACTGACATTCAGTATTCATCATTTATCAATAAATTCATTCAATGTATGCGACTAAAGGGTATTTTGTTACTAAAAACCTTTTCACGTGAAAAGCCTGCAATGGAAAACTGCCATTAACGCACGCAGCAATGCAATATATTTATTTCAATGGAAAACACACTTTAAAACTTATTCCTATATGCAAATAATAAATAGATATCAAGCAGGAGAAAAAATGTTCTGCTAAAAGAAAATAATCAACATACTATATCAAAGATTTGAAATATATGATTAATAATCAGAAAAAGACTTTAAACACTTTTTTTCAACCACTAGATGAAGTGTTAGTGATGAAAATCATCCTTCAAAAATTCCATTTTATACTGAAAATTTACAATAGAATGAAAACGTTCAGCGTAATTAAAGCAACAAGTTAGTCACGGTCATTTTTATAAAATTTGTTTAATGACTCCATCATTTAACCTGGCGCCACGTGTGCAATTAAATTCAACTTCATTATGAAGGAGAATAAATGATGAAAAGATTAAAATTAATCTTTCTGTAAACTGGGACGTTGTACGTCCCTACAAATGACACACTTTCCCTACCACCTACCCCAGCCCTGAAAAAATAGCAGACATTACTCGAAAATAGTTATCTTTCTGAGGAAGGAACTGTGACAATCAAGAAAAACACACCTGGTTCTAAATCTATAATAAAAAAATAGGTTTTAATCAACAAATACAATTGCATGCCTTTACACACAAAAAAGTGTCATAGTTTAACTAGACCACTGAGCTGATTAACAGCTCTCCTAGGGCTGGCCCGAAGGAATAGCATGATATTACCTTGCAACGGGACCTATTGTGGGAATCCGAACCACATCATAAAGAAATAATCTTTTCCATTAAAACAAAGAATCGAACGCGGATATCCGAGTAGCTGAGAACGATGCTCACCAGTCCAATGAGGAACTTGCCTTACAAAAAATAAATATTTCAAAATATTCTTACCATTAACACACAAGAACGATGAATCTCTTGCCAGTTGTGAACGAGGTTCATAATACGTGAAAATAAGACCACTGTTATATACAGTATACTCCTCTTCCTTCAGTTCTGTCAAGAAGACATCGAGAGAATTCGATGGAAGAGTATCTCCTTCTTAATGTAGCGCACAGCGTTCATACCACGGCAAGAAAACTTTCAAGTAAAACTAGGATAGAATCACAAGAATGATGGATTTGCATTATAAGCAATACTAATACGATGCAGGTAAATTCTTAATTCTTACTGAAACATCGACAATTATAAATCTCTTTGAACTCAGTATTTCCATTCCTTTTTTTTTAAACAAATAAATAATTCCCAATGCTAAGAACTATTACACACTTGAGTAATCTCATCTCCGCTGAGTAATCTAATCCCCGTGTGTTAGCCTACATCGCTTACTATTCCCCCATTTAACGCCTTTGAACTGAAGCATTTTGCAAGAAAGTCTCAAAATGTAACAATAGAAGTAATCATGTTACTCTTGAAAGGTATATTCCAAGATTATAAACTTTCAGCGAAGTTTTGCTGTTTCCCTTAGTAGTGAACATGAAGTGAAAATAATATAGTTATAGCGTCGTTGCATACAAAATTCACGTAAATTTTATTCACCATAGTTATGTCGTCCTTGGAGAGGGTGGCGCCCTAATCATTCACGTTTCAGTCTATCTTGCGTGACTGTCAGAGGACTGACTTCGCTGTCATACTGCCCAATTTTTTCGTCCAACCCACTCACACTCCAATATCTGCGCTATCAGCATCCACCACAAGCGGAGTTTTATGCTTATATACTAAGGCCCATTAATAACAACGTGACTCCCTTTAATTCAAAGTAATATTGTCTGTTCAGCTAGTTTCCTACCGTAACGAGGAGAGAGACTTATTAAATCCAATATACTATTCATTCGCCAAGTAAATCATTTCCCAGGCTCTCAATAGCAAGGGACGGAGTCGGCGTTAGTGTCAGATGGAATCTTCTGATGACGAGCATCCGTGCATACGAGAAGGGGCGATCTGCTAATGAGATTGGTACATTAAGTTCTTTATGTAATCTGTTATGGCACTGACTATTCACATCGGGACCGCGTTAATTAGATATGTTTATAATTAAAATGGCCGTATTGACATCAAAGCCACCGGCAGTAATGCATATCGAGTTTCTGATGTCATCTCCATATCGCCGGGTATAGAGGTGACTGAAGTGGTGAGCGTCAAATACAAAAGCACAAATCAAAATAACGACAATGTGTTAATAATAATTACGGTCGTCCTTCGTCAATTTAAAACGAGGAACAACCATCAGGTACTTGGAATGAATCCCCATTATCCACAGTTTTATGACATTGCATACTTTCGGTGTTATATGCATTAAAAAAATGAGAATAATGACATCATAGCAATAAAGGGATGAGTAATTCCCAAAGTTTGTCACAGACGCTCTGAGAAAGTACTGAAAATAATGTTCATACTAATTTTTGGAGTTATCCGCACAGGTGAGTAATTCCTACATGTTTTCCTAACTTAAGAGACGTGGCTTTCGCTTTCTTCCAGGCTGTGCGCCACACTTTCAGAGTCAATGTATCTTCTCCCTTTACATTTGAGCAAGCATATGACAGTAAAATAACGGTAAAATAACCACCAATGACGTTTAAAACCACTTAAAGTCGACCCCTTACATTTCAGCAGGCAAATATGACTTAGTGAGAGTTCTTCTGGTTTGCATACCCAAAAATGAAAGTGTGTTCCTGTTTGTGCAGTCACAAGGAGACCAAGGACGAGGATTCAAAAGATGACTCAAGATTTACTGTAGGTGGTGGCCATAATGGATTCGTCATATAAACTCTATGGGTTCTTAAGAAATGCAAATGGCCATGAAAGCTGCCTTCTCTGTTAAGCCTACTTGTTTTCGGCGGCTGAGACCTTGACAAAATTTCAAATGGAATATGAAAAATGCATTATATATATATACAGTATATATATATATATATATATATATATATATATATATATATATATATATATATATATATATATATATATATATATATATATGCATATATATTTTTTTTTTTTTTATATCTGCTGTTCGCCATCTATGCAGTTTTTATTGTCAGAGAAAATCCAAAACAACGATCCTCCGATGGTGTCTTTGCCCGAAAATATAACATGGTAGTTTGCTGTAGGCATTTCAAAAAAACTTAACTTTCTGAGATATTATCGTGTGTTAGCATAAAAGAAGACAGGTCTAACCTCTGCAACCAGAAATGTAGTTTATACATGTAAAAATATTAAACGGTGGACTTATTAACTTCTTTTCCTGTAATATCCTGATTATTCGGCGATGTCTTTCCAATTTCAGATTTTGATCTGAATGACTAGGGTATGGATGAAACACACAGACTGAGAGACCGAGAGAGATGAGGGAGAGAGAAATCAGAGTGAGATGCGAGAGACTGCGCGAGTTGTCCCTAAACAAACGAAACCTGACGAGTTTTTCCTTGCTATTAGTGATTTGGATAACACTGACATTGATCAAGCACTTCCGATCGTCCGTTGTATGCGCAAACAACTTAATTATGTATAGACAGTCTGAATTTTTGGCAAACTTTCGAGATTTGCTAGTATCTGTTTAAAAAAAAAAAACGTGTAAATTGTTCCTTTGTTTCCCCCTGTACCACCATTGTTAATTATTTTACCGTTTCAAGTTTTTATTGTCTTTTTATGATGTTAAATTAAGGATAATATTTATGTTCCTAAATTCAACTATTCCCGTGATAACAGGAATAACTTTGTTAAACCAGTAATTTACAGCATTTATTTTTTCTTTTCTAAAACATTGTTCGGAATTTCCAAAATGTTGTACCAGTGATGCTAATAAACGATAATCCGTTTAAACATGTAAAAACCCTATATTTTATTTATGTTCCTAACAAACCTGTGAATAATGATTAACGATGACAATAATGGTGATTAATGCAAAATGTTAAAAAAACTTATACTTTCACACATATTTAATAAATATTGATTAACATACAGTATGTTAATAATGATCCTAAAAAAAGTGAGAATAATGATTAATGGAGATACAGGTGATTAATGCATAAAAATATTCAGCAATGGAATGAAAGGAAAGAAAACATGAATAATTAAAAAAATATATAACTTTACTTCCCAAAATTTGAGAAGTTCATGTTTTATTTATAATTTTTATTTGCGTTTGTTGTGCGCCGAGATGACAGAAGAAACACGATGACGTTGAATGTTCTGCTGTTTGTCCATCTGTCGTCACAGATTGGCACCCTTCATGGCACTAGAAGCCGCAGATATTTTTCTACGCTGTGGCTTTTGTTCGTGTTCATTGTTAGCTGCTTACAGTTGTTGCAGGTAATCCTTCAAAGGCCGGGAACCGATCTTGTAACAGCGACTAAAAATCTTGTTGTAATATTTTAACTTCATCACGGCGATATCAGGCTGGCTAATATCCATTTCATCAAGGCACAGTATGAAAAATAAAGTGCACTGATGTTAAGGTGAGAATCCAAATATTTCCGGCTCGTGGTGTGTTTAGGAGGGTAGAGGCGAGACACACTGCAGAAGTTTTATGAATTCATGGAAACACTTGAACAGCCCCTGTTGACTTTCCTGGTGTTGCAGTTGGTCCCCCTCGGGTCCTTTATTGAGGTTTCGCCCACATAAGTTTCCAATGAATCTTGGGTCCTCATAAAAGCCATTGCATGAACAGAGACTGGGGGTAACATAGTAGCTTTCTTCGGCTTTAGATCTCTCCTTCTTGATGGTTTCCTGCGAATATCTTTCATCGTCTCATCCCCCACTTTGTAAATACACTGATGTCACTGATTTCCTCTTTACCCTCACCTTGTTCAATAACAACACTAACACCAAGATTACCAGAATAGGTTCATAATCATAAATATCACTATCATCTGAACACGAAACACATTCCAAGGAGGCTTTACCTTTACCATAGAAACCACCGACGCACAGAGATATTTTCCATTTTTTTTTTTTTTTTTTTGTTTTGCCTTTTCCACACTATCCAGGGACCGCCCGGCCACAAACACACGATTCCATAGAATCTACGTTGTGTAAAGTCATTATAGCGATAAAGTCATCTGTTTACGGAATATTCAGAGCACAAATGGACTCGCACACAACAACAAAAGCATTGATGGTTAGCGGGCCGCTCGCAGCATATCATGCATCTCGGGTAATAAAAATTCCTTAAAAGGACGATCCATAAAAATGGTATGTAAACTGACTGGCCTACTTCATGGTGTATATTGTTCTCGATGACAAAAATCATTCTTACGACTCTCCAGAAACATGGTGAACTGTCGCTTGCGTAGAGCGAAAACGTTTTTCTGTTAAGAGCAATATTTAACCCACTATATATATATATATATATATATATATATATATATATATATATATATATATATATATATATATATATATATATATATATATATATATATATATATATATGGTTAAAAATGCTCTTACCAGAAAACGTTTTTCGCTCTACGCGAGCGACAGTTCACCATGTTCTGGAGAGTCATTAAGAAAAATTTTTGTCATCAGAGAACAATATACACCATAAGTAGGCCAGTCAGTTTAAGCACTACTTTTACACACACACACACACACACACACATATACACACACAGTATATATATATATATATATATATATATATATATATATATATATATATATATGTGTGTGTGTACAGTATATATATATATATATATATATAAAATGGATGTATGTACGTATGTGTGTATGTGTATATATATATACACTCTAAAAGCATTGATAATTTCAACTAAACTTATACATATATACCATCTGGGAAATAAATATATATGGCAGTATAAATGTAAAAATTATATAAAACAACAGATATATATATAATATATTTTCCGATATATATAAATATACATAATATATAAGTCCATTACACTGATAGGAAGGGTTGGGAAGGGGGTATATAAATATATATATACATATATATATATATATATATATATATATATATATATATATATATATATATATATAAAATATAAAACATATATATATAAAATGGATATATATATATATGTATATGTATGTTCCATATATAATATAAAACATTGATCGTTGATCATTAACTTTTAATGTAAACTTTTCAAAGCATGACACCAATCTGGGAAAGAACACTGGCATAAACTAGACAAAAGAAGGTCCTTTTGAGGGTGAAATGTAAAAATTCCGGAAAACACCAGATATTAGTGTCAAATCAATCAGTTTTTGAGGCTTCCTACTAAAATAATAGTGACCTGTTCCAATGCCCTTATGACCATAGTCCCTCGATAGACGAAGGGACACTTTTACATGACATCAGTCATGAAGATTTATCTGAAAATGAAGATCTTCTGTAATAATTATCAGTATAAAAATCTTTGAGGTTAACCAGTTCTTTCACTCTCTCTCTGCCCTCTCTCCAAGTTCTCTCTCTCTCTCTCTCTCTCTCTCTCTCAGGAAGGGTTCTGAGTTACAGGGGGTAAATGGTGGATTTTCAAAATAACTGAAACGACAGATAAAAATGCCTAGATCCAAACTTTTCAAGGTCCCTGAGAAGAATAGGGTCATTCATGCGCTTAAGTCCAAGTTCGACCCAAGGAGTAGGGTGAGAAGGTGAGAAATGGGGTGACCTCGGGAAAATAATTTGAAACAATTGTTATTAGTGCGGAAAAGATAGATGGAAGAGAGATATGAGATGAGCAGTACAATCCCTGGTGACCTGGAAGTTGCAGTTAGGCGCTGATAGGGACGCTGCAAAGACCCTGTAAAAATATCCTACAACACCAGATATAAAAATGTTTAGTCCATAGTTTTAGAGGTCTACAGAGAAGAATAGTGACACTGCTGCCTCCCTTGTCCAAGTTTATGCCATGATAAAGAAATAAAGCCATGAAAATTCTTCCAAATGTCAAAAATGACAGACATTTGAGAGTCTAATCCATAGTTTTTGTCCCTATTATATTGATGAAGGAGAACACTCCCTGGTTTTCCTTTCTCTCTTATTCCAAGTTCAGCCTTTTAGTGAATGGAAATAAGAGATATTCCACAAAGGACCTGTGTGTCAAAAATGCCCTATTTCAATGGATTACAATTAAGCAAGACTATCTTAACATTAATCGTCCGAATCAATAAAAGTGAGAGGTTAGAGAGAGAGAGACTTTATTGGTTGTGATGTTAGAGATTGTGGCTCTCACCACTGATTGGTCAGCTAGTATTTATATATATTTCTATTCATCTTTGATACACTTATATGACATATATGGTGGAATATGAAATAACATATGTATATATTTTGTTAAATATATATATTTATTATATACATATATATTAATGCATATATATACATATAGTAATATCTTTATATAGCATTTCATTGATAATCACATTTTTTTTTTTTTTTTTTTTCAAAGAACAACAAAATTTTAAAAGTTTCATTTCTGTAAATGTCCTAAAAAAAAAAAAATATGTCCCTTTCCTTTAGCAATATTTTGATTTTCAAAAAGATACATAAAAATATACAAAATAAATAGGAAAGCTAGTTATTATTGATTATGGTCATTGCAATAAAAATTTAAATGGGATTGTTCTGACAGTCTATTATTTAACCTTTATGGTTCGATATCTCATGAAAACGCCAAAAAAAAAAAAAAAATAAATGAATAAAAAATAAAAGTAAAAAAAAAGAAACCTTAATAAACTCAGACCACCGACTTTCCCTGATAAATCTATCATTAAGATAAAAATATTTCAAAGACAGCAACTCTCTCTCTCTCTCTCTCTCTCTCTCTCTCTCTCTCTCTCTCTCTCTCAGAAAAATTCTCCATTGCTTTGAAACGGGGTAAAATGGTGGGTTTCAACAGCTGAAAGACAAAAGATGAAGGCGGTGAGGGAGAAAAGGGAAGAAATAGATAGAGGAAGAGAAGGAAATATTCGGAAAGAATGATATAAGAGGAAGCGGATCTAAATGAGGTCATTCTAACCCTGAAAGGGAAACCGAAATGGATAAGAAGGATTAAGGAATGGACATAAGCTAATTCAAAATTTAAAACCCAAACGACACTAGAACAAATTACTTAGACAAATAAAGATAGATGGAAGAAAAAGAAAGGAAAACAGGAAAAGAAAAAGGACTAAAGAGGTCTGCAGCTTAGAATGGGGTCCATACTCGGTCGCAGTCCAAGACGTTAATTGCCTCATTTAGGGTAATGCATAAAAAATGTCAGAAAGTTACTTCTGAAACAGAAAATTAATTATTTCCTTCATTTGGATGGAAAATGCTTCTATTCGCGGATGTACAAAGTAAAGCCATCACAGGCATACTTTTTCCAAACTATGGCAGAAAACTAAATGAAATTTAAAGATGTATTAGTCCTGAAAATTGTTGTTCGTTTACATATATTATCTTTCAAGTTTTCCTGGAAATACTATATATATGTATCCCTTATACATATATTAGTTTTTTTATATGTGTGTGTCCTATGTGTAATGCTAAATAAACATATTCCATATAGGACATATACATATATATATAAACCCTATTATATATATGGATTACAATAGATAGACTTTCTCAACGCATTAGTGTTAGAAAAATAAAATCGGTAATTACGTGTTTCTTATGGTTATTTATGATGTTAATTTGTTCATTAGTGTATGATCGGTATTTGACCACCTTGTTTTAGTCTGAATCTTTCAGTAATTCTCTGGTCATCTTTTCAATGCTTCTTTGTCCATGTTTTCATTCGTGGTGGAAAACGTGAAATAACTTCAAGTTGTTTGGTTGTTTTCTTAAAACAGAGTGCGGTCTTTTATTGTTTATGTAAATAAATAAATAAATAAAATTACGGCGCAAGGCAGTGAAGATATTTTGGGACTCTGCATTTCATTGATAATCACAGAAGCACCTTGAGAGAGAACTTCGCAATCCTTTGCCTTTCAGACTGGGTGGGTTTACGAAATAATTTGTTTTTCAAGTTGGACATGCATTTCTGTTAATTACCTGTGAAGACGTTGTTTGTTAGCATGGAAGAATAGAAAAGAATATCGGCGCCGCCCTTTACAATATTTTGATTTTCAAAGATCATCATTCGACTATAAAAATAAATAGGAAGCATCACCATTGATTATTTATGAGGTTGGTCAGAATTTCTTGAGACAATCATCTCAATGACAATTATGTAATCTTAACATGCTCAATGTTTTGCATATTTTACTTCGAAAACGTCTTATAAGTTAAAAAAAAAAAAAGAAACCTGAGAATTTTTCAACTCAGATCACTTCAAGTGGGTGAGAGTTTCATATTTTGCTAGCCTTTGAAGATAAAAATTTTTATTTATATTATTTCGGCAGAGACAGCTCTCTCTCTCTTACTACTCTCTCTCTGTTCTCTCTCTCTCTCTCTCTCTCAGAAAATTTCACATTTGAACTTATTTTGTTTTTTGGTTCCTAACAGCTGAAAGACACATTTTTAAGGAGGTAACTTCATTTTAATGAAAGGAAATCTTGGTAAACAGGTTGGAGTTGGAAACAACTGAACAAATGAAATAAATATATTTTAGTATCTAAATTTTCTTATCTAACCAACTTATTTGTCTACCTGTTGAAGGATAATAAAATGGCAAAAGGTATTTTTTTAATACAAGAGATAAAATATATAGACAGATACACATATATGCATGTATACACATAAGCATGTGTATATATATATATATATAAATATATATATATATATATATATATATATATATATATATATATATATATATATATTTGAGACAAAGTTATATATATAACACATATAAGAGATAAGAAAAAAGGTTTTCAAATGAAAATTACCAAGTAGGGAACTTATAATATCACGGAATGGTTGAGAAAGAATACTTTTATATAAAGATGATGGGTACATAAAAAGATAGTAGGGAAGATGAACCTGTGAACATATAAAGATAGTGTCAAAACCATCCCAGAATGTTTACTCAGTTCTTATGCCCTCGAGGAGAATCTGATTACCTTCAAAGTCGAAAGCCATCATCTCCAGATACACTAGATGATATAAAATCTGCTGATGAGAGTCTTTGCTAATATCTTCCTGCCTATTTTCAAGAGGCTCAGTCCAAGTGGTTCTAGTGAAGTATTTGGTACAATAAGGGTACTAAGGGCAGGTATATATAAGAAAGTCATAAACAGACTGAAGAGAAGTCTTTTAATTTTAGCAGTAAACTCTGCAATATGCTCAGAATCGGAAACTTGTTCTAAATGATTAATGTGGTGAACTGTAATATATTCAACTTTGGGAGGAAGTCTCGGTTGACCTTAAGATACAGCCGTGCTTAATGCAAAGGGAAAGGACCATAGTAACTCTTCACTAATTCCCGCTAATGTTTCTGCTTCCTTTTCTGAAGGGAAGTGCTTAAACACATGGCTGAGCTCCTTTGTTTCAGCTAATGACAACGGAGGCCGGCTTGGGAAAGCAACTACCTGAGTCGACTCCTTTACAAAAAAAAAAAAAAAGAAAAAAAAAGAAATGTTATCAGTGTATCAACGCACCCTTTATGCATCACCACCTGGAGTAGATTCCCTTGAAAAAAAATGCTATCAGTGGATATTGTATGTTGTGTGTGTGTGTGTACATGGAATATATATATATATATATATATATATATATATATATATATATATATATATATATATATATATATATATATATATATATATATATATATATATATATATATATATATATATATATATATATATACATACATACATATGTATATATGTGTGTGTGTGTGTGTGTGTGTGTGTGTGTGTGTTGTGTTCAGGTTTCCAGATACCTTTTTGAAATGAGGTTGCTAATCTCATGCACTCTCTCAGGGACTAACAGATATCATTTTGTACCGAGTTGACGTTGCAGTGGGGATAACCTACACCCAGACGGAAATATGCTGTATATATGTACATCTGGCCCACCAAGAATTCTAACAAGTTCCTACTGGTTTTGATACAGAGATGGCAGGACTTAGGCATTAAGCTATCAAGAGAGATTTAAGTTGATTACGACTTCAATGTACATATTCCTGTACAATTCAGGTTCTGTGATTCAGAGGACGGCAAAGTGCGAAATTAGCCGTTTCACCTCCACGAGTAGATCTTGACAAAAAGTTCTAGCTTTGTTGTAACATAAAGAGACGGCTGTTACGTCCAACACACAAAATATGTAAAAGTCGCTTTTCATTAAATGACTTTGATTTACACGTAACGTTACTTTTTTTTATTCCGTAAACTCTTGACAAAACCTGGAAATAAATGCATAATTTCTCTGTTTTAGTCATCGCCAAAGCCACAGTTATTTCATTCTGTGTGTGTGTGTGTGTGAATGTGTTTTCTCCTTCACAATAATAACAGATATCAACAACAGGTTTCTTTTAGAGGATTCATTCGATAAAAGCATGCACATACACACAACCGGCAATTTCCGTTATCTCTTTATGGGGCAAAACTTCAGTCTGAATCAGATGGTTGGAGAGGGGAATCTTTACTTCATACAAAACGGAGACTGTTTATCAAACAGAAGCACACGTGTCAAGGACAGAATATATCTGAAGGAAAAACACCGACAATGCAGTCAAAAGACGGTTGCGAAAGACCGGAATAAAACAACAGCATCCCTGATAACAATGATGCAGTTGAAGCTGAGCGGATACAAAGCAACTAACGGTAAATAGTAGAGAATGGAAAGGGCGAATTAAAAAAAAAAAAAAAACGACGCTCTATTTTGCGTCCTGAGCACTGACGATTAATAGTAAACTGAGGTCGTAATTCACACAACTTTAAGAAAATACTAGCAGAGAGAGAGAGAGAGAGAGAGAGAGAGAGAGAGAGAGAGAGAGAGAGAGCAAGCGGAGTTTCCTTGCATTCAAAATCACACTAATCCCGGAACTGTAAAGAGAATCCAAGTCTAAAGCTTCCACGGTATAAACTTCGGTGGAGAGGAGGATTAGGAGGTTAAGGCGCATTACTGAAAACTAGTTTTGAACCTTACTCGGATTCAGAACTAATGGGATAAATCAGTATTTCCGACTACTTACACCATTAAAATTCGCTTTACAGTTAATGCAGCTTGTTAACGTTACCTATCATATTCATTCCTTTAAAATCCACAGCTGGACCAATGTACGCTATGAAAATAAAAGGGCGCTATTACTATCTTATTCAAATTTTAGATTTTGAGAAACCAGTTTTTATACTTTCTTCACAGATATAAAGTTTCTACGGCCAGTATTGTTAAAACATATATATGATTATAGTGTTTATGGTGATTACACAGGTTTGGATCGTTAAAATAATTAACGCTGAATTCTAGGTTCTAACTGTATTGCAAGCATAAACTTAATCACATGAAAACAGTGACGAGAGGCAAAGAAGCAACGACACCTTAAAATAGTACATGCATGTATTGAATAAGTAATAAATTTGTTACTCATCTTACTCTTATTTTACTCTTAGATGATTTGTCTTGACCGCAGTGGGTACAGGTTCGGATCGGGAGGATTAACGATGGGTGCAAGCGTTATTCCTTTCTTTTTTATTAATAATGGACAATCTATTTTTTATTGCGGGGACAGTAATTCCAGCGCGAACTTCTGAGCTTTTTTTTAACCAAAATACAAGATAACTAAAATGACGAGCATCTTAAGTTATAGACACCAACTTAATCGCAGCAATGAACACTCTTTCAGCAGTGATAAACTTTTACAATGATGGTGAAGCTCTTTCAAAATCAATTAACGATTCATTTGTGGAGAATAGAAAATATATTTCAATTTTCATCCTATTAAGTGTACTGAACGCATTATCCTTAATAATGGTAATCTATTTTCATTAAATATCCAGAAGATTTCTCCTGCAACTGCAACATTTAACGGGTTTATTGTTATAACCAAAATTTCAACTGTTAATTCCAATGACTACGGATTTTCTTAGAGTTGATCTTAACTTAATCGCAATAAACTATAATATTCATTAGCAGATATAAACTGTTATTATAACGAAACAATGGGTTGTCCAAAACTTTACAACATTCAAGTGGGATGAATTAGAAAATGAATTTAGCGAATATGTTGAAAGCATACATTATTGTTTACTGTCCAGTGGTTTTTATCGTTTGCCTTATTCCGCAAGCATTTTTTGATAGTACTCTGCAAATTCTTCCAGGACTGCATTTTTAATAAATAAGAGAATAATGAAAATAAATATTATACGAAAGTTTATATTCCACATACTGAACGTATCTAACTAAAAACAATAAACTTGAGCATTTCATTACACAGATAAACTTCAGCTATACGAAACAGTGGGTTGGATTTTTTACAATCTTCAAGGCATGTAAAAATTAGAAAAGAATTTTCAAATTATGGAAGTTATCAATTGTTTACAATCCATTGGTTTACCTTATTTAGTGGCGTAAATTAGTTGGACTATCTCACCTTTTCCATCCCTGAGCAAAGTCTTAAATAAGAAATAATGAAATCAATATTATACGAAATCTTTAATATTCCACATTAAGGCACAAGTTTGTAAAAGTTTCGAATAAGAATAATGATTATTTAAGAATTACACATGGTCAAATTTGGCTGAGTCGGGGAGCTTCTCTGTCACTCGATGGGCCGGGTTCAAGGTCCCCGACCAGCTGATAAAAAACTATGGAAGTGATAGAAATTTTTCTCGCAATAATGTGAATTCGGATTCCACATTTAGTGGCGTAAGTTGCTAATTATCAACCTTTTCTAACCACTGAAAAAGTCTAAAGCTACACGAGCCCTCTCTAGAAGAGCTGTTAATCAGCTCAAGTTTGTAAAAGTTATACTTTTACACACACATGTATTATTTATGTATATATGTATATATATATATATATATATATATATATATATATATATATATATATATATATATATATATATATATATATATATATATATACATACATACACACATACATATATATATATATATATATATATATATATATATATATATATATATATATATATATATATATATATATATATATATATAATATAATACCTACAGAAATATACACATATACAAACATTCCCACATGCGCAAGAATTAAATGTACCTCATTAACTATTTACGGGTAAAGTTAGGTGTGGAATGTCACTTCCAATGTCATTATCGTCGCACTGAATTATCCGTTTTTACATTTTTCTTGATGAGAGAATTTAAATTGTAGTTTTCGAAAACTGAAGAGACTAATACTCAGAAACAAAAGTTTTTCCTTATTCACATGAAATGGCTGGAAAAGACCTCGATATTCAACAACCCACCAAAAACGACTTAATGAGCAAGAGTCTAGAGGCTCTATCAATCAAGATAATTGACAAAACCAGCTGCTGAAATTCCACATATTCAGAGAGCCCTCTGACTCCCCTCAAACAATGAATGATCGTACCATAAAGAAAATTGCTCAACCACAGAGAGAGAGAGAGAGAGAGAGAGAGAGAGAGAGAGAGAGAGAGAGAGAGAGAGAGAGAGAGAGAAAGGCAATATTTTAAGAGATGCATAAACAAGTCCTAATTATAACAGCTGAAAAGAGCCACAACTTAACATTTTTAACTTAAATGCAGGCTACAAAAGTGTAGCAGGTTCCTGTCAAGAAACAATCGAGTTTTCTGTACAACCCCTACAGCGTATAATCAAAGCCACCAAAAATAGATCTATCTTTCGGTGGTCTCGGTATAGCTGTATGAGCCGCGGCTCAGGAAACTTTAACCACGACCCGGTGGTGTCTTGTCCAATATCGTTGCCAGACGCACCATTATGTCTAAATTTAATCTTAATAGAATAAAATTCATTTTGAGGCTAGAGGGCTGCAATTTGGTATGTTTGAGGGTGGGGGTGGATGATCAACAAACCAATTTGCAGCCCTCTAGCCCAGTAGTTTTTAAGATCTGAGGCGGACAGAAAAAGTACAGACAGAAAAAGTGGACGGATAGACAAAGCAGGCACAATTGTTTTCTTTTACATTAAACTAAAACCGATAAACTCGGCTTCCTTTAGGATGAGAAATCCAGTCGTGTTTTTCCTTTCAAACTTTGCTCTTCTACTTCATGAGGCCAGTCTGATCCTGCAGTGTCAGACCCTACTTGCAATTTCTTGCAGCAACTTTTAGTGCATTCATTTAACAAATGGGAGGAGGAGGAGGAGGTGGGACGGAACCATTCTTTTTGGTAATGCTAAATTCATTCTGAAACAGAAATTAAAGACTGTCTTTTTCGGTTTCGTTTTGATTTTGACTCATTTCCAAATTACCCACTTCCAGCAATTCTCTGTAGTCCTCGTGGTCTCTCGAGTGGTTAACCAAAAAAAAAAAAACCGTAAATTTAATACTGTCGCACATAGTAATACGCATCGGTTAACATGGCGTATAATCATCATAACAAACTTGTGAATAATGATTTTTAATGAAGATAATGAATATTAATGCATAATAATCAATATTAATGGAAGAGATGGCATTACAAAAGATGGATAATGGCAAAAATAATTTTACTCACCAAAACCTGAGTTTTGTCTTTGCAGAGCAGCCAGTCTCATTAATCCCAGATATGAAGGGGCCATAAACGAGGAGTTGAGGAGGGATGCCGCAATACTGTAAAGGCTGCTCCACGAATTGCATTTCTAGTAAGGCAACCTGACAGAAAACAAAACGAGGACATGACATGGTCTACTGAGTCTATGGCGATACAGACCAGTCGTCAGTACAGAGTCTGGCAGCCTTTATGCAATGGAAGCCGCATATTTTTTTCACTTGTGCCTTTTGTTTGTTCAAGGCGAGACATATCTGTTCCACCCCACCTCCCATCAACAAGAGCTTTTGAGCTGCTCACAGGCACTGAAAGCATCATCGTTCACAAGGAGAAAAAACAATTATAATGATGACTGAAAATGCTTGTTGGTAATGATGCCCTAATGCTGGTGAGACTAAATAATGCCTGTTCGGTGTGCGTTCGTGGGTGTAGTGGGTTGAACAAGCATGCAGAAGTTGTATGCATTCAAGAACACACTTAAAAACAACTCCTCTTATTTGACTGGCGTTGGGGTTCGTTCCCCTCCAGCCAATTGTTGTTCCTCCCCAGACAACATTTCCATAGCAACTTAGGCCCTCACAGAGGTAACTGAATGAATGGAGACGCAGTCTTGCAGATTGTTATTTCCCTTGCCTTTGAAGCTCTGCCAATTCAGCTCAATATCCACACCTTCCTGCTTTCTTCAGACTTAGATCGCATCCTCTTGATAGGTTTCCAGTGAATATTTCTTTGGAGGTTGGTTGTCTGCATGCTGTAGTATGTTTCGACTATCGTACTGATCGCCTCCTCCTTACTTTGCAAAACGTCTTCCTGCAGTTGCAGCTGGGATCGACCTTCCTGGCTGGAACAGGTTTCCTGGTACCAGACTTCATAACAAAAGACAGGCTACGGTTTTATTTTGCCTTTTACTAATCTACCAGCACCTTTTCTTCCTTTTTCTGTTGTAACAGCTGTTCAGCCTCATCAGTACAAGTCTCCTCAGGTTGGGAATCACAGCTGGTGGTGGCACTGGCCTCGAAACTGATGATGGTGGCACACTGACTCACATCACGATCATTGTTATAGTGATGCATCTATTCGTCATCTGCGACGCTACGTCACTGTTATCGTTATAACATTATAATAAGATATTTGCTCTGCTTTTTCACACTACTAGCCTTCCCTTTACTTTTAACCTTTCTCTTCTCTTTAATATCACTACTGTCCTCTTTATTCTTACCAATTATGAAACTGTCTTCCCTAATAATAACACTATCACCAAGGTCATCTAAACCCGAAGGGTTATCCAAAATAGATTTACCTTTACCAATTAAGCTATCGAGACAGATATTAACAACCTTGGTTTTTTGCGCACCACGGGGACGGCCCGGCTACAACGCACACTTCCATAGAATCTCTGCTCTCTAAACTCATATTAGCGGTAAAATTCTTGGTCAGTGATTGCTGATACCAGCAAAAATACGGATAACGTGGTTTTTTACAAAGTATTCCGACGCTAATCGGCACCCACGGGACAATAACAAAAGCGCTGATTGGCTGGCCCGCCGAGGTGGGTAGCCTGATCTTGTGTAATGGGTATTCCTTATAACGGCGCTCTAGAAATAATGGTGCATAGATTACCTGCCGTGCCTCAAGTCGTATAACATTGTTCTCGACGACAGAAATTTCTTATAACGTCTTTCCAGAGATATAATGAAGAGTCACCTACGTTGGGTGAAAAACGCTGCACTAAAAGCGATTTTTGACCATAATGAAGGCCAGAATGTTCTCGACAGTTTGAGGAAAGGATTCCTGTCCTGTCCCTAATTTAGCTGGAAGTTGAGTATAATACGTTTCTCGAGCGATAGACGCACCTGATGCAATGTTAATGCGATGTAATTGTAAGATTATTGAATAATTGCCTTCTTTGCTTACGACATGCGCTTAATATCAGTCATTAGTCATTACTTTGTGCTCATAAAATAAACAAAATGTTATCACATTTTTACCTGTTCAAAGAAAAGACACACATATATATATATATATATATATATATATATATATATATATATATATATATATATATATATATATATATATATATATATATCCCATTTTGTCACTATCTCATATATATAATCAGCAAATCAGCAAGAAGCGTTATATAATATGTAATATATATATATACGGACAGAAGAGATTAAAATATATTGGAAAATTTTGCGACTTATGCTCACCAGGAATCAGCAAGAAGCATACAGAAGGCTTTGAAAAAGGCGACTTTATTGGAAAACTGACTTTGGCTTAAAAATCTACAGTTATGTTTTTCATAAATATCCGAGGTAGCTAGCCCAAAATATCTGAAATCCCCTTCCCTCCCTCACCCATTAACCATAACAAAAAAACACCAAAATTTAAACTGTTGTTGTTCACGACCTTTTTTATGCTACAGATATCTCTACAGACAACTTCCATTATGTGAGTTTAAACATGCCAGTACATTAGTACCCACTGTGCATCAAATATATTTAATGTCAAGCTATGCTTTTTACCTCAGATTTTCATGTGAGGTAAACTTTTGAAATTATTCTTTATCTTTTTCACTTCGTCTTCCTTAATAAATTTTGGAAGGGACAAAAGAGATAACCAGCGGCATTTCCACTGGAATACCGACGGAAGTGAAAAGAAAGGAGAAAAAGTCCATAATTAAATATCTGGAATAACCCGCCGCCCTCTTTTTATATCGCTATGAGTGTGAGGACAGTCAAGAAAAGATTTTAAAAAGATAATGGCGTTCTTTCCTCTTACGTTCGTAATTACATCTTGGCCATGACAGGGAGAGAGAGAGTTGGGGGAGGGAGAGAGGTTGGGTGAGGGTTACCTCACTGAAGCCCTTCTGTTTTGAACACTCGCTGCTGGTATTCTCTCTCTCTCTCTCTCTCTCTCTCTCTCTCTCTCCATTCTACTGATGCGACCACAATCGACTGAAAACTATGTACTGTTATAGTTCACTACTTAGGTCCTAGGAGACATACCTTTTTTATTCTTAGTGAGTGTCCATTCGGTCCTCTTCTTGGTTGGTGGGTCGAACAAGGTTACCATAACACCGTTAGGGCTTGAGAGAGAGAGAGAGAGAGAGAGAGAGAGAGAGAGAGAGAGAGAGAGAGAGAGATTCTTCATCAGTACGAGGGCCGAAAAAGAAAGAGGAAAAAACAGCGAACGCAAACCAAAGAAAATAGCACCTACCCTCCCATGACCTGGAAAGGCGAATGCACTAAAACTTCTGACTTGGAATAACAGAAGGATTATATTTTAATCTTGAGAAAATTTAAGCTGCATACAGTAGGATTACGGGAAAATATTTCTAAATAGAATGATGTTATGACTATTGCTTAGCAGTAGACAAAACAGACGAATGCTCTCCAATTCATCAAAAGGTGCAGTATTGCATCTCAAATACGTTATACTAAACTACACAGCGCCATTGTTTCTTACACAACACATATGCTGCTTAGGTCCTTTTTGTCAAGTATTAAACAATGTCACTGTTATCTTTAATTGATTTTTGAAAGTTTTTTTTTTACTGACGTGACTAAAAATCAAGTCTTTATGAATTATGAATGTCTTCGCACGTTTTCACTTACCCTGCCAAGCCGATTGGCTCTTCTCAACCCGTTAACTTTTCTTTTTGAAGTCTCTACGAATAACTTGCTCGATTATCTCCCTCATCAGCATGTTTTGAAGTTATTTACATTTTGCTTCATCACAAGTTCCCTCAACAGACTGAAACTTACTTTTCTGGCGCTCTGGCTCGGTGAGTGTGACCTCGTTTTAAGCCTTGTGACTTTCTCCTCTGAACTTAGCCTGCTGTGCTCATTTTCTCTCGTGTTCCTTTACTATGCTGTTAAACTTTTACACCTAATTCTAATGTGATTAAACACAATGGAGATGAGTTATATTTTTTTGTACTATAAAAAATAATTTTCTTCTTTGTTTTTACGTGTGATTAAATATATAAAATATATTTCCAAAGCCGTTCATTATGATTGATTGTTAATTCAGTGAACTTCAAGAGATGTTCTTAATTTTGTTACTTTCGAAATTTTGTATTTAATAAAAAGTTATGGCTGAGCATAGACAAGAGAATCGTGAAAATGGAATGGTAAAAAACTAACCTCCTCCCAACCTCCGCTTGAATTCCGCTTTCTCTCATATGTATTTATTTTCATTTAATAGAAACGAGAAAGTCGTATGAAGAAAGCTGGGCAAAAAGTTTTGCTCATCATTTTCTTCGGCGAATATCCTTCCCTTTTCCCTTCTCAATACCCGTATGGATCGTAATTCCTTATTCGTTTGCCGGTAGCCAAGGAGATTCCACTTCCCTTTTATCCCTGATTTAATATTACATCTCAAAAATCAGTGGCTGCCCTTTTTCTGCATTCCCGTATGTATGTATCCTTCATTTTCCACTTCACCTGAGAAAGGACCTGACAAATCTTTGCCCTCTCCTTAGTTTGAAAAGAGTCGTTATTGCTTGTTTGTTTAGCGGTGTATCTCTCTATCTATCTACTATCTATATATACATATATATATATATAAATATATATATATATATATATATATATATATATATATATATATATATATATATATATATATATATATATATATAATATATATATAGTTATTTTTATATATAACAATTTCGTAATGACTTTTTTAAAACAATTTCTGCTGACTTCCATCTGCATTTTTCTGTTGAGCCTCATTTACAGCAACCACGTCTTTCCATTGTCTTTGCAGGTTGCAGAAGCCTGACATTAAGAGTGCATTTCCTTTGTCCTTTATTAAAAGGCATTGCCAGACCAGTAGAGGTTTCCACCTCCAAGAAGCCTTGCATGTGGAACTGTCGATAAAACTAAGTTTCTTTGCAGTTTCTCTTGGGGCCCAGGTGCATTGCTCTCCCCCCTATTAATTTTCGTTCCCCCACTTTGGTCTCATCTCATTTGGCAACACAACTTCTTAAACTTTTTTTTCCAGTGTCCACTTCGTACTGATAAAATAATCCCTCAGTCAAGCCCGGTGAGAGTCGCAAAATGGGAGTGATAGTTCTTGATAAACTAAAAACGGTCATGATATGAATAACATATATCGCCGGGGAATATTGTCGGTAGGCGATGCTATAACTACAAACATATATATTCGCAAACCTAGAAAGGTAAGTACAAATTCACTTGCATGTTACTTCTAATGAACTGAAATCAAGACTAGAGTTTCAGCGTTGATTCCATCATGCCATGGTTTAAAGACAGAATTATTTATCGAAAGTTAATGTCACCTTTCATAAATACTGATCAGTTACCTCGAATAAATATCCGCTTAAATATCTTTTCACCTCCATCAGTATGGCAGGGGCCTCTTGTTGTTATAGTGCCTGTTTGTATTTTTACGTTTTGCTGTTATTTTCTTCTTTAATTATTTGAGTGAGCTTTTATATATATATATATATATATATATATATATATATATATATATATATATATATATATATATATTTATATATATATGTGTATATATATAAAATGTATATATATATATATATATATATATATATATATATATATATATATATATATATATATGTATATATGTATGTATTGGTGAATGCATAGTTCTAGTACCTATATCATCGGTAATATTTGATTATATATCGTATTTCTGGTATTCAGTTCCTTCCCGTTATACCACTTTCACTTGTTGAGGTTATATATATATGTGCTGTGATATTTATGACTGAAAATATTCACTATTTATTGATTCGCGTAACTTCCGTTCGTTTGTTTGGGGTTAGAAAGAGCGTCTGAGAAGAACTACCATATCGCTACTAGACCAAGATTTGTGGCATTTTCACCTCTAGAGAAATTTAATGATGAACATTTTACTTTGGTCTGCCCTGGGACCCTGTTTCCAAAATTCCACAACAGTCTTGGTGAAAGTAACAATCTGACTACCAGTGTTATATATATATATATATATATATATATATATTTATATATATATAAATATATATATATATATTTATTGATATATACATACATAACTTATATATATATATATATATTGGAGTTAGAAAGATATATGGGAAGAACTAATCCACATGAGCACATGTTTCACAAAAAATAAATTGCTGACTTACATCGGGATCAGAAATCTTTTAATGAAAACCTAGAACTACCGAGTGGCTTACATAGGTTGGTAGCGCCGTTGCCTTCTATTTGAAACCTGGGTTGTGAACAGTTTTAGTGAAAGTAAACATCTATCTGTCTGTATATATATATATATATATATATATATATATATATATATATATATATATATATATATATATATATATATATATATATATATATATATAAGAAATAAGATATTATATATATATATATATATATATATATATATATATACATACTATATATATATATATATAAATATATATATATATATATATATATATATATATATATATATATATATATATATATATATATATGGCACAGTCATTACAGCAGCAGCTTCCGGACTTAGAGGGTCTGTGGCGATTCAAATATATGACTGATCAGAGAGGCGGACACGTTGCTATCCGTAGACATCCCGGGATTATATATGTAATCAACGGATATTTGCTAAATAATGGGTTGTTACAGACTAAATACACACACAAAAATATATACTACAACATCTTCTAAAACATAACAAACATCTCACACGTCTCGAACTCTCGACCTAAATTGTTGAACTTCTCGCTGCTGGGAAGAAAGGGCGTTGGATCTTTAATGAAATGTAACATACGCTACCGGGGTCTAAGCATGTCAGGTTGGTCGGAGACTACGGTCTTGCAAATCAAAAGTTTCAAAAGAGGTGACCCCAGGGAAAAAAGACGTTAAAAGAAGAAGAGAAGAAGAAATATAATATATCTATCTATATAACATATATATATATATATATATATATATATATATATATATATATATATATATATATATATATATATATATATATATATATATATATATATATATATATATATATATATATATATATATATATATATATATATATATATATATATGATCTGTATATTAATTTACATGGATGATCTGCCGTTTAGGGGATTTGGACATAAAGTGGTTTTAAAATAATTAAGGGTTAAAACTAAATCTTTCAGTAGTAGCTGAGTTAAGAAAAAATGTTTTCTTCAGCTCCGTCAAAAGGGTTATCTCATAGTGCAAATAATATGTAGAAGTATGACGGGCAATAATTACCGATATAGTTAATCAAAGCCAGTTCGGGTAAAAACAGGTGATGATTGTGTCATTTCCTTGCAAATCTTACGTCGTTAACTTATAATTTGTCGGTCCGTGAATAGTTTGGATGATGGTAAAAGGTGAGAGACAATGGCAGTAAGGAGGACCGTCACCTCTCGAGATTAATTTTGTGCTTCGGTCGATATTATAATGAGATATCATATTCTTCTGTGTGAAATTAAGAGGAGGCAGAAGAGGAAGTGACAAGGAGATCCCTCAACTAGTAGAAAGTTCTTAACGGGCCTCTCTCTCTCTCTCCCTATCTCTCTCTCTCTCTCTCTCTATCTCTCTCTCTCTCTCTCTCTCTCTCTCTCTCTCTATATATATATATATATATATATATATATGTATGTATGTATATGTATACATATACACATATATACACACATATATATATATATATATACATATACACACATATATACATATACATACACACATTGTTCCTCATTGGGCGAGCGGGTTCCCGTTCTCATCTGTTGGCCGCGAGTTCAGATGGCCAATGAAGAATAACAGAGTTTATTTCTGGTGATAGAAATTAATTTCTCTCGTATAATGTGGTTCCGGATTCCACAATAAGTTGTAGGTCCTCGTTGCTATAACCAATTGGTTCTTATGTAAAATAAATATAATATAGCCTAGGAGGGGCTGTTAATCAGCTCAGTGGTCTGGTTAAACTAAGATATACTCTAACTTTACACACACACACACACACACACACACACACACACACACATATATATATATATATATATATATATATATATATGCATGCATGTATATATGCATGTTAATAAGTCATATTACCATAATTGTACCTGTACCATGACGAACACACACACACACACACACACACACACACACACATATATATATATATATATATATATATATATATATATATATATATATATATATATATATATATATATATATATATGCATGCATGCATGCATGTATATATGTATGTTAATAAGTCGTATTTTCCCCTAATTGTAGCTACCATGACGACACATGCTGGAGATACAGCAACAAAATGTGTTCGTATATATAAACACTGTTTAGGCTTTAGTACATCAGATATTGCCCTTTAGCTGTTAACGATGTCATTACCTAATTTTCTTAGGTCTCATTTGGGTAATCCACTTCATTAGTGAGGTAAACTGTCCCAACCCATCACCGTGGCTTAATTATATCCACGTGGATTTTGCTTAATGAATATCATCCTTGACAGACTCTTTCGAAAGATTGACACCATTCGGAATCTTCCGAATTTAGTTGGTTCAACCATCATAGGTATATATTAGACCTAATTGTAAACAAACAGACAGACTAAAGACATTACAGTGAGCAGGATACCGAGGAAGTATTTTGTTTTCACCACCGAGAGATCCTTCTGGATATGAGTGATATGACTTCTCTTGGGAATATGGTCTACGTCAGTTAACTTGTTCTGTTTCACAAGTTTTTAGTAGATCTCTCTCTCTCTCTCTCTCTCTCTCTCTCTCTCTCTCTCTCTCTCTCTCTCTCTCTCTCTCGACTATAAGTCCTACTTGTAAGTGCTGTGCAAGTTAGATGTAAGTAACGAAACTATATAATTTCATACTGTGTGGGAACTTGATATTTCATTTCGTAAGTCTGTTTACACCCTTGTCCTATGGCAATGACTTTCTTCACAATAACTAACGTTCATCGTGTCTAAAATAAGAATGAAATCTTTATATAATATAATAAATCTTTCTAACTATCCATCAGAATTGACATGGGCACTAAAAAACCATTGATAATTGACTTAACGAACTGTCAACGAATTTGGTTTAGTTCTCCGTCAAAGGAAAGAAAACGGCCAGCATTTCCCACAATGCCCAGCGACACGGAAGCTCAGCTGATCCCTTGTCAATGTCTTACATAAAGCAGTGTGAGCGTGTTTACTACTCTCTTCGGCTTCTCAGTTTTGGTGTTACGTCAGTACCTGCTGGTGAGTTTGTATATCTATTACAGTAATATCAAAGACGAAATAGCCGGGGGATTAGTAGTTGTAATGTACGAAAGAGACAGAAACTAAAGGTTCAGCTGCTTGCCACGATTAGGCCTCTTGCAATGTAATCCATGATTTTTAAGACATGAATATCCGCTGTTTTTTCACCGTAATGAATGTTGTTTTGCCATTGCATGCATGTGAATGATCATAAACGCCCATAACCAGATAGAAAATATAATGGACAAAGGTGTGGATAGCCGTCGGTAGCGTAATGAAGGAACATAGGCCTATACTACTTTAAACCTAAGCTCGGGTATTGCATAATGCAAAGGATACGTAAATTTTATTTACATTTTGTGGCACTATGGTGAAAACATTGAAATGTTTCTCTGCTGCAATATAATTTTCAGCTTTAGACTTGGGCTGGAATATCTCATTTGACATAGCCTAGTTATAACCTTGCGTAGCCAGAAGGTTATGTAGGTAAACAGATGTCCTGGGAACCCCGAAGTCTTCTACGCCGTCCTTTCCTCTAAGTCGTTTAAGCAACTCACTTAGACCTCAGAGTTTCTATTTTACGCTCAACGTTCGTCATTTCCCATTTTCCTTTAATAAATCATTTTGTGGATTCTCCCGTTTAATATAGTATTAGTTAAAATTATCACCGGGATGTAATGCTGAATTAATTTTTGACATAACCTAGACCGATAAATGCCATTCTTTCCATGTCCCATTCAGTAGATCTAGTTTTCTCCAATTTCCCTTCCCAGGGCACCAGTTAATAGCTTCTGTTAGGCTCATTACTACTCAGCTGTCAATTCTAGTCCGTTTAGCTGTCAATTTTAGTCCGTTTAGCATACTGCCACGAAGAAAGAATAATTTCAGGGGGATGGAGGATGGTTTACGTGAAGCCTGCCTTATGCCAGCACACTTAGGTGTGGTAGGGTGTTTGGAGGGATCAAGTTGTTTTTTTAATCATATAGATTCCTGTTGTATCTTTATCGGGATGCATATGTTGGATGCCAGTAACATGGGGGAAGTTGGTTAGTCACACTTTACTGTATACTCTAATCTGAACCCACTGATCTACTGTTACATGGATAGTTAAATACAGACAGACTTGAACTCATTATAGATAATTTTCTGCACAAACGGACAGCTACGAAAAGCTAGCAATGTAGTAAAAGTGGAATTAACCCAGCCGGTCGCGAAGTGTGCCCACTAGCCTAGTCTTTTAATATCAGAATATGAGCAACACTGTTTTATAGTTCTGGTCTCAACTTGTACGGATAACCGCGTATGAAATGGTAATATTTTTGGCACGTAAACTTACGACAGATCTTAGCCATTTGGGAGGAGCAGAGGCTTATGTAATAGAGTCGAAAAGCCAAGTCAGTGAGACATGGTGGACAAAATGGTATTTAATGGCAGTCAGCCTTGGGCGATGGTTCTTTTTCATACCTTCCCATAACCCCCAATCCCCACCCCCTTAGCACACTCTCCGCCTTCCCAGTTTTATGATTTGGGACTGTTTAGGTGAAAATAGACCAATGTCATTACCAGTGTACTTGTTGATTATCCCATTCTTTCCTTTACCACCATTTTCCCCTCTCATTGCTGTGACAGTTTACTCAGTATTTACTATTTCTGTGTTTACCCCATTCATTGGGATTTCCTTTCTTTCTCCTCTGCTGCGTATAGCTAACTCCTGAGTTGTTTAGGATTCGTTAGGTCTCACATTTGCGAGCATCACAGGTTA
This sequence comes from Macrobrachium rosenbergii, assembly GCF_040412425.1. Lineage (NCBI taxonomy): Eukaryota > Metazoa > Arthropoda > Malacostraca > Decapoda > Palaemonidae > Macrobrachium > Macrobrachium rosenbergii. The sequence goes on along the minus strand of NC_089752.1, from coordinate 46,613,526 downwards.
CCTTCCCACCATGAGACGAATTCTTGTTTTAACATTTTCATATCTGTTTAGACACCTGCAGACTTTTTCCTCCGTTATGCAAAGGAATATTACAGCCGAGAGTAAATAATCTTGGTTGGAAATCGCCGTTAATGAGGAATGGGAAAGAGATCAGGTGTGGTTTTGGTAACCAAATGATATTTTATGTGGGACGAAGGTAGGGGAGTTATTTCTTGTCATACACGGGTCGGTAGGGATGTTACTTTATCATCAGCATCATTATCAGATGTCTTTCATAGCGTTTATTTTCCCTTCTTTCATTGTTATGTGGACTACGCGCGCACACGCACACAGAAAAACACACACAAGTACGCATAGCTGATTTCCATTGAAAAGAAGAAATTGTGCTTTGTGACAATGCTACTGGAGGAAAAGGGGCCTATATTTCAAGTACAAAAACTCGCAACCATGAGAAAAGGTTTGTTTCCAGTATTACCTCGACAGTAAATATGTACACGTTTTAGGAAGTAAGAAATATAAAAAAAAACCGTTGTAGGAAGTAAAATAAAGAAAAAACATAAATAAAAAGCCTAGGATGATATAAATCTATGACCGAAAAGAAATATTTTCTGCTGGCCTACCAATTGTTAGCCTCTGATCCAGGAGCAGATTGGAAGCCTCCAGGATAACAAAAAGAAAAGGAGTCTTTGGGTAAAGAGGAAGATCAAGAGATGCGAGGGAAGTGAAAAGTTTTTCAAGAGCCTTTGTAAGGAAGGTAGTTTTTAGGATAAGCCTTTTTTCAGAAGTTTCATTTTTTTATTTTCATTTCCCCCAGTCTGCAGCATTGTTTCATTGTATTAATGGAACTGATTTCTATTGCATTATTCAGCATTTTACTACTTGCGTTTGGTTTTTCCTTTCCAGAATTTAATTTATTATAGAACAAACCCAATGCCGGAATATTGATTAAATACAAGCATCTTTTTTGTGGTCTTTGTTGATAAGGTAACTTATCCATATTATTCCTGCTATTTATTTTCTACGATCAGAATCTCTGAGTTCTGTTACCTCTTCATAAATCTCCAGGGTATTCCCTTCCAACCTTCAACATTACTCCTCCTTTTAAATGTAGGTTCCTTTTAATCCAAGCCTTCTGGAATCTTTAATCCCAGCACGTTTGTTCTCGCTAATTCAGTTGTGCTTTGTATTTTAAGAAGTTTTGCTCAGAGAAATGTATGCGTTACGTGACATTTATAGATTGGAATTTCGTTGTCACAGCGTTTTGTGACGTTTGTTGATCAGAAGTTCGGTGTCGCCCCCCCCCCCCCCATGTGTAGCGTATATGGATAAAAATTTATTTGTTGTCTTCGATTCCTGTCCTTTTTGGACCATTTGTATGATGTAAAGCTAAATTGTGTGGCATAAACTTTGTTCATATTTTTAATATAAACAAAGGCTGTAATTTTTTTGTGGGAGTTCTTATCCTCCTGTATCAGACAGACTCGAATTTCATAGGCAGTTGTAGGTGGTAGGTTTCTGATTAGCAAATATGACTTGCACCACCGACGGATGGTCTCTTGCTTGTCACTTTTTCATAAGTTGTATTTTAAAAGAGATCTTTCACATTCACTATTGATCCCTGATCCGCTTTTCCTGCCGAGAGCAACCAGATTCACTGAACAGCAACACCAGTATGCAGCAAATGTGCCTCGCTGTCGAACTTCTCAGTTCCAGAGGTCCTTTATTACTCAAACCGTTGAACTGTGGAACAGCCTCCCGGAGGGTGTCGTGTAAATAGAACTTCAAAGTTCAAGCGAAGATGCAATGCAGCACTTCCATAATACTATTATCCTTGCATTTTAATACATTTTTATCAGTTTGTTAATTTAGTAATTTATTTTTTTCTTTTTAATAAGTGAGATCTCTTCTTTCTCCCTTTCCTTTTACCCTCTCTCACTTCCTAATGAGCACAATATTCTTTGGAAGCTTGAATTTCAAGTGAATGGCCCCTGTGGGCTTGTTCCGTATGAATAGGTTCATCTTCTGTATAATAATAATAATAATAATAATTCCGTTCAATCAGTTCTTTGGGTTAAGCCAGGTACCTGTACAAACCTTCTTACCCTATTTATCTAAAGAAACCAGAAAGTTTCTTTAGATATATATTTAAATATAATATATTCATATCTAGGTCCGTAACGTATTTTTCTATTACCCAGACATAGCGATTCGAACACAATTACTGAGTGAAATTGGAAGAATAAAAGTAAGCTTGATTTAGGAATTTGAGGGCAATGGAGATAAATGAAAATAAAATTTAAGGAAAATATATGGTTCACTTTAGAACAAAAGTTTACTGACGAAAATATCCGTAGATGAAAAATAAAGGAATATTCAGTAGATTTATGAGAGATGTAATTGTCCTAGGATGAAAAAAAATGGACCGGTGTTCAAATGGAATGTTAAAGGAGCGAAATGAAGGTCGTTAGAAGGCTGAAATTTCCGAAATGGAATCTTTTTTTAATATTCTTTATCGTAACCGGTGTGTTTCTACAGCTTCTCTACATCACGGAAGTCGACTTTTATCGAAATTATGGTCTTGAAAGTTTCACTTTTGTTAAGTTTACGTATGTTTTTTTTTTTTTATTTTGTAAAATTTTCCGTTAAAATATATTAAAATCGCAACAAATTTTGGAAGTGCAGAGAAATATCTCGTTAGCAAAATTCAATTCGTCACGGATCTTTTATTTTTTATTCCAGGCAATAGAAATTAGATTTGTTATGTTTAAGTTTCCCCCCTTAGGCTCAAAAGTTGGGGGCGTTAGTTGAATTATTTGATGAGTTTTTCTGGGTTTTGACTTCTCGACAGTGATGCCTGTTCAGTGAAACAAGGATTTTCTTAGGAGATCTTTGCGACTTTGGAGACCTCGAGCTACCAGAAAATTCCCTTACATTGTTCACTATCAACTGACCCATGTGGACTTGCATTTCAAATCAGAAATTCATTTGACTTTAGAGGGAAAACAGTTTCAGCTGACCAGAACACTGAGAGAGACATGTTCTGGCTACTTTCGTTTTTGATGTGGTAAGACTATCACATAATCCAGAGAAGTCAGCAGTATTTTGGGATATCATTAAAAGAGGATATTAATTTTTTATTCATAGCAGGAATAATATCGGTCATTCTTTGGGTAGGAGATGGATTTGGATATAAAAAAAAGTTTCAGTTGCTATTCGAAATTTTCCATTGTGTTTAGCTTGAAAAGTTTTATTGCTTGACGTCTTCAAGAAGCTTGCCATATCCAACCGTTCTCAGCCAGGTTCCCTTTTCGAATAGAAGAGAAATTTCTGTTTATTTTCTGTCTTGGACAAATATTTAGTCTTCAAATCCGCTCCCGTCCAACCAAGAGAGAGAGAGAGAGAGAGAGAGAGAGAGAGAGAGAGAGAGAGAGAGAGAGAGAATGTCACTTCTCAGTGCTACCTGCGGAAAGTCGCATTTGATACTTGGACAGAATTTCTTATATTTCAATTTTATTTTATATCTTATGAATTTCAGTGAACGATGTTAAGTTAAAAAGCGAGAACAGTATTTTAAAGTATTAGTTATTGTAAGTTCAGAATAATAATTACATACCGGTAGTAAATTTCATGTTTTACCTTGTTGCACAACGTATATTGTAAGAGCAAAATTGTAATTTCTATGCTTTTTTTAATTAGCTGTTATCATTTAGGAACATTCTTGTCCCCATTCGAGACCACAGTCTGATCCAGATGTGTTCCCCACTGAGTGACTCGGTTTCTTTTGGAAGTTTTGCTCTCTCTCTGATGGATTTCCTTTCTTGGAAATGGAAAAAACTTTTTCTCTCCTTTGCAACTGCCATGGACGTCAGGTTTGCTAAGTAAGTAACTCTCTGCCTTTTATTTTTCTGTCACCAGTCCCAGGCATGAATGTTAGGGAAAGGCAAAACAAAGTTTCTTGAGAAAGTCAGGAATAAGTGTAATATTTGGCGTTTAGATATTCTTCTGCTTCGATTTTGTTTCCTGTTTGATTTTATAACTAGTACCGTCCTCATTTTAAGGTCAGTTTACATGCAGTTGTAGTTTAACAGTTTACAATTATTAAACCTTGAATATAGAATGAGATTAGCTATAAACAAAATTTTATTCGTCAGATATTTGCAAAAATTAATTTATGCGAACATCTAATCAAATCTTCATGTAGGAATGAAGATACCGTTGCTGACGCCCTGTTTGAGACCTAGAGTTCTGTCTTTGTTAATGTTTTGGTAAATTCAGATATGTATGACGATAATTGTTGTTACAATACTCGTTTTTACAGACATAGAACGTGCAAGAACTCATTGTTTATATAAAAGATTTACATGGTGTATTAAATGTCTGAAAAGTCTTTAAAATTACTTTGTAATGTACTTAAGGGACTCAAATAGGAATTTAACCTTGATTATAAGGGCTCAAATAGAAATTTAACCGTGACTATAAGGGACGCAAATAGGAATTTAACCTTGACGATAACTGTTAAACTATATAAAATAGACTTATATGGCATACATGCTCCACTAACCGAACCCAGTCATTGATAATCATGGACGAGTGATAAGAGAATTATGTACAAAACTTAATCTTATTCCTATAAATCCTTTGAAAAAAAGGATTATTGACTTTAAATGGTGGCTTACCTTACCGTTAAGATCGACAGTGGAAATCGCAGATAGACTGGGTACTGTGCTCTTTAATGTTTAAGTTGTTTCGAAGTCTTTGAAATAGTACCTGATAACCTATTGCCTTCAAATCATGCTCCTGTAATTGTTAGAATTAAGAGTGATTCATTGTTATTCACAAATTAGCTGAACGATCAGCTCTGTTAAAATCATCTTTGGAATGTCACGAGACTTCCGGTTGCAACATAAGGATAGTTATGCCAAATAGACTGATGTAAAAAATTTTCCTTCGTTTGTGTTGGATCTCGATTATTTGTACCCCATGATGGAGATCAATTTGATCTGAACACTGTGCGAGAACTTAGATAACACAATGTATGAAAAATGCCGTGAAAAGAAAGCGTTTAAGGCAGAATGACAATATATATATAATATATATATATATATATATATATATATATATATATATATATATATATATATATATATATATATATATATATATATATATATATGTGTGTGTGTGTGTGTGTGTGTGTGTGTGTGAATTTTTATCACATCGCGCCATGTTTTACCAGACATTATATAAGCTACAAATGTCGTTTAATATCCAATTCGCGTTACCTCGGGAATATCACTCTCTCTCATCTCTTGGATGATTTAAAAGTCGTGATATCTGTCACGGAAATATGCAGGCTCGGCTTGCTGAGTTTGTCGGGGAACGTATGAGAATTGTGGCTGGAATTGGAACTGGGGATGAAATAACGATATTCCGTACCTTCGGTGGTAGGTCTCTGTTGTTTTTCTCGATCCACGTGCACCTTTGTTTGTCTTAAGGATTTTGTGTATGTTTTGGTACGGTATGAAATTTAAACCACAATTGGAAACGTACAGAAAGAGGGCAGTAAGGATTTTTGTCCTATGTTTTATTAAACTAAGTCTCTTCTGTCATCTCATTTTTAGTTTTCTATAAAAGAAAACTATTGTGCCCGCTTTGTCTGTCCGTCCGCACATGTTCTGTCCGCACTTTTTCTGTCCACCCCCAGATCTTACACACTACAGAGGGTAGAGGCTACAAATTGGTATGTTGATCATCCACCCTCCAGTCATCAAACTTAGCAAATTGCAGCCCACTAGCCTCAGTAGTTTTTATTTTATTTAAGGCTAAAGTTAGCTATAATCGTGCGTCTGGCAACGATATAGGATAGGCCACCACCGGGCCGTGGTTAAAGTTTCATACAGCATTATACCGAGACCACCGAAACATAAATCTATTATCGGTGGTCTTGATTATACGCTGCACAGAAAACTCGATTGCGCCGAAGAAACTTCGGCGCATTTCTTACTTGTTTCTTGTTGATTTTTTTTATTGGAAACCGAGGGCAGCGGATTTGCCAATACTGAACAAGGCAACGTGATGTTTGTTTTCGTAGAGATTTGTGACTTGGCATCGGTATTTTTTACTTTCAGTCTTCAGAGATGATGAATGCGGCGTGATAATTAATAAGACAGCTGGAAATTCTAATTATAGAGAGTGATCGTTGGGGGAAAATCAGTAAACTAGAGCTAACTTTATTTCCAGCTGAATACATTTTAGTTCAGTAATTACTCTGAAGATCTTTATAAAGTGCAGCTACAGTTTCTGATAATTGAGGTGAAGTTCATTATTATCATCATCACTGTTAAGTTGATTATCATGGGTGTTGTTGGCGTTGAAATCATCACCTCGTAATATGTATTTCAAACAAATTCTGGCAACCAGGTTTTTACTAACATAAATAAAGCAGCTATTTAACTGAAAAAAAGTTTTGCTCCACGAACCCTTCCATGTTGTATGTCCTCGTTATGTTGTAAAAGGCAACGACCTACAACGCCCATGGCCATCATCATCATCAGCACCATCATTTTATCTTCAAGTTTTGCTTCCGGCCCTCATGGAGTCCATTAGGCGGCCCCATTTTGTTAGTTTAGTTAAAGTTGGCAGATTTATTTTGAGCAAGTAGCTCTCGTCACAGTTGAGGACTAAGAGGATCTTAACATCAAGATTATTAGATACTTGGAATCTTTCTGCACTAGATAATTAGGAATAAGAAATTAATTTTCCTCTTATCAAAAGATATATCAGTTCCTCACTCTCCTTCCTATAATCTTTACTATACATGTCTTTTGTTTTCATCGTCAGTGATCTTTGACAGATGTCACACACTGTATCGTGTATAGATTACTTTTCATGACCTTTCTGAATTACCATTTTATGGGATGTAGGAGAAGGTGTTGACTGGAACAAGGAGTTTCATCATTATCATCATTATAGTTTTTTTGTTCAGCAGTAAATATTGCTTTTAAGTACATTATAGACCACTGATTGCATAACAAAACAGATATCACTAATGTAAGTAGAAGTATAGTGTATGGCAAGTTTCCTACAAGTCCTTCCTTGTGGTTGAATCGTTAATTTAAAGTTCTCTCTCTCTCTCTCTCTCTCTCTCTCTCTCTCTCTCTCTCTCTCTCTCTCTCTTATCGTGCATAGATATCTGTATGATGACTATTATCATAAACATCGTGATGAGGCAGTTACTAACATCGTCATTAATTTTGCGAGTAATGGACTGGAATAGCAAGCCTTCTCCATCCTGTCCTAATTTCGTAAATGAATAGGACACTTACGTAATTCAACTAGATTAAGGCATTTAATGTTTATTACTATGGCTGAGTGCAGTTAATTTGCAAGTGGTGTTACTATGATGTTTAAGCCTTTGTTATTATTCATGCCGTTGCTATTTTTGATGTGTATGTTTGTGACTCATGAATTACATTTACCTTTTACGAGGCTTTTTCATCAGGTTTGTCAGTAACTAATTAATGTACATAGAATAACGAGAATAAAAGATGTGCACGGATTATTGAAGATTAGGTTATTGAGAATTTGTGAGTGAAATTATTTTCAGAGACTTTTGGTTATGTATATGGTGGTAGAGAGATGAATTTAAACTGATTTAGATAAGAGAGGTTGTTCAACCATTAAGATGCCTTATATAGCCTCAAATGTTCTCAGTGTAATTTTAAAGTGAAGAGACGGTGTCACTTTATGTTTTTGTAACTGGAAAGTTTTCCCCCCTTGTGTTAACATGACAAACAATTTTTGTTATGTGTTTATAGATAACAGTTTCTTTTCGTGGAATTAGTTTGCATTAAAGGAATGGCTTTGTGGGCTTAAAAAGATTGTTTTACTTTGATGCTGAAACATTTGTCAAAAATATATGTTTTAAACAAGTTTCGTAGATTGTAAGTGTGGTGTGAATTTTCCCGAGGTTTTCTAAGAGAAATATTATGTTCATGTTTCCAAAATAGTAATCACTGCAATTAATTTATGTACGTTGGGCATTATTTTTACTCGTTGTTTCTCTCATTAAAAAGGATGTAGCCTATTTTAAAGTAAAATTATGTTTTGGCACTAGTATTACAACAACTATCAAGTGTTTTGCTGTTTCTTCGTCCATAAAACTCTTTTCACGGATAGTCTGTGTTAATTCATTTTTATGTGATAATTGCTTCATGGTATTTGCATGAGCGATGTATCTAGTCTGTTTCTGTATACAATTTCCATCAGTTTACCTGAGATATTTTTGAAGTTCATATGAGGGAAATGATCGGAGGGAATTTTACCACCACATACTTTTTTCCCAGCAAAACCATATAAGCAATATTAATTTATTCGATTTTTTTTTTTTTTTTCAGAAGAATGCTCAAACTAAAGTCTAATGGTGCCTTTGAGATTCTGACTAATAATTAGAAAAAAATCGACTATTCTGAATAGTAACCTTTTCATTTTGAGCTATTTTTTTGGGGAGGGGCAAATTTCGACAAAATCAAAAGATCACATCGCTTGTCTCATATGCGTGGCTACATCTCTTCTTGGTTTGATAGAAAGTCAATTGACTTATGTGATAAGCCTTTCTTCTCAGCCTAGGACAGATTTTAAGTTATCTTAGGCCATTCATGTCAAAAGGAATTGAGGTGGTACATTATGTCCGAGCTTCTCAGATATTCTTTTCAGACCCTGTATATATATCTTAACTTTATTACTTTTTCTTTTCATCTCTTAATTCATATTTAGCACTTTTATTCCCATCTTGACCTATACTATCTATCTCCACAACCACATTCTCAGGCTCATTACCTCAGCTTCCTTTCGCTATGTGTTTATTCAGAAGCAGTATTGCACACGTCCTTTTTGTGGAACATATAACCTTATTTTTCATGGAATTATTTTTCGTTAAACAAATGGCTTTGCCGGTTTTATGCATTGAAAGGAAACTCATTTTGGGTGAAAGGGTTTATTTACGTACTATGCTGAAATATTTATCGAAAAAAATGTTTTTAAAATAATTTAGTACAATGTATGGGGGATGTCAATTTTCCTGAAGTCTTCTGAGAGAAGTATTTTGCCCGTTTCGATAAGAGTAATCGTTTCAATTAATGTATGTACGGCAGGCATTGTTTTTTTACATCTTTTTACATTTGTTTTAATGTAAAAGGAATTATTTCTTAGAAAGGGTAGGCTACTGCTTGGTGTTTTACAAAACTATATTTTGGCACTTGCATTATTATAGCCATTTGTCTGTTCATATAATTCCGTGTACTTATAGTTCCCTGTGTGGAGAAGTTGATTAGTCTGTGTAGATGCATTTTTAGGTAAAGATTGCTTTGTCACATTTGCTTCAGCGTATTATCTAGTCTGTTTCTCTTATACGATTTGCAGTAGTTTTCCTGGAAGATTTTATGTGTATTTGAGGGAAATGATGGGAGTGACTCTTACCATAATATATGATTTTGCCGGCAAGATTATATAAGCAGCATTAAATTATTACCGTTGAGATTTTGACTAATAATTAGAAAATTTGTGTTATCCTGAATTGTAACATTGTCTTTTTGGGCTATTTTGGGGGGTGGAGGTGGGAAAGGATCACGACGCTTGTCTGAAAGGTTTACATTGCATCTTGGTTTTAATAGAAGGTTACATGAGCTTCATGATAAGCCTTTTTAATCAGCCTATGATAGATTTTAAGTTAATTTAAGCCATCCATGTTAACAGGAGGTTGGGTGGTACGAATGCTCTTAAACATTTAAGAGCATTCTTAAACATTCTGTGTTATATCTTTGTTTTATTGCTCTTTCGTTTCATCTTTTACTTTAAATTTGACACTTTTTTCCCATCTTAACTTATGCAATTAATCTCCTCTAAAGCCACATTCTCAAGCTCATTACCATTGTTTCCTTCCGCTTTGTTCCTCAAATTTGCCCTTGCAAGAGAGATTCGTGTCCGACACCGTGCAGTGCAGTAGGTTTTTGTACATGAGAGAGAGAGAGAGAGAGTGTGATACATGCGCTCTCTCTCTCTCTCTCTCTCTCTCTCTCTCTATATATATATATATATATATATATATATATATATATATATATATATATATATATATATATATATATATATATGAAAATGCCCTTAAATTTTCCGACAAAGTAACTCAGTATACTTTGATAATACTCTTCGTCTTGTCTTTTATTACAAAAGTTTTATCCGCGATCCCCTTTTGTCTCGTTTTCTTCAGAAAAAAATGTAAGACCTTTGTGTTTTTTCACTAATACATTTGCAGACACACCCCACCCACCTTCGGGCGTACACATACACACACACACACACACACACACGCACATGCACAAAATCTGCGAATGGCTTTTGGAGTGCTGTAGGCTTTTTAGTTTTCTGTAAAAGAAAACTACTGTGATGGCTTTGTCTGTCCGTCCGCACTTTTCCTGTCCGCCCTGAGATCTTAAAAACTACTGAGGCTAGAGGGTTGCAAATTGGTATGTTGATCATCCACCCTCCAATCATCATACATACCAAATTGCAGCCCTCTAGCTTCAGTAGTTTTTATTTTATTTAAGGTTAAAGTTAGCCATGATCGTTCTTCTGCCAACGCTATAGGACAGGTCATCACCGGGCCGTAGTTAAAGTTTCATGGGCCGCAGCTCATACGCAGTACAGAAAACTCAATTGAGCCGAAGAGACTTCGGCGCATTTTGTACTAGTTATTATTGTTAATCAACAAAACTGAAAGGATTATTATGGTGAATAAGTGCGAATTTTAAATCTTTCAAAATCGATCTGGTGATACAAAAATGAAAATGTTCGGGTCGCTTGTGATGTCAGCGGACATTTCCATGAATTCGTATTTTAGAAAATATTTTATTTTAGAAAATAAATACAATTGCCTAATTTCATTGACCTTTTCAGTTTAAAGTAGTTTTGAGAATTTAATTTTTTCTGATGGTTTTTTTTTTTTTATTTAAGCAATGGAAGATAATTAATCTTTTGCCAGATTTCCTTTTTAGAACATCCTTGTTTTGGGCAACACATTAAAAATGAAATTTATTATATCTGTTTTTCTCACGTAGGCCAGGATGCTAATCCTGGAAGTGTTAATTGGAAAACTTCTGAAGCTTTTCGTAGTTTTTTCCGTCAAAACAGTTGGGTCCATTTGACGAAACTTCGGTGCCACTTTTCCTTTGAGTCATCGTAATGTTCTTGGGACGCCCTCTCTCCCTCTCCCCTTCCAAGTCGCTTTTTAGTTGTCTGTAAAAGAAAACTATTGTGCCGGCTTTGTCTGTCCGTCCGCACTATATTCTGTCCACACTTTTTCTGTACGCCCTCAGATATTAAAAACTACTGAGGCTAGAGGGCTGCAAATTGGTATGTTGATCATCCACCCTCCAATCATCACACATACCAAATTGCAGCTCTCTAACCGCAGTAGTTTTTATTTTATTCAAGGTTAAAGTTAGCTATAATCGTGCGTCTGGCAACGTGGTTAAAGTTTCATGATACCGAGACCACCAAAAGCTAGATCTATTTTCGGTGGCCTTGATGATACCCTGTAGCGGCTGTGCAGAAAACTCGATTTGGCCGAAGAAACTTCGGCGCATTTTTTACTTGTTTTTTTGAGACTGCTTATAGTTTTTGCATAAGTATTTCGCAGAGTGTGCATTGCCATTATACAGCACATGTATCTTCTGTTTTTAATACAAGTTAGGTTGTGTAATACCCTTAATGCTCCTCATTCAAATGCGTTTGCCTTCTTTGTCGCGTACTAAATATTCAGAAAATTTGGTTATCTATTCTCAACGATTTTTTTTTTGTGCGACTTCAGTATAATTGTCTGCTTGCTACTCCGTGCCTTTCTTAACCGTTTGGGGGATATTGCTAAGGACTGAATTTATGCGCCACACTGTGCTAGTAATGTTGGAAAACTGTCGGCAGGAATCATTGCCAGGTTTTACTTTGAAAGTAAAGGTTTTGTTCATCCTTACTGTCTTATTGCGTTAATTTTACTTAACGAAACAATTCGTGGAACGAATCACGTCTAAGTAAGTTTTTGCACCTAAATTTAGAATTATTATGAAATGTTAAATTAAAATCAAAAGAAAATATTCTGTCTTATGTAACTTATAGACATTAATTATTTTGTAAGAAAATAGTAATAACATTTTTTCGTTTCTGTATGAAGATGAAAACTTTACCAGGTTACATTTTTAATTTCTGTTTAAAAAGTTGCATTAATTTTGAACTCTTTGGAAATTATTTGCCCGTACTTTAATGTTGCATTAATTTTTTCTGTAGATAATTGAAGTTATATCATTTCAGTAATTGTCATTTTTTTGTATTTCTGTACCACTTCTTAATAGTTTTCCACTCTATGTAAGTGAAATATATGTTAAATACTTTGATTTGTATTTTTTTTTATGAATTCTTACATCTTGTGCCATGATTCATTCACTAATTATTCGAGTTTTAATTATTTTTTACATTATGGCTTTACTTCCATTGGAGAGCATACGGTTGTTCTCTGCTCTCAGTATCCAAACCCAGTATTGTACAGATATTTTTTATCATTACACTTAGAATTGCGTACTTTATTCCCTGATATACATGTTTAGTAGTTGCTTAAAAAAAACTGACAGCATCTCAAATACTTCATAAAACCACAAAGAAGGCTCACTACAAGAAAACTGTCTCCTTTACGTTTAACACTATCTATGCTGCACAACCTTTTGTGCTTTCAGAATACTAGGGTTCTTTCATATACCGATAATGCCGAATCGTCAACTAGGTTCATATACATTATCCATAACAAACACGCCGTATATACATACAACGAAATGGTAAAATACTCCATAACCCTGGCGTTGAGAAAATGGAGAAAAGAGAGCGAGATCGTGCTTTTCTTAAGAAAAGTAAAACATGTAACTACCAGTAAAATGAATAAGTGAATACTTTCATGATTTCAAAGAAATGTCCTGCGTTCGATTTGAAATCATGAAAGTATTCATTTATTCCAGTAGAACTTCAATTGGAATTAGTGCCGAGAAGTTTAATGTTTCTAATGATTGATGGTAGGTAAACGAACTGATCTGATCTAATCGTATCATTTCAATAGTCTTACATTTATACGCCTCCACAGACCGACAGACATTTAAAATGACTTGACTCTTACCCTTTGTTTTGTTCAGTATATTTAACTCCTGTCTCGATGTGAATGAATTAAAGATACTTCGTTTTTTAACGAACCTGTCTTACCCCTCACAACAGATCATATTTGTTTTCTGTGTCACGAGGTGCCGGCACCTCCTTTGATGGAGGTGTTATTTTGCCTTTTCCACTGAACACAAAATATGGATACGTCTTCTTTTTATTTTATTTGTGGTCAGCGATCTCGAGATGTGCGTTTGGAGTGTTCATGCTAGTTTTCTTTACCCTAATTGTTGATCTCCTTTGGTTTGTGTAAACCCCTTCTGTGTCATCTCATAAACCTTTCCTTTATCACATTTTTTTTTTATTTCTGTTAAAGCTTACTTAGCTGGTGATCGATCTCTTTGGAAAAAAAAGAAAGGTTTATATATGGTTAGTATCTGAAAAAGATTCAGATTCAGATTCAGACTTGAAAGCAAACTCCAGCTCTCCGGATAGAGTTTCACTATTGGCCATCGGGAAGTGTTGCTCTGAGAAATTCAGAAGTTTTTGCTCAGATCGAAAGGGAATATGTGTTCTATTCTAAAAATATTGGACTGAAAATAGGTAATTCTGTTGGATGGTGATTTTCCGGTAGCGAACTAGGCTGCCTGGAATTTAAGAGGACAAAATGGCTTTAGAAAAAGTGTTATAGTTTTACTGTACTATTATCTGATAATCTCTTAGAAACATGGAAGCGCACTAGTGAAAGTACTTACCAGAGTAGGCGTACACACACACTCACACACACACACACACACAGAGAGAGAGAGAGAGAGAGAGAGAGAGAGAGAGAGAGAGAGAGAGAGTTTATCAACTGACTGATTAATGATGAAGGCACTTGCAAAAGGACAAAGAATCAAATGTAATTACTAAAATAAATATTGGTCGATATTTCGTGGAATCATTTTTACTGAGCCATTTGTTATCCTCTATATTTTCCTTCAGTATTTATTTAAGATTTTATAGAACTGAACTGCATCATTATTAGCTTGCAGCGTTTTTAATCTGTAAATATTCACTTGTTCTTCATAGAAACCCTAATTTTTTCACGACAATTAACGTGCAAGCTTTTTGATGCTTAGGATGTGACCACACTCGCAAGGTATTCAAAAATTGTCTGTCTGTCTGTCTGTTGGTGGATATGTATATGATGTCAGTTCCGTATCCAAAGGGTGTTTTCAACCTTCGTGGGGTAGTTTTAGAGGCTGGTAGCCTCGCCTTTTAATGGTGATGATTATTCTTGCTGAAAATTGAGCGTAATATATAATGATTTCTCGTTATTTCCAGGTATAGATTTAGGGACTTATCACGTTTGCGCTCGAGTGTGACCTTTTTAGAATATTGACTACCAGAAGCATGCTACGGTAGCCGAAAATCATGTGGTTTTATGATTAGATGTCAATTTGGAGAGAGAGAAAGTAACCTTTTGTTGTAGAAAGGGATAACAGGCATTGAAGGCGCGAGAGACGACGGTAAGAAAACGGTGTGTTCGGAGACTCCAAACCTCTTCTTACGGAAGGAATGGTAATTAAAGAGGGTTTATCCCCACCTAGTCTAACCTGGGGTGCCGTGCCTTACTAAGGACCCGTTAATGCAGGTATAGCTTTTGTTTTAGTTTATGTAAAAGAAAACTATTGAGATGGCTTTTTCTGCACGTCCGCACTTTTCCTGTCCGCCCTCAGGTCTTAAAAACTACTGCGGCTAGAGGGCTGCAAATTGCCATGTTGATCATCTACCCTCCAATCATCAAACATACCAAATTGCAGCCCTTTAGCCTCGGTAGTTTTTATTTTATTTAAGATTAAAGTTGGCCATGATCGTGCGTCTGGCAATGCTGTAGGACAGGCCACCACCGGTCGGTGACTGAAAGTTTCATGGGCCGCGGCTCATACAGCATTATACGCTGTACAGAAACCTTGATTGCGCCGAAGAAACTTCGGCGCGTTTTTTTTTTTTTTTTTTTATATATTTGCGTCGTCTCTTTATTACACTCGTATTTTATTGGCCTTGATTGCTCCACACCCACTCTCCTGTCAGCGGTCCCTTTTCCCCTAAAGATTACATTACTTTCTCTCCTGAAATCGTGCCACTTCTTGCCAGGCACTAGGTTAACTTTTTGGTAGAAATTACGCAGTACTCCATGCAATTTTCTTGGTCATCAAACAAAATAAACAGGTCAAAAATAGGTCATAGTCTAGTACATTCCCATTGAGTACATTCTCGACCTCTTACTCAGCGAAACATCTGAGAAAGACAAGCAATATCTTCTTTTAGTTTCCCAAAACACAAAAAAATGCAAAAATGGGAATTCTTCCCACGTTACTCAAAAACAAAATACATTTTACAGAAATGGAGAAAACAATATACAGTTTGGTAAGTAGATATGCTCCTTACCTCTAAACCCAGTGTACAAATCAGTTCAGTTATTGAGCACCACACACAGTTCTCAAACTTCTCGAGACCTTTGATAAGGTTCAGCGTTGGTCTTGGAATGATTCTCTTTACTCTATTTCATTCCATCACTCCTCGGGACTCTGCCCCAAAAGACACGCACAAACACACATCCTCACCGGAACCTGGACACTTCTGGCGGACAAACAAACAGTGTCATGTCACATAATTCCACTCCTCGAAAAGTCTGACACTGTCCTTATTCTCTTTTCTTCTGTCTGTCTGTCTGTCTGTCTGTCTGTCTGTCTGTCTGTCTGTCTGTCTGTCTGTCTGTCTGTCTGTCTGGCTGTCTCTCACTCTCTCTCTCTCTCTCTCTCTGTATGCATGTGTGTATTCAAACACTATCGTATTATTGCAGGGATGCTAGATATGCCATAACATTAGCATTACCTTTTGTCCTGTTTCATTTCATTGGCCCTAATGACCATTTACAGCCTTATAGGAACAGGAAACCTTTACCACCCGCCATTTCTATTTTCATAAGAAATAAAAATATTATGCTTTCAACTCAATTCACATCCTCACAGAAACTGTTACAAAGCTCCTTGATGCATCTTTCCTGTGCTTTGCATGCAAAGCAGTGACTTGAAGTCTATTTTCTCTTCATTGTATCTGTCTTCCAATTCTCTTTCATTTATCTAAGATGACAGTGTGTCTTTGTTCGCCTACTTTAACCCAATAACCGTTTTCTATGGGAAGCAGCTTTGGTGCCCCCAGCTGTCAGCCAATAGTGCGGCCAGCAAATATTTACGCTACCCAGACTGTCAGCATAAAGTAAAAAACACAACATGGCAACTACTCTCCCGGCCGCGCTATCTTTTGAGTGCTGGGGGGCTACGTTTGCTTTTTTTTTTTTTATCAGTTTCTGTATCTTATTCCATATATTTTAACCCATATAAGACTATTAACGTATATACGGCCGTTTCCCTTTCATCATTGTCACGTATTTATACGTCTGCTCTTTCCAGCCATGATAATAACAGCAATTTTTCCCTTGGCTATAAGATTATCAGTGTGGCGACATTTGGAAAATAACATTCTCTTAGGACCGACACACGTGCATTGTTTCATGTATGGAAGTTTATTTGTTGTATATGAAAATCTTTCTTTTTGACGTTCTAGAATTTATAAATAACAGGTTACAACAATTATTCATTCGAATTATAGTTGTTACTAATCATCAGATTTTTATTTGACAGGCCATATAATGGTATATATACCACCTGTTTCTGAAAGATCTTGCATTTGGTAGTCTGTATAATCCAATCTTTGGGCTAAACCTAGGTTCCTGTTATGAATTGTACATCATCCACGATGCATGTCTGTTTTCTAAATGAAAAAAATATTAAATAAAAGTAAATTGCATGGAATTCTAAGTCATATATATATGCATATGTATATATAAATATATATATTATATATATATATATATATATATATATATATATATATATATATATATATATATATATATATATATATATATATATATATCAAGGGCATATTCAGGTCTCCTTGGAAGGTAATGATCAGTTGTTGTTTTCATATCTCCTGTCTTCCTTCCACCTGCATCGAGTTTGGTGGGGGAACCACTCAAACATTAGTTTGAGAATGATGCCTCGGATTATCCCTAGTCCTTTGACCGATTCCGATTCCTTGTTTCATGGACAATGGCGGATTTTGTGATCTCCTTGTATACAGGCAAGTTAAACGACTTTTACTTTCCTATGAATTTTGACCGTCGACAAGGGAATTCCGCGACCATCATCAATGAAAGAAGGAACCGGAATCTTTCAAAAGGACTCGTTATAATTCCAGGCCTAATATCAAGCCCATCAAATTCGCCGCGGGTGGGAGGTAACCACAGCCGTACAACAGCCGATCATACCAGTCAATACCACCCACGTCGCTACCTTACAAATTTCTATATTCGCCAGTTATCAATATGATAGTCAAACCAAATTGACCACGAACGTGTAGTACGTTTTAGATGTTGCCACTTTTCCCAGATCTGATTCATAAAACCTTGACCTAAGTTTGGATATCGCGTAGATATGGCAGACACGTCGCCCCACCTTTC
The DNA here is from genome assembly GCF_040412425.1 of Macrobrachium rosenbergii. Lineage (NCBI taxonomy): Eukaryota > Metazoa > Arthropoda > Malacostraca > Decapoda > Palaemonidae > Macrobrachium > Macrobrachium rosenbergii. The sequence continues at coordinate 46,595,768 of NC_089752.1, read as the reverse complement.
CATGCTAGGTCTGAAACAGAAAACAGTTTGACACTTGTTCTGCGCATCTAACCGTGAAGAAGTAAAATGAACTGAAATCTGGAGAATTGAAGTCATACATTAAACTGCTTTGATAAAAAAGTAGGGTGAGGATGATCTAGTTTCTAATCACCTAAATAAATTTTACTAATGCCTAATATCTAGCCCAGACTCACTACTAATGAAAATAAATGATACAATGCGAAAAAAAAAACACTACTATTGACTCCTCAAGTGATGGCGGATCTGTAAATTAACTCTGCCTTGTTCCGGAACGGTCTCTTTCTTCTGGACAGCCCGGGGGAGGGATAATTAGGATTTTATGACCGGATTAAAGAACCCCGAATTGAGAAATGCAGATTAACTGTAGTCGGATTATAAGTCAGGAAGTTTGGAAACGTAGCTAGTAACACCCATAATGTGTGTACAGAGTTTCTATGTGCACTATAAATCTAAATATACACTCACACATATATACATACATGTATATGTATGAATGTATGTATGTATGTATATATATATATATATATATATATATATATATATATATATATATATATATATATATATATATATAACATCATGTTGTCTCTGTCCATTGATCCTTATGCTAATTGTTCTTTTATAGTTGTTAGAATTCTCGAACGGTATGAATTATCAGTACCAGAATTGTTAGGTTTGAATTACTGTATATGAAATTACTGTATATGACATCTAGCCTTCAAAGGAGGGTAAAGAACAATACAAAGAAAAGGTATCTCTCTCTCTCTCTCTCTCTCTCTCTCTCTCTCTCTCTCTCTCTCTCTCTACGACTAAAAGATAATGTGATTAAGAAAATGGTGATACCGAAATATTTCATCATTTTTACAGTTTTACAGATTTTCCTTTATCGATGTAATGAAACTGACACTGTTGTCAAATACGAAATCTTATGCCCGGAAATTACTGGCAACTCGTTCACAATCATCAAATACAGACCTCATTTTCCTGTCTTTACCTTGTTAGCCTCTCTTGTCGTTTTCATCATTCTCACTGTCGGATGAATTTTCAGCATTGTATCTTGTGCAAGAATTTTGTACGTAACTTTCATTTAGGTTATGGTCTTTGTGTATTGTTTCATGTTTGAATGTTTGTTCGTTGTAGATCTAACCCTGTGATCTGTGACGTTTCAGAGTTTATTCATAAGTAACAACAATTAGTTATTCGAATGTTATATATATATATATATATATATATATATATATATATATATATATATATATATATATATATATATACATACATATGTATATGAGTGTATATAGCGACATACAATAATATACACAGCTTCTGAAGTAATTTTTATGAAATGCTAAAGTTAAATTGAAACAAAGCATTTTTCGGTCGTTATTCAGAATGAAGCGCATCTGGAGTTCAGTCACATGCACTGAACCTATCGTGAAGTACTAACACAGTCAAGTGAGTACATTTTCCATATTTCAGTTGGAATAATGTCAATAAACCACGGTTACTTATCGTTTTTCATTTGCACTAGAGCTGGAAAAGAAAAACAGAGAAGAAAGTAACTCCCTACCGATACAAAGTTGGATTAGATAGGATTATAGCCCTTTACCCTATGCGTCGAAAGACCAAAATTCCGTGTAAGAGAACGAACCAGCCCAGCAGTGTTGTCTCGCTACATAGCGATGTCGCCAAGTGACTGGCGAATTCCCGCATTAGATATAGAAAATCAGGAAAATTATGATGAAAGGGGGTTCGGGAAGAAGTGTTTTTGTTTGGATATGGTCAACAAGACTTCCTCGGACCCAGGGAAAACATATTTTCGTGGATTAACCTTGGAAGGAAGGCAGGAAAAATCGATCGTATATATACGTACTAAACGCCACGGTCAAAACATCTGCTCCCCGTATATATACGTACTAAACGGCTCAGGCAGCGTTGGCGCGCTACGTACATATACGTACCAAACGGTTAAAGGGTTAACATTAAGAGGGGCAAACCTTCAGGATTTTTAAGGGACATTATGTGTTCATTTAAAAAATAGCTTTTTTTAAATAGAGTTTCATAAAAGTACATTAAAAACAGAACTGCAATCATTAGAATTGTCTACTAAATTTTACCTTTCCCTTTTTCAATGCACTCTCACGCACGCTGGGTTATCAGAGCAAAATGTTGAAATAATCCCGAGGCCGTTTTGTTCTACAACATTTTCCTTTCGACGGCCAGCGGCTTCGGAAGTTTCGAATCCTTTTTTATATTTTTCCAAGATATGTTTTCAAACACTAATAATGCAGTCATATTTATGTCACTATATTACCTGAATTCTACTAATTTTTTGTTTTTTAATACCAGTTTTACTTGTTTTGGGGCCTTTCTAAATAGCTAACATAATCTAATTATGTGTCCACTGCGTAACTTCGAGTACATATATCGCAGTAACGCTCTCCAGTTTTAGAAAATAGTAATTTTTCAGTAAATTTCTTTAATTTCGGAGACTACTCTCTCTCTCTCTCTCTCTCTGTTTGTCTGAGCTAATGCTTGCGTATCTGGATTTCACATCCACATCTCTCTCTCTCTCTCTCTCTCTCTCTCTCTCTCCGTGCTAATGTTTGCCTATCTGGATATCACATCCACCCCTCTCTCTCTCTCTCTCTCTCTCTCTCTCTCTGTGTGGTAATGTTTGCGTATCTGGATATCACATCCACCTCTCTCTGTCTCTCTGTGTGCTAATGTTTGCGTATCTGGATATCACATCCACCTCTCTCTCTCTCTCTCTCTCTCTCTCTCTCTCTCTCTCTCTCTCTGTGTGTGTGTGTGTGTGCGTGTGTGTGCTAATGCTTGCGTATCTGGATGTCACATCAACTTTTCTCTCTCTCTCTCTCTCTCTCTCTCTCTCTCTCTCTGTTTGCTAGTGTTTGCGTATCTGGATAACACATCCACCTCTCTCTTTCTGTGTGTGTGTGTGTGTGTGTTCTAATGTTTGCGTATCTGGATATCACATCCACTTCTCTCTCTCTTCTTCTCTCTCTCTGTGCTAATGTTTGCGTATCTGGATATCACATCCACTTTCTCTCTTCTCTCTCTCTCTCTCTCTCTCTCTCTCTCTCTCTCTTCTCTGTGCTAATGTTTGCATATGCTAATGTTTGCATATCTGGACCTCTCATCTCCACTCTCTCTCTCTCTCTCTCTCTCTCTCTCTCCCCTCTGTGTGTGTATGTGTGCTAATGTTTGCGTATCTGGATATCACATCCACTTCTCTCTCTCTCACTCTCTCTCTCTCTCTCTCTCTCTCTCACTCTCTCTCTCTCTGTGCTAATGTTTGCGTATCCGGATATCACATCCACTTTCTTTCTCTCTCTCTCTCTCTCTCTCTCTGTGCTAATGTTTGCCTATCTGGATATCACATCCACCTCTCTCTCTCTCTCTCTCTCTCTCTCTCTGTGCTAATGTTTGCCTATCTGGATATCACATCCACCTCTCTCTCTCTCTCTCTCTCTCTCTCTCTCTCTCTGTGCTAATGTTTGCGCATCTGATATCACATCCAACTGTCTCTCTCTCTCTCTCTCTCCCTCTCTGATATCTGTGCTACATTTGGCTGATATTTCCACATCCACCTCTCTCTCTCTCTCTCTCTGTGTGTGTGTGCTAATGTTTCATGTATCTGGATATCACATCCACTTCCTCTCTCTCTCTCTCTCTCTCTCTCTCTGTCTCTGCTCTCTCTCTCTCTCTGCTAATGTTTGCAGTATCTGGATATCACATCCACCTCTCCTCTCTCTCTCTCTCTCTGTCTCTGTACTAAATGTTTGTGATCTGGATATCACATCACCTCTCACTCTCTCTCTCTCTCTCTCTCTCTCTCTCTCTCTCTGTCTGCTAATGTTTGATATCTGGATATCACTTCCACCTCTCTCCCTCCCTCTTTCTCTCTGTCTGTCTGTCTGTCTGTCTGTCTCTCTCTCTCTGTAGCGCAGAAGATAAGAGGCAATTTGAAAAGCTATTAGATATGCTACTAGAACATAACATTCAGCAAATAAATCACCTGCCAACAAGAAAGGATAATATTTTAGACCTAGTATTTGTGAATGAGGTGAACTATGTTAAAGAAATAATAGTATATAACACGAGTATTTTGGACCATAATGTCATAGAACTAACAGTCCGTTCCAAAACACATGAAAGCAGAGAAAGCAAGAGACGAAAATGGGAAGGATATGGAAATACAATTTCTATAGTAAGAATATAAATTGGTAAAAATAAATGAATTAAACAAAGAATGGGAAAACATATTTGTAAGTGATAATATACAGGTAAATACCGATACATTATATAAAATATTAGAGGAAATAGTGGAAAAATATATACTGAAGAAAAAAGTAAACATCAGTCACGAATTCAAGAGACAGAAGGATCTTGTTCCAAGAGACAGAAGGATCTTGCAAAAGAAAAGAATGTATGGAAAGTGATGGAACTAAAAGTAAGATAGAAAATGCAGAACAGAAGATTATACAATCAAAAGAAAATGAAAAAATGGAACCTAGAAGAAAGACCCAAAAATATCAAGCAAAACTCTCAAATTTTTTATTCATATGCAAAAAGATGAATAAAATAAAGTGGAAATAGGCCTGCTAAGAATTGAAGGGCGATTAACGAATGGAAAAAGGAAATATGTAGCATATTAGCAGAAAGATATAAGAGTGAATTTACACCTAGAATTGACAATGAAGATAATGATACAGAAATAAGAGATGAAAATATTGAATACTTATTTGATATAGATATTACAGAAGCCGACATTGTGCAGGCTATTAATGAAATTAAAAATGGAGCAGCAGTAGGACCAGATGGCGTACCTGCCATATTGTTAAAGAAAGTGGTTCATTCAATCGCAAAGCCAGCTAGCAATATTATTAAGACAAAGTATAGATATTAGGCAAGATTTATGATGAGCATAAATTAGCATATATTACTCCTACTTTCAAAAGTGGTTCAAGACTAGAGGCAAGTAATTATAGGCCTGTGAGTCTGACATCTCATATTATGAAAGTTTATATAGGACAACATGGTTTTGTACTTGGAAAAGTACACAAAACCCAACTGTTAATCCACCATGAAAGCATATATAAAAATATGATAAAATGAAAAGATACAGATGTTGTTTACTCAGACTTTAAAAAGCTTTTGACAAGGTAGATCATAATATATTAGCGAAAAAAATTAGAAAACATAACATTGTTGACAAAGTAGGAAGATGTATAAAATTTTTGCAAAACAGAAAACAGATAGTGATTGCAAACGATGAGAAATCGGATGAAACTCATGGTAATATCCGGTGTACCACAAGGTGCAGTGTTAGCTGTATTGCTGTTTGTGATTTTGATTGCAGATATAGACAGTAATGTTGGTAATGACCCAGTAGTAAGAAGTTTCTGTGCAGATGACATAAGAATAAGTAGAGAAATTGCATGTGATGCAAGATAGGAACTCGCAAAGAGACCAAACAAATATATAAATGGGCAGAGATAACAGGATGGTATTTAACTCTGATAAATTTGAATCAATGAACTATGTGATAAAGCAGGGAATGCTACATGCATATAAAGGCCCTATTAAAGAAAAACAATCACAAACAAGGAAGCAGTTAAAGACCTTGGTGTGATGTTGAATAGGGAATATGTTATGCAAATGATCAAATAGCAATTTATTGGCAAAATGCAAGTAAAAATGGGAATGTTGTTCTGGCACTTCAAAACAAGAAAGCTGAACACATGATTATGCTTTATAAAATGTAATGACGTAGTCCACTTGAATATTGCAATATAATATGGTACCCATACTACCAAAAGGATATTGCCAAATAGAGTGTACAAAGGTCATTTATAGCTAGAATAGAATAGTTAAGACCTTGACTACTGGGAAAAGACTACCATTCTTAAATTTATATAGTCTTGAAAGAGAAGAGAACGCTACATGGTAATCCAAGCATGGAAACAGTTAGAAGGAATTACCAACACATCATGGAGCTAAAAATATCAAAAAGAGCAAGCAGAGGCAGATTAATAGTGCCAAAAACTATACCAGGAACATAAGGAAAGCACACAGGACATTAACCCACCATGCACCAGCATCGATAATGCAGCTGCCTATTCAATGCTACTACCAGCTCATCTTGAGGAACATAGCAGGAGGTGAGCGTGAGATGCAGTTTAAGAATAAGCTCGACAAATATCTAAGATGTCATCCCAGACCATCCAAGACTGGAAGATGAAAATATACCGGAAGATGCGTTAGCAATTCTCTAGTAGACATCAAAGGTGCCTTTCACTGAGGGACCTGGGGCAACCAGAACGAACTGTAAGGTCTGTAAGGTGTAGTAAGTGCTAATTTTTGCGTATCCGGTTATCATATCCACCTGTGTGTGTGTGTGTGTGTGTGTGGTAATGTTTGTGCATCTGGATATCACATCCACCTCTCTCTCTCTCTCTCTCTCTCTCTCCCTCTCTCTTTGTGTGCTAATGATTGTGTGTCTGGATATCACACCCACCTCTCTCTCTCCTCTCTCTCTCCTCTCTCTCTCTGTGTGCTAATGTTTACGTATCTGGATATCACATCCACCTGTGTGTGTGTGTGTGTGTGTGTGTGTGTGTGTGTGTGTGTGTGTGTGTGTGCACTAGTGTTTCTGTATCAGGATATCACTTCCTGTGTATCTCATCTGAATTACATTAATGCTGCCGACCTATATTGGTATTCATATGGTTAAATCGCAGGTCAATGAGTGGATTTTAATATTCAACGAATTTATTATGCTTGAATCGGGAAAATGTGTAGCACATAAATTTTGATAACGAGATTATTGACAACTCTGATCTCTATATATATATATATATATATATATATATATATATATATATATATATATAGTATGTATATATATATATATATATATATATATATATATATATATATATATATATATATATATATATATGTGAGATATATGTGTGTATTTACGATTTAACCTGGGAAATGCTTACTATGAGCCAGTTATAGACTACTCTAAATGAATGATTTCGTTACTTATCTTTATTTTTGTGTGAATCTGACTGCTGTTGATTCAGAAAATCGTAAAAACAAGGAGAAGGGGGATTTGATCTTGGCTGAGGCTCTGCACTTACAACGTCAGGGTAAGTTTAAAATTACGTGTTTACATGAAATGAAATATCAGAAGATGAAATGGACTAATCAAGCATGCAAGGCCTGAGAGGCTACTTATAACTCCGGGAAAACTTAGAAAGTATATCCGTTTGTGTGACGATGCTGCCACAAGGCATGAAGCCAAGAGAGATTTCATGATAACAAACCTCTCTGTAAAGAGAGGTTTAGCGAATTAAAGCCAGTAAGGACGTGTAAAATATATATGGGCCAAGGCGAGCACGAGAGGGTGCTAAGAAGCCAGGAGCACACGATTTTATGTAATTATTAAACGCTGGCCTGACGTAACACTGACCTAACAAGGCAAGGTTGATATGAAATATTGACACTTAGGGAAAGTAAAAGGGAAGTTGATTACGAATTAAAACAGTGTGACTGATTTGGAAGAAACTTTTGCAACAGATCACTTTACCTCGTAGAAGAGGTGGCTTCAGCGAGAAATGGTGGCGGAGGAAGGGCTGGTCTACACTGGTAAGAAGACTACAGGTTCTTGGGCAAGATAGGGACCATGTTGTGAGGCATGGCTCTCTCTGAAGGAGATGTCTCTGCTCACGTCCAGCAGTGTGTCTCTCTTGTTCCTTCGGTGAGACCCTATATGACGTCGGTCAGCGGTCAGGAGGTTAGGAGGATACCCACAGGTAGACTGGGGTTGGTTGTCATCTGTGATTCAGTCCCAGAATGTACCTGCCAGCTGTCCTCTAATCCAGGCTTAGGATTCTGAAAGCAAAGTCTCCCACAGTCATATGTTCAAGAAGAGGAAGTTGAAAGGGATATAAAGCGATTAAAAGATTAAGGAGGGCCTATATTCTTTCGTCCTGCCCAAAATGCACTGTTGTATCTTCAAGCTTTAAGTGAAACGTTTTGATGGCTGGGATTTGGGAACGTTATAATATATATATATATATATATATATATATATATATATATATATATATATATATATATAATATATATATATATATATATATATATATATATATATATATATATATATATATATATATATATATATATATATATATATATATATATATATATATATAATATATATATATATATGCCACTGTTTGTACAGTGGTGTGATTCTCATTTCCAGTCAAGAGGGCTGGGGTTCAAATCCTGCCTCTCACTGACGGCTCAGGCTTAACTACCTCAAAAATCTGGCAGTCCGTCAACCTAATGGTCAGAAAAAACTTGAGAGGTTAGTAGGAGAATAGGTACCAGCCCTCGGGCTGGGAAGTTAAATAGTGGGCCTAGTGACACACTGGGCCAATGTCATAGGCATTGGGACCTGTTCCACCACTGGCTGTTGGTCTAAGAAACAGGAGATCAAAGGGCTCACTCCTATAAGCCTTTGCATTGAGGCCCAGGAGGACTTTAACTTTAAATTCAATATATATATATATATATATATATATATATATATATATATATATATATATATATATATATATATATATATATATACTGTATATATATTCAGTATTAAAGATTTCTAACAGTCGTATTTTATCTGTAAGGTCCTGATGAAGATCCTTGGTGAAAGCTACACAGCAATATCTGCCTACAGGCAGCTAATACTGTGGGAGTTTTCAGCAAGGATTTTCATCCAGGATCTGTAATTATGGGATGAATTTTGTTAATTTACCTATTTGTTTTTAGTTAAATACATCAATATAGGTCGGCAGTTGATTGGAGCTCTCGTATTGGTATATACCAATCAAAGCCGCTGAAACTTTCTAAACATACTGCTCCAGATACCTGCATATCATTCATTTGTGCTTCCTGGAATATCAAGCGGGCAATTCATTTCCAGTCACCTTTTCGGCTCCAACTGTCCACCGCCGTCTAGGTCGTCGCATCGTCATAGTTATATCTTTGTCCATACTCTCCTCATTATCGATCCATCTCAGAACTCAACGATACATTTTGCACCTGTTCTAAGTTTTTCACGACTTCGCCATGACTCCACATATCTCACCCTGTTCATTCATCATATGTGTCATATACTAAAAGCATTTCATCACAAGAGTGTCAACATAGAGGGGTGTCAAGTTGAGAACTGAAAAGGTGTTTCTTTCGTTATCGATGTACATTTGGCCTTGTTTATGCTGTTGTATTAGTTTAGAAGTTGAATATTCCTTGAGGGGCTTGCCAATGCTAAGAGTAAAGCATGAAAGAAAAGGAGAAAGAAAATATAGAAAACAACCAACAAAAGTGCTGGCAGAAAAGTCTTTTATCTATCTATTGAAATTTTAAATTGTGGGCACATTGCACTATGAGAAGGGAGAAATTCCCTTAATAATTTTTGAAATTACGGTTAAAACATTAACCCATTCACTCTACCGACTTAGGTTAGGATAATATACCATAACGTTGCCAAATTCGTTTAGGAAATAACATTCCATTCTTTTTTTATGCGTAGAAAAATGAAACATGAAAATGAAAGCACTTTTGTTTTAACGCCAGAGTTTTGTTAGGGAAAAAAAATCCCTCCCAGGTTTTAGACCACAAACTGGTCGTATGTTCTTCTGTGAGGACAATTTCTTCAAAAATTTTCAATCCGTATTTGATGGAGTTCCTCTACAATGCAATAAATGTTTTCCGTTGCAGCTTCCAAGGATGCCTGCTTCACTAACAAAATAATTCACTCTGCCTTTATTCTGGTGGGTGTCGTTTCTAGACATTTAGGGGCTTTAAAATGATTTACAGACTGCCCTCCCCATCCCTCCACTCTCCCTTACTTATAACATGGTGGAAATTCAGAATGTTTTGATCTTACCACGTACTCATTAAGAAGCTTGACAATTTTGTTTAACCCTCTATACTGTGCCGTAGGGCAGCGAAAACTTACTGCGTGTATCGAGGAAAATAGCAACACGTTTTGATACTCACCTTTTCGATGTTTTCTCAACTGCACTTCTTACAAGGTGTCTAATTGTTGCTAGTGGATTCCCACTTACAAAAGCATAATGTACCTATTGTTTATTGGTTTATTACCTAACATAAGGACATAGGTTGTATTTACATAACAAAAAGTGTGATTGCTATATAACCTAGTTCGGTCTCAGGTAATAGTAAAAAAATCATAGGAAAAATGAAAATAAATTTTAAAAAATTCATACTGTGATTTTCAAACAAAACTGGCAAACTAAAATTCATCTAACATTATACAATATTTCTGTATTGTCCCTCACTGTCGTTTTTATTTATCTGCTTATTGGCCATTTTTTTTATATTCATTCAACTTTTTCCTCTTAAATCATTAAATTAACTTTGTATTTATGGAGCTTTATAAAAATCTGCCCATTTTGGCATTTTTTGAAGTTCTGATAGAAAACTGAATATCTCATCTTGCCTGGTGCCTGTTAGCGACATGGAACCTGAACGGCCGCTTAATCCTTTTGTAATGGGGTATGAAAGGCAGGAAAACGGCAAAATAGCCACACTCTGAGATAGCCAAAACCTAAAAGGTTAAAATTAGACATTCTTAATGTTTTGTGATATATGGTTATTATTTTTCATGACTCCACAACGCCTAAATGTTTATTCTGGAAGGATCTGCCGTCTTGTAAATACTTAGATTATTTCATATTTGATATTGCCGTTACGTAAAGTGTCTTCAGACATCAAAGATATGATGAAATATATGCATGAAATTAGATCGAACAAATTCCATAGCGGCATCATCTGGGGTGGAAAATGCCAGCTTTTTTAGTTTTCTGTAAAAGAAAACTATTGTGATGGGTTGTCTGTCCGTCCGCACTTTTTCTGCCTGCCCTCAGATCTTAAAAAATAGCCTTAGTAGTTTTTGATTTGAGGTTAAAGTTAACCATGATCGTGCGTCTGACAACGCTATAAAACAGGCCACTACCGGGCCGTGGCTAAAAGTTTCATGGGTCGCGGCTCATACAGAATTATACGCTATACAGAAAACTCGATTGCGCCGAAGAGACTTCTGGCCTATTTTCACTTGTTTCTCTTCCTCTCGAAGTAAAGCGATATCTGATACTGCCTCTGTGGTCTTCACTTGGCAAGAAGCAAAATGAAAAGTTTGAAAATTTATATCTCAACTCGAATTTCAGTTGTTCTTCTATGATTTGCTTTTCATTTTAAATTGCAATTGTTTTGGAAACTTAATCTCTCTCTCTCTCTCTCTCTCTCTCTCCTCTCCTCTCTCTCTCTCTCTCTCTCCTCCACGGGCAGACTTCATCCCTTTACTGAATCATATGGTTTGAAATCTGTTTTGTTTCTGTTTTGATGAGGTTGATCAGGGTCTAAGTCATTTTGCCCAATTAGATGAGCTGTTCAAATGAACTGTGGATATTCGCGAGACCTAACTGGGACATTAAATCCAAAGCAGTCCTTTCGGATTCATTAGAGTCTCCCTTTTTGTTTGATGAATGATACCCTTCGTCACCCTTATTATTAATCAAATATTCATAGCCTAAACTAGAGTCAAAATGGAAAATTCATTCTGGTTCTCTGATAAGGTTCATTTTGTTTGCTTTGTTTTGCTTTGGTGATGATGAAGATGGAATAGGAGTATTACGTTTGATGGCTGTGGTGATGATGTTTTTAATATTCTGCGGCTATAACATCCCTCTACGTTGTTCTGTTCAATTAAATTACAATTGAATTATGAAGTGTTTTGTCTTTAAGCGTAATTCTCAGGTTTATGTTTAAAGCTGATAACACTTGAGTGGAAGAAATTTCTGTAGAACATTTTCCAGTTCCATTTCTGGCATCTCTTAGGCTGAAAAAGGTCTATGAAATAACTGGGAATTTGGTTAAATTCACTGTTATTTCACATATTAGAAATTTTGTACTGCTTAATTTTTTCCTATACGTGCTGATTGATTATTTTTATTTTAACCTTCAGTTCAGTACCCAATTTCTTTATTTTTCTTTTCAGAAGGTAACTTCCACTGGGTAGACCCGGGAGCCAATAACACTGTGAGTACCATTCAGCAAATTCACTTTGTCTGTGCAAAAGACTGTATGCCTCTGCAGTATTGCTTTGTATTTAGAGCATTTCATTTAATCAACGCACTCCAAGAATAATTTAGCAAGCGACTAACAATACATTTTACATACCAATGGAAGATGTTCTTACCAGGGCAAACAGAATAATGGGAAAATGTTTTTGATTTAATTTAGGAGAGGTTTGCATGGTTTTTCCTCACGGAATGCGGCCGCTCTTTCACAACATTCGTGAGACCTTCGCTCATAATTCACTGGAGTTCACAGATGTTTCTTCGCGCATTCCTGTAGTCGTCGTTTTCAATACTAAATGTAATGCTGTTGACAGTTTGCAAAAAACAAGGGCGTGCCAACAAGGACGTGCTGAATCGATTACTCCGAGTTTCATTTTTAGTGCTTTTACATTCTAAAATCTGAGAACAACGGCCATCAAGAGTCGATGGTGTTTACTTAAAGATGCTCTTCTTATTCCTTCTTACCACGTGACATACGAATTCTGAGCCCTTATAAAAAGATTCTTTAGAGTCGCTTTTACTTTTGGAAAGTGATTGTTGATTGAAGTTATTTAACACTGGCAAATTTGACGTTGTGTTGAAAGTGAACTTAAAAAGTCAGTAATCTTTTGCGTATATTTTGCTCAATGACATTGCTATTCATTTGGAAGTTTTGATGTTCCCATCACCCCCGGTAGCTGCCAACCCATGCCTCTAAAATAGGCAAGGGTGACATTTCCGCTGGATTTCCAACAAATTCGCAAAACAGAACCATATCTACCTTTCCAGTTTCTGACCTTCTTAATTAGTCTTCCGAATATTCCAAGAGACAGGTCTGAGAGTCACTTATTATTGTGCTATCATCATCATCATCGTCCCCCATCTTCATACTTTGGCGCCATCCTGTCACTTTATTCTCCCTTGGTTTTGTTGTTGGGTTAGGGCAAGGATTATTATGAAAGCAAAAGGATAGACTACTTTAGCATAGTGTATTATATATATATATATATATATATATATATATATATATATATATATATATATATATACATACACACACACATTGAACACACACACTACATACACACATATATATACATTATATATATATATATATATATATATATATATATATATATATATATATATATATGTATATGTATATATATATATTTTATCATTGTGATTTAATACAATCATTAAGCTGCAAAATGTTTTATGCCTCAATTCACGCTACTTAGAATGTCACCGAAGGGGGATTAGCATCGAAGGGGAATTATAAGTGATAAATGGATTGGTATTGAAGTGTCTCGAACACTCGACACAGTACCTTCCAACTACTCCTATCGACGATCGAACCACTTACCGAAGGGGAATTATAAGTGATAAATGGATCAGTAGCAATCCATTTATCACTTATAATTGCGCTTCGGGTGATATTCCGAAGCAGCGTTAATGGATATTAAAACGACGTTGTAGCTTAATGATTATATATATATATATATATATATATATATATATATATATATATATATATATATATATATATATATATATATATATATATATAGTGAATCTGAATTTTTTTTTTCTTTTACACCTCGCGCGTGCCATCAACTTGATTTTAAGTGTGGTAATTGCTACAGTTGCCCAGCGGGGTCAAAATTTATTTTCTTCAAAAACTTTTTCTTGTACCATGTCTCGAGATGTTGTTGATCACAGACTTTTAATCTTTACTAATCCACACTCCCCCTTTGACCTTACATTTCTTAAGGCTTGATTTTGTATTTCATTGTACTTGAGCCCTCTAATGATACTCAAATGAGGTAAATGGTCGGAACGATGATTGTGATTAACCCCGATTTCATTTTTGTATATAAGTTTTGTCTTTCGGAAGACCGAAGTTTTTGGGCGTTTGGGGTCAGATGCAAAGTAAAAACCGATCTTTATGACTGAATTTTTTTTATTTAGCAGCACGACGCGAGAGAGAAAGTTGTTCCCTTATGCGACTTAACTACTGTCCTGAAACATTGATGTATGCAATTTATAGTGCCTCTGGTATGCATATAAATCTATGTATGCATTAAAATGTTTGATATATTGGGAGTTTATATAATTTCATTATACTGTTGAGAAATGTCTTGTGAAAAAGATAATTTATAGAATTTATTCTGTAAATATATTGACAAATCATTATTATAACAGTTAATATTAAGGTTAAAATAAGAAATATTGCAACTTTATTTAAATAGAATTTTACTATTAAGAAATAAATTAAAAAAAAATGTAATATGTACAGTTGACTATGTTAATATAGTGCAAAATCATTATTGTAATATGTAAATATTAAGACCACAATGAGAAAAATTTTACCTTTATCTAAATAAAATTGTGGTTAAACCACACTTTACATTACTCTTACTAATACTTAACTTTCTAAACTATTCCCTACCATGTTAGCTAGCTAACTGCCCTCATTCTTCTTTCACCCATCTTACCTATCAACTAAAAAAAAAAAACCTTCGCAGAGTTTGATTTCTCGCTGTCCCACCTGGAGGTTCCCTGATTTTCCCCTTGATTAGGGAACGGTCTTTAAAACTGAGCTCCGGTATACTTCTGAACTACCCAACTCCTTCAAACTTTTATCACCTCTCTCTCTCTCTCTCTCTCTCTCTCTCTCTCTCTCTCTCTCTCTCTCTCTCTCTCTCTCTAATAGGAGCTCTTGGATTCTGACTTAGGAATTCTTGCAAACTTGCATATCGATTTTTCAAATTAACACACAACACACACACACACACACACACACACACACACACACACACACACACACACACACACACACACACTGCACTTCTCTCTCTCTCTCTCTCTCTCTCTCTCTCTCTCTCTCTCTCTCTCTCTCTCTCTCTCTCTCTCTCTGCCCTAGAGGAAATGTTATTCTCCAGTGTTGTTATTTGTATTGAGAGAAGTTTGTAGAGGTCCTTTCAGACTTGATAATGTAGCTTAGCTCATTTTATTCCTCATTAATATTCATCTCAGAACAATTATAGATTATTAATGCAAGAAGGTCGTTTCGAGATCATCATATTCCTCCTTTGTGTTTGATTACAGAAGCCTTGTTCATCTTCATATATTTAATCATCTATTCTCCCAGTTCTCGTTATTAGTCATTTTTTTCCGTTTCTCAGTCTTAACTACTTCGTTAGTTTTCGGAGGAGGGATGGAGGAATAGACCTCTATTCTACGAAGATGAGTTGATAATGGTGCTGTGAGTTTTATTTATATGTTTATGTTATCTGGCGTTGCTAAGACTATAGTCATCGACGTAGTAAATGCCAGTATTAATGGTTGTTATTACTTTTGTGGTGGTAGAAAGTTCAAATAAAATGTCAAGTTATGAATACATAATGATATATCAATGGAGAACATGATCTCTAATTAATTCAAGGATTTTGAGATGTAAACCTTATACGCGGCATTTATACGTCTTTGTCTCTATCATCTTTTATATCTGAGTTTTTCTCTTATCCTTCCTGGCGTCTTTTCCTACTCTCTCTCTCTCTCTCTCTTCTCTCTCTCTCTCTCTCTCTCTCTCTCTCTCTCTCTCTCATTAATTAATATCATAGGGGCTTGATTTTAGTGAGCTTCCTTTTTATGGGTATTTAACCCTCATTTTTGAGTAACATACCCTAAATTTTTTTTGTGAGACATCAGGATATCAGTAATACTTCTTTACCCAATAACAGGGGCAGGTATCCCAAAGCTTTACCTGCTCATATAATATTTTTACAGAGTTTCTTTGTATACGTATATATGTCTGTATGAATGTACTTATGTATGTATATTTTTGATTCAGTAGTAGCGTCTTATTGCAACATTAAAAGCTGACTGGGATTAGCTACCGCGGAAAGACGAGACAGATCACCGCCACATCACATCCATACTTGAGCTGTTGTATCGTGGATGAATCCCCTTCACAGATAACTTGCAACAGCATTATCCGCTTTTTTTCTCTGCCTAGAGCCTTCTCTGGCGGCGTGTCAAACCCCTTACAGACACCGCGCCGTTCAGCTGTATCTTGCACTTTACACTCTGCTACTGTCATCTATCCAGACCTCTCTAGGGTCTGAATTATAAAACTTTTTCGCATTGATCTGTGCATATGTGTATGTGCACACGTGTGTGTTATGGGTTGTATGTACAGTAGTTTGATTAAATGAATTCATTGGTAGGAAGTTCATTTCTGTTAAACATAAACAGATAAGAATTTGGTAGGAAGTTCATTTCTGTTAAACATAAACAGATATGAATTTTTTCCACTAAATTTAGTTTGTATATTCGGCATCAGTAACCATTCATGTTTTGACGGCTTTCTGTTTCTGATGTGAAATTATTCAGATACCCTTGTATTTGAGTCTTGGCACAAAACGTTTGTTTGTCTGCTAATATGAAAAAGGAGCGAGGACAAATGGTCGTTTTGTAACTGCATTTTTAAAGCTTCCAAGGTCGGTTATATTCTGTTCAATTTCTGACTCATAAGAGCCTTGTGTAACATGCATTTCAAAACACCATCATGAATGGAACTGTTTTGGCTTCTCTCTCCATTATAAGCGTGTTTAAGCCCCCGTTACTCAACTGCTTCTGTTGTCTCTTGCTGCCTTTGCCTAACTCCGCTTAAGAGCTCGGAAATTATATTGAAGGTAATGAGGATAAGATAAACTAAAACAGAGTAATTAGGTTATGAAAAATAAGGTTCTATTGGGATCTGCGCCCCACCACTCGCAATCTGAGGAATCCTTGAGTTAATTAAATGCCTACGTTGGGGGAGTAGATGCAAATACTCTACATGACAGTGAGGTTACTTTTTTAGAAAATTGAGCTGAAAGCTCAAATTAGGGGGTTGATCAAAGCTTCTTCGGCGTTTGTCTGTCTTTTCTAATGTATTTAGGCATGTACCTCTGCCTTTGTATCCGTGTATATATAGGCCTATACATATAAGTAAGTATGTGTGTATGCATGTTTAACATCATCTGTTCATGTTTTCAACTTTCCCAAAATAACTATACCAATTTCATCCAAAGTTTGGACCCAACGTATTATTTGCAAAGGAGATGGTTGCAGAAATAGGGAAAATAGGGTGGGGACATTTAAAAGCCCTATCTAGAAATTCTGGCTTGAAATGAAACAACTTTCTTGAAAGCTTCCCACATGTGTACAGTATCAGATTTATCCTCACCATTGCCTGGTGGCAGGACGGGACCATAGCAGGGGTCCAAATAAAAAAATAAGTGTTAAAACAAGAGGTCTGAAATTTTTCAAATTCTTGCAACATTGCCTCATGTAGGGAGTATCAAGTCTGTTCAAACCACTTTGCACGGCCTGAAGGGCCAGGGTGGCTGCAATGGGCCCAAGCTTTACACAAGAATATATAAGAAAAATCCTAATTACAGATACCCAAGTACATGCAAGGTAGCTAAGGTTAGCAGGTGGCTGTTTGACAGCATAATTCCCAGAATATTTCTTTACATCATGTAAGCTTCAGTATATTATTTTAATTTATAAAACGTCTTATATGCAGCGCTGTAATTTCCTTTTCACGGAGATTTGTATTAAGATTTCTTTCTAATTTTAGATTGTCTTTGCCATTGGTTTCCATGTTAAGATGACTAATTCAATTTATATGTTAAAATGAATTTTATTTGTTAGATATATAAAATTTTTGTATATATTAATAAATAATCTTTTGCTACAATTATTGTGACAGTAAAACTGAATTTTTTGCAGCCCAGAGGGTTCTCCTTGTCAGAAAGAAATGCACTGAAACTACACTCAAGAAGGGCAATATTTGGGTTTATTTTCGAAATGGATGTCGCAAGAAGATGTCATGGCAAATATTTTTTCATACTTGCAGCGGAGGGAGTATTTGATCATATTTTGATGATAGATGTGTTGGGGGTTTACGAAGGATAGCATGTTTCTGGCTTTATAATTTTTATGTCGAAAATGTGTTTGGGATTATTTCTGCCTCCACTACTTGGGAATACTGCGTTCTAGCAACAATACTACTTCCTAGTAAGATTGCTGCATCCTAGTAAGAATACTGCTTCCTAGTAAGAATATCGCTTTCAGTAAGAACATGAGAAGAGTCCTGGTTTTCTTTTACTCCCGTAATATGCTTTTTACATGGAAAAGGTATTTCATAAGAAATGTCGGATATTTCACTATTTTTAGATGTTGGGACTTGGGACAAAATCAGAATTTTTTTTTCAAAGACGGGCTTAAGAGTTGAAATTACTCTAATTAGTCATTTGCAATTCTTTCTATTTTTGAATGGCTTCTGTCCTGGAGTAGGTTAATAAGTAACTAAGATGTTTAATCCTTCAGGCCAATAGGAGAGCTGTTAATCAGCTCAGTGGTCTGGCAAAACTTTTATACTTACTTTTAAATGTTTATTTATACAGTATTCCATTGGAATTTCTCTCTTGGTCTTAATTCGAGACCAGAACACTTCAATACTGTTTTCCAGTAGAGAGAGAGAGAGAGAGAGAGAGATACCCCAAAGAAGAGAGAGAGAGAGAGAAAGTACTTGGTACTATGTCGTGTAATGTATTCCGAAAATGAATGTATTCATAAGTCTGGTAAATGCGTCCGGGACTCTCATAGCCTATAAGTTATGCTTTTCATGGATGTCAGGCAAACGGGGTCCATGAACAGGGAATCATTTGGTATATGGCTATATTCCCCCATACATCTCTATTCTCTCTATCTCTCTCTCTGACTCTCTCCCTCCTCATGACAGGCTAGAGCCTTAGGCTGCTGTGTTACATTGATGCCAAATCAATTTCTTTGATTGTTCATTTTATGTAACTAATGGAACGAGACATTGTTTCTCTTGAAGTTGGATTATTGTTTGTATTTTCTCCGCTAGTGAAGATGAAAGGTGATTACGTTTTCAACCATGCATGTTTTTGTGTTTGTCATTGTTTGTGAGTGCGCTCGCGCGCGCGCGCGCGTGTGTGTGTGTGTAAGAATGTATTATCGAGATGCATTGCCGTTAAAACTATCACAACAGCTCAGAGCCGATTTTTCCAGGAGTTAACCAACTTGAGGAGGTTACCTCATGAGTGTGTCTGGCAAGTATCATTACTATAATGATGCGCTGCTGAGATGCAGTGGTGACACTTATGAAGATAAAAATATCGCTTCATATATTTGATTTTCTTCAGCGGATGATGTTGCCGCTCTTGTTGCCATGGGCACGTTTCTGTAAAGAAAGATTTTAACTGGAGACAAATTGAAGTTTATAATTCGTTCATTTTCGAAATTTATTCATTTAAAAATTGAGTTCTAGAACTCTGCCAAATATGCAATGCCATGTTACGGAAGCTTATAAATAGGTAATTACTTGGCCAAATAGCCTATATAATTGTAAATGTTTCATTATAATAAATTGTTGATGATATGGAAAGCAAGAGAGACAGTAAATGTAAAATGTAATAGTTTTATAAAAAGAACAAAAGTTTTAACTTGATTGGGAATTTGATGAATTTTATATGTAAAAAGAACCAATTAAAGCATTATTGTTAGAATAGGCGAGCATTGTTGTTGCTTTTACCTTTAAGATTTTATATGCACTGATTATTTATGTATCCTTGAGAGTTTCAATGTACGTGTCGCCTTTGTGTATATAATTCATATGTCCAGTTTTCTCATTTTGGAAGGCAAGACTTCATTTAAGGCAAAAGACCAAAACTTGATTTTATTGCACTTATTATTAAGATTGATGGTATATCTGTCCTCATTACATAAAAGATTAAAATGGACGTTTCGATTTAGGGTTTGAGCCTTCCCAATCATGTCTGTTATCTGCATGATGTTTCTGGAACTATCCTTCATGATGACAGATGTGGAAAACACCAACGGAGGTTACCTGGGCATGCAAAGGAAATAAAGAAACCTTCACTAAAACTCGTTCAATGACCGTTGATGGTTGGCTTTCTAAGATTCTAAATCTCACTGGTATAATTAAGCGTTGGGTGATGGTTGAGGAACGCAAGTCCATGATTATAGTCTCCTGAATCCAAAGCGATATTATACTTAAAGTGGTGGTTTTAAATTAGAGTTTAAATCGATTTTATTTTAATTAACTTTTAATTTAGTAAAGTTTATTTTTAGCTACTCTCTCTCTCTCTCTAAACTCTCTTCTTTCTCTCTCTCTGATACTCGGAAAACATGGAAATATATTGTTTCTCTTTCTCTCATTTCATGCCTATTTGTTGTAGTACTGATCATAATCGTTTAGTAGTTTGCACATCCATTATTGAGATAAATATGGTAAAAGAACAAAGATGAGCAATAGGAAAAAGAGGACCTCAGACAAATAGCTTTTGAAATTCTTATTTTCACTTTGTTATCTGTATTCTTATGATCTATTGCAGGTATTTTTCTTACACCTTTTTTATTCGCTTGCAAATAAGGGCTTAGTTGCCTGCATTTTAAAATTAGTCTTATCTTTCACTCATAGTTATTTTCAATCTTTTAATTTTGACCCGTAAATTTATTTTAGTGTTTTAATTACTTGCAGTTCGCACTGATTGAGTAACAATACATCCAGGAAGGTTCCATCACCTTATCTGACTTTCCTGATTTCGGGACCGTTGACTTTGAAGCGTTTCAAAGGTGATGGTGGATAACCTCAAATGCGAACAATCGATGGTACGTTCCAGTCACGTCCATTCAGCTGAGTACTAAAGAGTTCGAGGCACAACATTTAGCACGAATCCTTCGTAATTATTGAATGTAAAATCTAGGCATTTGATAAATTAGAAATGACATCACTGCAAAAGTAGGTAACCATCAGCTATGGACGCTTTGCAAGTTACCTTTGAATTTATTTGTTTTTATTTTACCACGTTCCTTTTTGTATTTTAATTGTTTATGTTTTGTAGAAATAGGGAATGGAAAGACCAGTCGTGCCCATTGGGGTCAAAAGAATACTTCGTTTACTTTCTGACCAAGTAATGATTTTCTTTTGTACAGATTGTTATCACGCAAGATATCTACTGGATGGTTAGAAACATATTTTGTTTATGTTATTTTGCGCAAGATACAAGTTGCATTCCTTTGCTCATTTTCCACTCTCTTAAACTGAGAGATTGCTCTTTGAGAAAAATGAGAGAGAGAGAGAGAGAAAGAGAGAGAGAGAGAGAGAGAGAGAGAGAGAGAGAGGACCACCTCCACGATAGTTCCCTTTTCTCTGTCTCTCTCTCTCTCTCTCTCTCTCTCTCTCTTCTCTCTCTCTCATAGTATATACTGATACTAGAAAATAGGGATTTTCACTGGGTTGAGAGGAAAGAGAAAAGAAAAGGAAAAGAAGAGATTGTGGTTGAGGGTAGATGAGCTTGAAAACTGGGAATCCTCCTCGAAGCTTCTACTTCTCACGTTGGTTGTACTTGGGTAACTGAACTCTGCTAGCCTCTGAGGTCATGGTCAACATTCATTTTCCGTGTAAGTTTGCATATAAGAAGTCTCAAATTTTTAGTTATAATTGGTGCAAGAAGGGATCGGGATTATTTACAATCAAAAGATTTTTTCTTGAACGAACTGTTATTTAATACTGGTTGTAAGGCTTGGAAATCGAAACCATTTTGATTGCAGACCACAAAAGATACGAAGAACTGGGCATTATTTAAGCACTTACAATTAAGAAAGTATACTTTCAAATGTTATTATTATTAGCTGGAGTGCAAGAAAGATAGTTGGAAAAACAGAATTTTACAAGCCAAGGGATACAAGATAGGAACAGGGGATTTGGATGGAAAAGAATAGAAGTAAAAAATAGATTATATTAGAGAAATAACAAAGAAGAAAAGCAGTTTAGCAATTTGATTGGTGCAAGAAAGATAAAAATTTGGTATCATTTGTATTTAATTTATGATGAGAATTATGAAAATTTTATTTTGACTACAAGAAAGCTAATTCGACGATGCTGAAAGAGATTGGTTCAGATCGGGAATAAGAAAGAAAAGATTTCAGGTTTTTATCCAGCAGTATAAGATAATAGCCAAACTACTGAGGAACAAATCGAGGAGGACTTTCAGAACATGGTAGTAATTAAAGAAAAAGAAATGTACTTTGGATAGGGGCACCCAGAAAAATCTTTGAAGATTTTATCATTATAACAGTTTTGAAAGCTTGAAGAAGGACTGAAACAGTCTGATTGGTTTATCTAAAGTGAAGATACAATGAAGAATGGGGATTATTATTTTAAATTAATTTCAGATACTTAAAGTAACGTTTCCAATTAAGAGATAAGAAAGTGACAGAAGCACTTGAATTTCCTAGGCCTTTGACAATCATATTATTATTATTATTATTATTATTATTATTATTATTATTATTATTATTATTATTATTGTTCTCGCCATGAGAAGATTTAGTGCAGGAAACTGTCAAACAAGTAAACTCAGAGGGTAGTATAAAAGAATAAAACGTATCTAGGTTGGGATCATGAAAGATATCTAGTTTTTGAACTTTCATCTCTTCTTATTTAAGAGAGCATACGAAAAAGACTGGCAAGTGCGTTTTTAAATGAAAAAACACGATATTTTCCTTTTTTTTTCCAGAATTGTCTGAAGGCATTTTAATGTTTGATTTGCGGTTAATGTCCTAATTAAAGATTACAGCCAGATAAGCACATAGTGGATTTGTTGGTTTTTGAAAGATAATAGTAACCTAATAGAAAACAGGGAGTAAGAAAGAAAAGAAGGACTGTTGAAATTTGATAATCGTATCCATCTCGTCAAATAAATGATGATTATTTTGATTGACATAATGTAGTTGCTCATGCTAGCGAGATTTGACAGATTTGTAGATGTATATTAATTTAATTTTTGATTGGTATAATGACATCAAGATGTACAATCGGCAATCGTTTCCCATTATTATGTTTTTCAAAATGTAGCCATTGAGTGTTTATATTAAAGCTTTTGGGAGCGTTTTGAGAGTAAATAAAGTAAGGATGACTGGGATTTATTTCGTATTAATGAGAAATATAAAGAAGCTCTGGTCACAGGAGTGCATGATGATTTATTGGCTGTTCGATGAAATGGAATATTTAAATGGTCTTTTTCTAGAATTTTTATCAACCTATTAAATTTGACTGTGGTCAACATATAAATCTTATTTGATTATTTTGTAACGATTAAAAGAACTGCTGAAACATTTAATTCAGTGAGAAAGTATCCTAGAAATAAATTGGAAGCTTTGATTGGTTTTAAGAACGATTTTTGAAGTATTCCATTTAAAATGGTTGATTCATATGTTACGTAGAGTATTATGTTATTAGGTATGCTGCATACAGTGTTAATTTTGATTTGTCAAAAAAAAATAGCACTAGCAATAGCGGTATTTCATCGTTATATATTTTTAGAATTCTCGTTGCACTGAAAATCATGTTTTATGTGCGAAACCTAGCTTGCAAGTAGCAGGGGATTTGAAAAGGGTGTTGTATTACTAAACATTATTTTTTTTTGCTTTTTCAAGACTCTGAATGATCTAATCCCTTTTTCTTGACTTATCAGACAGAAAAATGTTTGAGAAAGAAGATTGCCACCAAGGGTGAAAGGATAATCTCAACAGTTTGGGACGACCTGATGAACGATCCCTTGACCATATGAATTACTGCCTTATATAATGGTCACTGGTGATGTAATACAAACACATTTCTGGCTTCTGGCTAAGACCCTCCTCCACTGTTCATATTGTAGTCTTGTATACTTTCATGGGGATTGTAAAACATGTCACTCTTTCACCAGGAATGATAAAGCAGACTGTTCTGTAATCATGAAAGAACATCCATCATCATATAAAGGAACAGAATGTTTTTTTCAATCTTGAAGAAGAACATCTAGCACCGTGAAACTCAATAATGGGAAATAGAATATAATTCTCGCTGGCATTTGATGTCAGTAAACAGGTTTATATTTCTTGTCTTGTTGTAAATAATCAGGCTACAGAATTCTTTTGAGAAAATGTAAGACGGCCTGAGAACGGATGGAAGATTTTTTTATGCAATAGACTTTTTCGAATATAGAGCTGAGATATTATTTCAAAGGCCCTTTCATGTTAAACTTTCAGCTTAAAATCTTTCTGTTTCCTAATGCATGTAAGATTTGCTAAAAGGAGAATTTTTGTTACCTCACGTAAAATAATTTACATGTGACCATTAATAATCAAAACAAAGTAACAGAAAGAAATGATTACATAGTCTCTTCCCTACTACGTGGTCGCTTTCAGGCATAGATCAGATCCTTCTGGATAATGAAATTGACTTAATTAGCTAATGAATAGATGATAATTCTCTAATAAGGAGCTCACTCACTACTTAAATTCTAAAATTCTAATTGTAATTTATATTTTTAATGAATATGAATGATAATGAACTGAAATGCATTTAGTTTGTTATAATTAGGTAATTTTACAAATGCTCATCCTCGTCGTAACAGATGGCAAAACCTAAGGGGCACATTATAACCTAACAAAATCTAAATCCTTTCCTCTGACCACACCAAGAACCTGAAAACGTCTTATCAAAAGTTTTGGAGATAGTGTGGTTGTGGTATCAATTAATTCATTAAAAATAGATCTCTCTCTCTCTCTCTCTATCAAACATCTCTCTCAAACCTCTCTGATAAAGGAATCTTTGTAAATTCTCGACTCTTGTAGATGATTTTATAAGTTAGTGTCTACATGCGGTGGCTAAAACTCTTGTGTCATTGAACGGACAGTTTTGGTTACAATGAGAATTAAGTTACTAATTTGTTACATTCAAAATACCATTATTATTATTATTATTATTATTATTATTATTATTATTATTATTATTATTATTATTATTCAGAAAGATTACCCTATTAATATGGAAGAAGCCGACAGAGCCATTGACTTGAAATTCAAGCTTCCAAGGTAGGTTGCCTTAGGAAGACTGTGAGAAATTAAAGGGAAATACAGAAACAAGAGTATTCATTTATTAACAAGAAAAAATAAATTAAAGTAAAATAGGTAAAAATTTTATTAAAAATGCAATTAGAATAGGATCGGGTTAGTAATGGAGTTGCATCTTCGCTTGAACTTTTGAAGTTCCAGTTAGAAAACATCCTCAAGGGAGCTGTTCTACAGTCCAACGGTTAGAGAATGAAGGACCTCAGGAACAGAGAATGTTCGACAGCGGGAGATTTACTGCATATTGATGATGCTATTCCTGCCTCTCTGGTTGCTCTCGGTAGAAAAGGGGAGCAGAGGATCACTTGTTAAATGTGAGAAAGATCTTTGAATACAACTTATAAAAATGGACAAACAAGAGGCTATCCATCGATGGTCCAAGTCATGTGGTCGTATAGGTTAGAAACAGAAAAATACCACCATGAACCACACACTGAGGGTAGTATTCTAGTAAATGAAGCAACAAAATGACCTTAAAAGAGTTTCACTGATTTTATTAGTTATAAATATACGAGATCTTACTTTCAACACTCTAACATTTCGTGCAGCGTTTCCTGAAACTTACATCAGAGGTTTCTCAATAGTAAGATGAGTCAAAAGTCTACTCCTAGAATTTGTTAAAGCTTCCATCCCATTTTAGCAAAGTTCCATCTGCCTGAAGGGGAGGATGGGGTGGAAAAATCTGAATGAGATATGCTAGTTAATCAGTGTTTTCATTTTTACTGGGTTCAGCCTCATACCGAATGAAACAAAAGTCTATTCACTGGACCGGTCCATGTCCTGATTGAGGCTGAGGCAGCTTCATTTCTATACTTGGACTTACTACACCCACAAGAGTTGTAAAAAGAATAGTGAACAATCTTGTTTCAGGGAATTCAACAAAATAATATCACTTGTATATACCAAAAATAATAGTAGACAAAAAGAACACTACCCGTATACTTGGTTCATAAAGATTCCATCAACAACTCGCTGCTGCCTAACTGTAAGAATCTTATATAATTTAGATATAATCATAACTCCAAGATTCTAAGTTTATATACAAGTGTTGTGATTTACTAAACTGAAAACAGCACCAAAGCCCATTTGAATTACTTGGATGCACTCAAACCTCCTTATCAAGTTCTCTTGCAAATGGCATGTCAAGTCTAAAAGATCGAAGGTACCTAAAAGCTTTCTATATGCATATCGACTATCAGCTAACAAGAGAGATTCCACAGAGATATGGCTTAAAGTGAGTTTTCAGCAACTTTGGCCTTACAGGAGGAAGAAATTGGCCTGAGAAGGCAGCCTGCAGATATTCTGTTAGAGCAGGCACCTGTATTATTAAGCTTGCGCCATCCACAAAGATACTATGTCAGACATAAAATCTGAGAATCTTTTAATCTTGGGGACAACATAGACCATGAAACTTTTAAAAACAAAGGGAAAAAGCCATCAGGATCTTATCCACCCAGCTGTATCAAGATTATCCACAATTTTCTTAACATCCCTGGGCGAAATGCAAATTTTGAACACAGGTTCAGGATGACAAGTATCAGGAGGGGACATCCTCAGCTGATTGCACAGCTTTAAAAGCTCGATGAAGCAGTTCAGCGTTTTCCTGGGCCAGTAAATGAATCTACCATCATCTGTTAGTAGTGGAGGAATGGAAGGCAAGTCTGACCTTCAAAGATAGATGATACCCAATTTGTCCACCACAGATGAAGTTCAGTAATTATTATCAAGTTTCCTCTTCAAGGAATTATTGTAATTTCTATCAGCTGTATGGTGTGTTCTATTCATGTTATGAGAGACTCAACAAAAATAATGTAGCCTATTCATTTGAACGATTTCGTCTCCGTGTTTGAATTTGGTCTGTTGTCGTGGTGGAACCTCATCTGCGTGTATCATCAAACCGTGGCTGGTCATTTGATGACCTTTCTAGGACATATTTTATTAAAAGTAGCACATCTTTCACTAACTTATTCTTGGGATCAGAATCTGATATGGCATCTGAACATATTGAGTGCCGGACAAGCTCCAATAATGCAATGAACTATCTCTAGGTTTCAGCCATACCTTTTTCCAATGGTGTTTTTAGAAAGCATACCAGCCTGACAGATATATCCATCTCAATGGGGAATGATCACGAGAACATATTCCATCAGAGCCTTGACTTAGCAACAATGAGCTGGAACATCTGTGAGTATGAGGTCTATTCTGTTACAGAAATATGCATGGGTTCCTCAGTTAGCTGGACTAAATCGGAGGATACACAGAACTCAAGAGCAGACCAGCCATGTTAATATGTTGAATTTTAATTTAGCGACTCGCTATGCTTTGCATGAGTCTCCTCAAATATCGAATGAAGCTTTTGAATCCTGAGACTGAACCATAATAATCCTTTCCAAGAGCGTCATATATAGAATTGTCGATGCTGGGATTGCGATAAACAGGAAATACATACAAAATCTAGAACTTATTGAAAATTTTAAAGCAAAGAAATTCAGGGCAACTACACTCCAAATTTTTCTGACAATTAATGTCATCCAACTGAATGTATACAGCCTGACCTTTGGTATGTGGGATGTTGCGATTTTTGTAATGGCACAGCTTATCAAACCTGGGATTAAAAACTCAACCTTTGACTTGTTAATACTTGGTAAAGTCTCAGATGAAAACATATATCATAGTTAAGGGAATAACTATCTGAGATCAAGATACTTTAACACTTAGCAAGCCTCAAATATTTAACCTTTGATTTCCGGTTGTAACATATACGACGCATTTAATAAACTGCCTGAACACTGTTGTGTCGTATACGAGCACCGGTAATTCCTTTTGCGTGAAGGTCTGATGATTGAAATACTGGCCTCTTTTTCTGATATGGTAATAGTCTGTCGGTTGCCATACAGTGAATCATATAAATTCACGTGTTTCCTAAAATTCATTAGTCTTCATCAAGATGTCACAGGAGGATGGGGCAAGGGTACGACATCCGAGTTGACCGCCGGCAGATCGAGAGAAGAGCTCTCGACGAGGATAACTATTTTATAGATCTTTCGACTCATTTCTGGATATGAAATGAATCGGATTTAGAAGGAAATGAAATGGATAATTATGGTCCTGGTACAAGAGACAGTGATGAAATATCAACCGACAGTGAAAATGACGAAAATCTGCCACCAAAAACAAAAGCCAAGGTGTCAAAAGAAGGCGGAGACAGCGAAGTGACCTAGGTGATGAGTGGGAGGGCTGCCAGCAATTTCCAGCCCAGATTTCATATTTGACAGCAGTGGCAGTGGCATTACGTCGAAATGTACGTGAATGAAAATTCAAAGGAAGTAGACTATTTTTTTTGAATTTTTCGACAACGAATTTATGGGGCTGATTGCTGAAGAGACAAACCGTTATCAGAGATTCCTTGTTGATACGCTTAGGAGATGCAGTGCCAAAGTATTTGCGAAAATTTGCTCAGGTTAATGTGAGGAAATGACACGGTTCCTTTTGTGATTATGATCATGTCGCATATAAGTAAACATCGCATCGTAGATTACTGACTACGCTTGAGACATCGAGACAAAAAGGAGTGAGAAGGCTGATGGCAAGGGACAGATTTCTTCAAATTCTACGGTTCTACATTTGCGTTGATAATTACAGGAAACAAGCCAGATAATAAACTAAAAATTAAACCTGTGCTCGACAGTGTGCGTAGAAAATTCCGGGAAAAAATTTCAACCTTTCCAGGATTTATATTAGATGAAAGTTTAATGTTATGAAGGGAAGGCTAAGTTTCAAGGTACATTCCAGATAAAAGAAGTCGATTTGAGTGAAAATATTTGAACTTTGTGATGCCAAAACGGATTATATTGTCGATTTTATAATCTATACTGAAAGATACAGA